>NC_136070.1:583623140-584083140 GCF_964261635.1 Lissotriton helveticus | reverse complement strand
CTGTTAAATACTTCTTTAGCTTACCATGGTTGACCTTTGAACCGAATCCTTGTCCCACGCTACTCCATGTGCTGAAAAATGTGTGTCTTTTTCAGTGGGAAAAGCTAGTGTGTTGATGCCCGTGCTAGCCTGTGATCTTTGGGTGTTTTACAGGGTACCGGTTAGACTTGGGGTTCTGTACTAATATTTATCTTCCGTTCCCTATTATGAGAGCTTCATGAGTTTTTTAATCTATGACCTTATCTTCAAATAGAACTTTCTGACATTTTTACATTATCTAAAATAAGTCAGTATTTTTTTATTTTATCCAGCAGTAAGCTATAATTAATGATGTAATCATTATCTGGATTAAAAGCACCTTTCAGTGCTCTCCTTGAATGTTCAGGACGTTTACATAAATATGCATACACCTGGTGAAACAGTAGTTTAAGCAGCCGGGGTCCATGCAGGTAACAGCTGTGGGGCAGTCGGACCGGGTAGGGGGGCATTTCGAGGGCCGATGTCAAGGGAAAATAAAAAATAAAAAATAAATTTTCCCTCTGCATCGTCCCTTGAAAATCCCCCCTATGCGGCCCCACCGCCCCACCGCCCCACCATTGTTACCTGCATGGACCGCGACTGAGTTTAAGGTAGTAGCTTCATGCACCAACCCAGACTCATTGCTATAAACGTTAGTTAGTTTACCTTGATAGACAAGGAGCAAAGGATAATGTACCCTTTTTCTGGCTATGCTGGAGGATGAATGATTTATTAATTTAATTACGATATTTATGATGGAGAACAAACATTAAAGTTAAGTACCTTTTCCTTCTAATCATGGGATTTATATAAAATGTTTTGCCATCTCATTAATGTCTGTGATGTAATATGGTCTAGCGGTTAGAAATAATCTCCGTACTTAAAGTACACAAGAGCCTCATGGTCTGGGACTATTATAGTTATTGCTGATTAAGGATTCTGGGTTGACCACCTGGTCTGTAGGCTTGTGGTACTTGACAGCGCTGCCCCTCTGCTCTTTGAGCAGGAAAAATAAAATGATAATAACATAGGTATTATCATTTTATTTTTTTGCAGGTTCAGGGCTTGTTTAGGGTGGGGCGGGACGGGGCTGGTGGCAGAGGGAGAGGAGTGGCTTGCACACTCCAAGTGCTCATGACTGCTTGCCAGCCGGAGGTCATGCGCACTTTGCATGGTCCCCACCAGGCTGCATTACACAGCCTGGTGGGGAGCTTGCCCAGGCACCCAGTCCCCATCTGAGCACCGATCCATGGCGCACAGACCAATCACAACGCTGCACTCAGCTTTGTTATTGGCTATGGGAAGCCTGAGTGCTACCTGGTTCCAGGACTCGCCGCAGTCGCTGGAGAAGCGGAGGAGAAACGAGACCGGTAGATGAGGAAAGCATTGTTTCATTTAAATTTGCCCTCCCTTCCCCGTCTCTCCAGGTACTTTGGATAGGCCAGGAGGATACGTTTTCTGGGGTGTCGTTATATGCATCCAAGTGTCTGATCAGACAAGAAGCTGTCTTAGTTTTAGGTTTGATGGTCATAATTAAATCACACAGAAACATGTAGGCAATTGATCTTGAGAAGCAGATTCTATATAGGATTGCCACAATAGGGTGCCATGACTATCTCTCAGTAAAGAGAGAAAATGTAGTAGTAAGACATTACATATAAAAGTTGCACACCACCATAACATCGCATTTGGTCGTCAGCACATTGGAGGCCATATCAGCATGAGTGGGTATAACTTTTTGGAGACCAACACACATTCAGATTTAAGTACAACATCATCTTTAGTGCAACTACTGTGAGACTGGAAACTCTTTTAGGAGCAGAAGTAACATTTAGAACAAAAACACATTTAGGTGCAAAATGTCAGGAAGCTGCAAATTCACATTTCATACGACATTAACAAGAGTGTAGAAAATATGTACAGGAGCAAAAGCACAAAAATGTCCTTTGGTAGAAAATCACCCTTTCACTTCTAGGTGCAAAATGACCCTTGATGCAACATCGGTAAGAATGTGGAAGCACTTTTATGTGCAGAAACACTTTTGATTGTAAAATCAATCTTTGTGCAACACCAGTAGGATCGTGGAGACTCTTAGATGCAAAAACATATTGTAGGAACTAAAATCACAATTAAGTAGACAGACGCCTCCCATTCCATCTATGCAAGACAATCTGGCCGTAGTGTGATTGATGGCTCTCGTGCTCGCCCTGCCTGGTTAAATATAAACCTGTGCAAGAGACTCCTTTTCTGAACAAGCACTGGCAAAGCCAATAGGTCTCGCCTTTGGGACCTTAAAAGTGTTTAGTTATCCAGCACAATATCCTTGGTGCAACAACATCAAGTGTTGCATGGCTAAACACTTATAAGGTCCCAAAGGCGAGACCTATTGGCTATGCCAATGCTTGTTTTAAGTGAGTGGCTCGTGCAGGTATGCCACTGTGAGGTAGAGATGCTGCGAGTGCTTTTACAGGAGACCCTGTGACATTGCGCCTCTTCAAAATGTATCTTGGGTCTGGTGTAATACTTCTAGCCCCTATTCTCGTCTTCTTGCACCCAATGCATCCTTAAATGTCCCATGTAAAGTCGGGGTTGACACTCCTATTACCCCTGCCCTCCAGTGACACTTTACCCGTCACAGGTGGTGGTGGTGGTGGACGTGGTGGTGGTGGATGTGGTGGTGATGGTGGTGATGGACGTGGTGGTGGACATGGTGGTGGTGGATGTGGTGGTGGACATGGTGGTGGATGTGGTGGTGATGGTGGACGTGGTGATGGACGTGGTGGTGGACATTGTGGTGGAGGAAATGGTGGTGGTGGACTTGGTGGTGGTGACGTGGTGGTGGATGTGGTGGTGGACGTGGTGGTGATGGTAGTGGATGTGGTGGTGATGGGGGACGTGGTGTTGGACATGGTGGTGGTGGTGGACATGGTGGTGGTGGACGTGGTGTTGGTGGACTTGGTGGTGGTGGCCGTGGTTTGTTTGTTTGTTTATTTTTGAGCTTGTAAAGCGCACTGCTACCCGTCCATAGGTCTCCTAGCGCTGTATAACTCTGGGGAACCCGTCCTGGCTTTCCCTGTGGGATGGTCCCTTGCTGGGAGTCCCCAAGGTGGAGCCAAGCATCCCCGGGATTGGTGGGGCCGTTGTGGAGATTAGGCAAGCTAATGCCCAGAGTTGCCGAGTGGAACCCCTGATTTGAGTAAGCACCGAAGCGAGAATTATCGAGTCCGCTGACCAAGGTCCACGACCCTGCCGCGTCGGGAATTGAACCCTGGGCCCGGGCCGACTTCTGCTCTCGGGCCTGCTGCCTCTAACCAGTGAGCCACACTACTCCACATGGGGTGGTGATGTTGGACGTGGTGGTGATGGACGTGGTGGTGGTGGATGTGGTGGTTGTGGACATGGTGGTGTTGGACATGATGGTGGTGGATGTGGTGGTGGTGAACATGGTAGTGGTGGTGGACATGGTGGTGGACGTGGTGGATGTGGTGGTGGACATGGTGGTGGACGTGGTGGTAGACGTGGTGGTGGTGGTGGACGTGGTGGTGGTGGTGGACTTGGTGGTGGTGGATGTGGTGGTGGAAGTGGTGGTGGTGGACGTGGTGGTGGATGTGGTGGTGGACATGGTGGTGGTGGATGTGGTGGTGGACGTGGTGGTGGACGTGGTGGTGGACGTGGTGGATGTGGTGGTGGATGTGGTGGTGGATGTGGTGGTGGTGGTGGTGGTGGTGGACATGGTGGTAGACGTGGTGGACGTGGTGGTGGTGGTGGTAGATGTGGTGGTGGTGGACATGGTGGTGGATGTGGTGGTGGTGGTGGAAGTGGTGGTGGCGGACTTGGTGGTGGTGGATGTGGTGGTGGACGTGGTGGCGGTGGGCGTGGTGGTGGTGGACGTGGTGGACATGGTGGATGTGGTGGTGGTGGTGGACTTGGTGGTAGTGGACGTGGTGGACGTGGTGGTGGTGGAGGACGTGGTGGTGGTGGACGTGGTGGACGTTGTGGTGGTGTACATGATGGTAGTGGTGGATGTGGTGGTAGTGGACATGGTGGCATGGTTATTTTTGTTGCTGGCTTGTTCTCTCTGCTGTCAGTGGTTGGCTTCATGCAGGACTGGTGTTAGTGCTGGCGGCGCCTGGTGCAACAATCTTTTTAGGCGTTCCCCTACATTCTCCCTCTTGCTTTACATGAGTTGCCTCACTACCACGCTCCAACAGTGCCCATTATCTCTCCCCTGTCCATCTCTGTCATACAAACTCTCAGCACGGCCTCGATGATGCGAGGAGCAGGGGGGTATGTGAGCAGAGCAGACTCTAATCGACTCCATCCTCGAGACCTCGGCACCCCTAAAAAAAAAACTCCATCAGTAACACGGGTGCCGAAAATCAGCTCTTTCTTAAGAGTGCTGAGGCGCTAGGGCCGAGTGTGTTATCACTAATCTCGTGGCATTTCTTTTATCGACCTCGGGAGGATGAATGGTTGAGGTGCACTGTCAGGATTCCAACACGTGACATGCGATTTGTACACAAATTTATGCCGTAGAAACCAATGGGCCACGCTCAATCCACTCTCCTATCATGCTAATGAGCGGCCACTGTCCACTCAGCGTTATTTTTTTGTAGTGAACAGACTTTCTATCATAAATTAAGCAAAAGTGGAAACAAAAGCAGCGTAACGGGTCATAATTCCAATCATGTTATGCAGAAAGAAAGAACAAATGCCAGGCACGACAACAGTTAAGAAACGAAAAGTTCTGCTGTGGCATGAATGGTTTCAAAAATCTGATTATGAATACACTGCACAGGCTTTCATTTCCCACAGAGAGCCAACCATATCCCGATTTACAACCCAACAGCAGGCAGTACATGACAAACAACAAATCCAGAGACGGAGGATGGTGAGAATGGGCAAGACGGCCTGCAATAATGTAGGGTTTTAAACCATTCTTTAAACATTGAAGTCCTCAAATGCTGACACCACTGCATCTAATGAGGACAGGAGGTTCACTCCATCAGTAACACGGGTGCCGAAAATCAGCGCTTTCTTAAGAGTGCTGAGGCGCTAGGGCCCAGTGTGTCGTCACTAATCTCGTGGCATTTCTTTTATCGACCTCGGGAGGATGAATGGTTGAGATGCACTGTCAGGATTCCAACACGTGACATGCGATTTGTACACAAATGTATGCCGCAGAAACCAATGGCCCACGCTCAATCCACTCTCCTATCATGCTAATGAGCGGCCACTGTCCACTCATAGTGCATGCTTCCATCATGCACACTCACTACTAGCTATCTGTGCACGTTTTCACCAGGCAGACACACACCACCAGCTGCCAGTGCACGTTTTAACAGGCACACTCCTCCAGCTGTCAGTGCACACTTTCGCCAGGCATACACAACACCAGCTATATTTGCATGCTTCCACCAGGCACACACACCACCATTTGTCAGTGCACGCTTCCACCAGGCATACACACCACCAGCCATCAGTGCACGCTTCTAGCAGGCAGACACACCACCATCCGACCCACCTAATTGTTAGACAACTATTTTTTTATGTATTGTCTTTTACACACTGTTGTTAGGCTGATCTATTTTAGTACACATTATGCTGCAATCTGGGGTTTATGAGTTTTTTTCTGTCACACCTCTACCCCAAAGCCTCTCACTGAAAGGTGTAAACTCTAGCACTGCCATGCTCACGAATGCCTTACAGTGCAACCACACACACAACCACACACACAACACAACACACACAACACCACACACACAACCACACACACAACACACAAACACAACCACAACCACACACACCCACAACCACACACACAACCACACATACAAGCACACACACAACAAACACACACACAACTACACTGAAAACCAAACCGTCAGTGCACACTTTCACCACGCACAGACACTATCACTCATCCGTACACGCTTTCACCACACACAAATACCACCAACCATCAGTGCACGCTTTCACCGGACACAGACACCACCAACCATCAGTGCACGCTTCCACCAGGCACACACCAACAGACATAGTACACACTTTCACCACGCACACACACACCATCAGCCATCAGTGCATGCTTTCACCAGGCATACACACACCACCAGCCGTCAATGCGCAATTTCACCATTCACACACACACCACCAAACGTCAGTGCACGCTTCTAACTATCGCCCTCACTCTACCTATCGCCCTAACTCTATCTATCTATCGCCCTCACTCTATCTATCACCCTCCCTCTATCTATCTATCGTCCTCCCTCTATCTATCTATCGCCTTCACTCTATCTATCGCATCACCACAGCATCACTCAGCCCCACCACAGCATCACTCAGGGGCACCACAACATCACTATGCTCTACCACAGCATCACTGAACGCTACAGCATCACTCGTCGCCACCACAACATCACTCAGCACCACCACCGCATCAATCTGTACAACCATTCAACAAGAACTGGTTCAAATATGTTCTCTCAATGTTTTAAGCTTTATTACAAATGTCACAAAAAGTTGTTAATATTTCACTTCTGTTCTTGTATTTTCGTCACAGTAAAATACACTGAACATAATCTTCACAAAAGTTATTTACAAAAGTTTAAACTATTGCCATTATAAATTACAATAACTTGTAAGTATTCATTATTTAAAAAAAATAAAAGCCATTGTTATTTATAATATAAATACATCTAAGTCACGTAAATACAACACATATTGCATTACAAATGCAATCACATTTGCAAAAAGTTAAAACTATTGGCATTGTAAATGACAAAGCTATTAATTTCGCTACTTTCAAAACCAACACATAAATAAAAAAAAATGTCATTTACAATACCAATAGCTCAAACTTTCCTAATGCGAGACCTTATGCATTGCAAATGCTTGTTTTATCTTTTACATCTGGTTATCTAATAGTAGCAGACAGACTTGGCACTCAGCCTTGTATTTCTGCTTACCTGTGGTACTTTATTCAGCTTTGCATTTGTGCTCTGACGAAATGTATCAATTTCATATAATATTCTACTTCTATGGTAAAGCCCTCCAACAGCTTCGGGTAATGTCTGGGCTATATTAACCCGCATAAATAAACCAATAACAAGCTTGTTTCTTGATTTCTCGAAGAAACAAAGGCAGGAAGCAAAGTTGATTCGTCTCTGAAATGTTTGGGTAGGCTGTGAAATTAATTCTGGGATTATTGCTCGATTTAGGTGATTATTCTGCCACCAGGCTGAGATAACCTTCTGAAGATGTTAGCTTTACAAAACCACCCATTCGCCGCTTTAAAGGAACTGCTGACGGGGTGATTGGGTGGGCTGAAATGCCCCCCACCCAGGACTCCATCAGCAGCCGTGACAAGGGCTTGGAGGAGAGTACCGTTAAATTAATGACATATGAACGTCATCCATCTGTGAAGGAATTAATGGGCGGCTATAGAATTGCCGGCTGCACTCCGCCAGCCACTCGGGCTTCAAGAACCAGGCTCTGCGGCGGGGTTGCTGCCAGCAGGCACACAGCATACTCGTAGGAGGGGCCAGGGGGTCCTTTACTTCCTTTACTCCAGAGTCCCCCTCACTTCCCTCCCCTCGCCTCTTTGTTCTTTCTATGTAGCCCTTCCCGCCTCCTTCTTTCCCTCCTGCTCATAAGTGCCAGGCATCAATTTCCGCCGGAGCCCGAGAGGCCAAATGTCTTTAAAATACACGACATGGGGATGGGTGTTTGTTTATGCGCCCTGACATAAACACAGAAAGGCTTTTAAACGGTGCATCGGGCATAGCTTATATGGATATAATGTGCTTTCTCTGGGCTCTTAGAGGAGTTGTAAATCTGGAGCCGGAGTGGCACTAGGGGCACAGGCAGTCCCGTGGGCAGGGCAGCCCCCTCCGGCGTGAGAGTAGCAGGCCCTTTTTAACCCTTTCGTGGCCTTTAGCTCCTCCTCAGTGGATGAATGTTCCATGAATGTTCCATTGGGGGGAATGGTTTTATCTCTTATCTGGGGAACAGACCCATGAACCCTTCTATCTCTTAATAAACTGCAAGTGTGAAGCACTTTTTCGGTAGAAGCCTACCAGACAGCTGGCTAAAGACATCTCGAATAAAGATTGACTGACTGACATCTCGGGGACATTCAGAAAGTTTCCCTGGGAATGTATTCCGCGATTGCTTACCATTAGCTTTGTGGTTTGTAACTCCCATTTTCTTTTTTTTTTATTTCTGTAATTTTTTATTGTAGAAAAATATATATTTACATGGAGCATACAATATACATGGGTGAAGGAAGAGGAAAGAAAGGAAGAGGAAGAAAGAAGAAGAAAATACGGGGGGGGGGGTAGGTTCGCTGCCAGCTTCCAGTCTTATTGGCGTTAGTCCGATTGCCATATTGCCAGTCTACCAAGTTCAGTTGCCGCCCCTTTGCGTTGCTCGGTTGTCATCCTTGGTCCCACGCCCCGGAGGGAAGGAGATAGAGAGAGATAGAAAGGGAGCAATGCATGTTACATTCTTGTTGTGCGCACAGAGACTGGCTATGTGGGTCACTTCTCTGCATGTCTGGCTTCGTCCTTATGGCGGTTTATGCGATGCTAGGTAGTTGTCTAGGGAGCCCCACATATTCGACTGCCTGTGTGTTTTCGGTGAGTATGTCGCTGTGATGTTGTCGGCACCTCTTAGGTAGGTGATCCAGTTAAACCATGCTTTTGGCGCGGCTTTTGCTGTGTCTTTCCAGTTACTGAGGACCATTTTGACTGCCGCAGTCAGCAGTAGGTCAATTAGGTCGCGGTTTTCTGTAGTCATGATTGCTGGGGAAGTAAAACCCAGTACCAGGCTGTGGAAGTCTATGTGCATGGTTATCCCTATGATCTCGTTAATTAGCGCTTCAATTTTTTTCCAGAACTCTCTAACCTTAGGGCAGCTAAACAGTAGGTGTTCCAGGTCTCCCTTCCCCTTGCCGCAGTTCCAGCATGTGTCGCTCTCTCTAATCCCCATGCCTGCTAGACGGGCTGGTGTCCAGTAGGCCTTATGTACTAGCCAGAATTTGGTCTGGTTTAGCGTTGCCGTTACCTTTTTCCTAGAGGTGGATCTCCATAGCTCTGCTTTCTTGTCCTCACTTAGCACCCTCCCCGCTATTGTCTCCCGAAAATTTGTGGCTTTGTTGTTGAGTTTGGTGGATTTGGGGCTTAGGGATTTGTAGAGGTGTGCTACTTGGTGGCCTAGCGAGTTTAGTTTGGCGGCGTGTTGTATGAGTGATGGTGTTAGACCGTTAAGGTTTGCCTTCCTTATTGCTTCCTTGATCTTCAGGAAGTTGTATAGTTCTATGCTCTGTAGGTTATGCTCTACCCTAAGTGTATCAAAGGTGAGGTGCGTGCCTTGTTTCTGAAGGTCATTGGTGGTGGAGACTCCATGTCTATACCAAGAGGGCATGTTCAAAGTTTTATCTCTATACTTTATCGTGGGGTTGTGCCAGATGGACTCGAATCTACTTTTCTTTATGCTTATTGCCATCAGTTTGTCCACGCTTAGGAGTGCTGTTTTTGTATTCTTTAGGACGGGGTTGTCCTTGATCGCCGGGTGTCTTGTAGCGGTGAGTAGAGTGACCGGGTTCATACCTTTTAGTAATCCCCGCTCTAGTGAGAGCCACGCGGGGGTGTAGTCCGGTCTCGGGTCGAGCCAGTGGAGCCCCTGTCTTGCTATGCACGCCACCTGGAATCTTTTGAAATTTGTTAAGTTGAGGCCTCCCAGGTCTTTTGACAGTCTAAGCTTGTCTAGGGCTATTCTGGGCTTCTTCTCCCTCCACAGAAAGTTGTTCAGCATTTTGTCAAGTTTTTTGTGAAAGTCTTCCGTATTCAGTAGGGGCAGCATGCTCAGCATGTAATTGACCATTGGTGTCAGCATCATTTTAATAGTTTCCACTCTTCCCCACCATGTTGTGAATTTGGGAGACCACCCTTCTACTCTTTACTTAATTTTCCGAAGAGTGGCTTGCTCGTTATGTTCCAGTGTGGCTTTTAGATCCCTCTCGCAGAGGAGGCCTAGGTATTTTATGGGCTTCTACTGCCATGTTAGGCCGGACGTGCCTAGCACTGTCTTTGTTGTGTGTACGTTCAGTGGTTTGCATTCGGATTTGTCCCTGTTCAGTTTGTACCCCGAGACTATTGTGTCCATCAACGCTTTGATGGATTTCTCTGGGTCCTCTGTGACTATTAGTACGTCGTCTGCATATGCCGCTAGCTTAAAAGTCTCTTCCTCTACCGGTATTCCTGCTATGTCTTTATTATTCCTGATCATGGTTAATAACGGTTCTATCGCTAGCAGGAATAGAGCTGGTGAGAGCGGGCACCCTTGTCTGGTCCCCCTGCCTAGGTGGAGTATTTCTGATGTGCCTCCGTTTACCACCACCCGTGCTTTGGGGTCGTTGTAGAGAGCCATTACCATCTTCCTATAATTGGGACCAAGCCCAAATTTCTCCAAGCATTGGTCTAGGTATGGCCATGACACCCTATTGAAGGCTTTTTCTGCGTCTAAGGCTATCATGACAGCTGCGTTGCTGCTTTTGGAGGAGTGGTTAATTATGTGGCATAGTAGCCTTGTGTTATCGTGTGACACACGGTTTTTAAGGTAGCCTACTTGAGAGCTGTGTATAAGCTTAGGTAGGTATGCATTGATTCTGGTTGCTAGTATTTTTGCGTAGATTTTACAATCTACGTTTATGAGTGAGATTGGTCTAAAATTATTTACCTGGTTGGTGTCTTTGCCTTCCTTTGGTATAACTATTATGTTTGCTTCCGCCATTGACTGTGTCATGCGTCCATTCTGGACACATTTCGTGAATACTTCTTGCATGGTTGGTTTGAGAATGTGTAGGTACTGTTTGTAAAATCCGGCCGTGAAGCCGTCTGGCCCTGGTGCCTTGTTGTCTTTCAGGCTAGCCGTGGCTTTCCCTATCTCGTCCTCCGTTATGGTCAGTTCGAGGATGTTTCGTTCCTTTTCTGATAGCATTGGTGTGGATATGCTGCCTAGTAGTTGTTTGCCCCCATCGTCTTTTAGTGTCTCGTCTCTTGTGTATAGTCCCTCGTAGAAGTCTCTGAAGACTTCCAAAATTTCTTTGTTTGCGGTCTGTGACTTGTTGTGACCGTATGTAATTGCCCCAATCGAGTGCTGTTTCTGTCTCCCCTTTAGGTAGGATGCTAGGTTTTTCCCTGCTTTGTTTGCTGTGCACAGGTTAATAGATTTGTATTTATTGATCCAGGTCCCTGCTCTTTCGCTCAGTATTCTGTTGAGTTCATACTTCCGTTTAGTTAGGCTCGTGAGGGTATTTTTATCTTCTAGGTTGGCTATGTGACCGTTCTCTAGATTTTTAATTTCTTTTTCTAGGTCTGCAATTTTTTTGTTCCTTTCCTTGTTCAGCCTGCCTTTTATTGTCATGACGGTCCCCCTTATGGTAGCTTTCAAAGCGTCCCATAGCATTCCTCTGTCTGTCTCTGGGGTGTCATTAATTGTTATGTACTCTTTTATAGCCGCTTCTATCTCTGCTCTCGCAGAGATGTTGTTGAGCAGACTGTCATCAAAGCGCCATCTTCGGGTTGGTTTTTCGTTGTGTTTCCCTGAGAGGGTCAGACTGATATGCGAGTAATCAGAGATGGTCCTAGGACCAATTTCCGTGTGGTCTATGAGGTGGGTAAGTGTTTCTGACATGAGAATGTAATCTATTCGGCTGTAGGAGTTGTGTGGGTTTGAGTAGAAGGTATATTCTCTAGCGTCTGGGTTACTTAGACGCCACAGGTCTTTCAGGCTGAGTTTGGAGCACAGGTTCTTAAGGATATTGCCTCTTTGTGTCGCTGGGCTCGGTTTGTGCGGGTGTTTGTCAATTGCTGGGTCTAGGACCTGGTTCATGTCGCCAGCAACTACAAGAAGGTCATCTAGTGGCAGGGTGTGCAGTTGTGCTCCTACTCCATCCCAGAAGGGTTTATCCTCAGTGTTTGGACCATAAATGTTGGCTACGTGTATTGTTTACCCCGCTCTTCTTAGGCTAGTCACAAGAGTTCTTCCCTGGGTGTCTGCCTGTGAGTCTACCACTGTTAGCTTTGAGGTCTTGCTCGTTATTGTCACCACCCCATTTTTCTTGTTTTGTGCCGGTGACCCTATAACATCGCCTATCCAGCTGGCTCTAAGGCGCTGTATGTCTTCGGCTTCTAGTCTTGTCTCTTGTAGTACAAATATATCGGCCTTGAGCTTCCTGAGGTGTTCGAGTACTTTCCTCCTTTTCACCGGACTGTTAAGACCTTTGACGTTCAGTGATACTATCTTAACGTCCAATGAGAGGTTTGTCTGAGTGTTGTGCGTTATTTGTGTGGTTTAAAGGTTTGCGATCTGTATGGCCTTACTCTGTACATTCTGCTTTGACCCCCTTTTCCTGGTGCTCGTGTTGTTCGTTGTTGCCTGTGCTTACGCCTGCGCTTGCTGCTCCTGGATGTAGATGTAGAAGTAGATGAAAAGGAAAAGTAGTGAAGAGGAAAGTAATGAAAAGTACCCCCATGCATGTGCTCCCCGCTCCCCCCACCCTCCCCTGCGCCCCCTGCCCTCCCCTCCCCTCCCGCCCCCTCCCCCCCTTACTTGCTGAGTGGGTGTGCGACGACAAAGTTCCTATGCGCCGCATCGTCCCTGAGGTAAAATTGTGTTCCTTATTTGGCATGGCCTTGAAAGTTGAGGAGTATGCAGTCTGCTCGGTACTTCACTTTTGGCCCGTTGTACCCTTTCAGTCTTGGTATTGGGCTTCCTTGTCCCACTCCTTCCCAGTCCTGAGGTAGATTTTCAGCGAGCTCGTGGGGGTGGACTGGTAAACCCGTTCATAATGTGCTTGGTTCTATTGAGGTAGACGTGTTGTCATATTGCCTGTGGTGAGCCTTCCTCCGATTGTCCGGTTACATCAGGAGAGGCGCTTCTTTTCGCTGCCCCGGAGTTTTTAGTTTCTTCCATCTCCTTGGCTGGTGGGCCTTGCAGGTACCGTCTTAGGTCATCTGGGTTCTCAAATACCATCATTTTCCACTTATCCGTGACTTTGAATCGGGCCGGGCCCACAAAGCTGAAACTGGCGCCCCTTTTTCGCAGGGTCTCCCTGAGGGCCAGAAACCCCTTTCTGATCTCGACCGTCGGCCTTGAGTAGTCTTGGGTCAGCACAATTTTGGAACCTGCCCATGTTAGGTTCTGGTTTTTCCTGGCAAAGGCAAAGATGGCCTCAGTTTGGCACGCTCTCAGGGGGTTGCATATGATTGGTCTTGGTCCTTTCCCCGTCGCTGGTTTTCCTGCCGGAACCCTGTAGGCCTTTTGCACTTCAAACTGTCTTCCAAAGTTGATGCCTGTGAGTTGGGGGATCATCTCCTCAAGCATAGCTGCGCACGAGCCTGCTTTGTCTTCTGCCCCCTCTGGCACGCCCAGGATCCTTATATTGCCTCTTCTGGCCCTGTCGTCCTGCTCAGCTAGTTGTTTTTGTATGGCTTTCGTGACCCTCTGGCATTCTGCTATTGTTTTGGTGTTGTCTTTGGTAGCATCCTCCACCGAGCTAATACATTCTTCTGCAGCTTCCATTCTAGTGTTGGTTCTGTGGAGATCTGCTCTTATTGCCGCCAGCTCAAGTTGCATGTTCTCCACCTTTAGCTTTGTTTCCTTCGCCACCTCATTCCCTTCGTTTATTCTCTTTAGGATGGTATCTATGGTGGCTGTTTCGCCTTTGGTTTTCATCGGGGAACTCTGGTTGTCTATTTTGGGCTTCTTTTGGTCTCCGACTGCTTTCCCCTCAATGTTCGCCATAGTTCCGATACCTCTGCGTGACAGGATATTGCCTAGTCGCCCTCCCTTTTGGGTCGCTACCGGCGCGTTTACTGGAGTCGCTTTCGATGTTGTTGCGTAGAGACCTTGTGATCTGTATCTGCTTGGCTCTCTAATGTGCCTTGTTCTAGTCTTGGCTTTGGGTCCTGCCAGCTTGTGCTTTGTCTCGTTCGCGGCCGCGGCTTAGTGCCGACCGCCTTGCGAAGCTTGGGTGTGTGCAGCTGAAGTTGCGCTGGTATGCTCTTCTTGCTTCTGCTTCTGCTTCTGACGTGTCTCAGCCTTAGCTGTTTTTACTCGCAAGGGTTTTCGGCTTCGGCTCTTAGGGGTGGGCTATATGGCGCATCACTCCTTGCGTGTACGCGATGTGTGGTTAGGCACTTCCCTTTTGTTGCCGCTTCCCCCCTCTCGGTGTCTGCTGTCTGCTTGCTTCTGCGCAACTGCTGGGGGGGGGAGTTACTGTCGCGGCGTTTGTGCTTGCTTGCGCTTCGTTTGCTGTCCTGCCTCTGCTCCACACTCGCGCTCGCTCGCTTCCTTCGCGCCCGCCTCACCCTCGTTATGTCCTTCCGAGCCCCCGCTTCTATCCGCCGCCGCTCTCCGGAGGTACCTCTGTGAGTGGTTGAAGTGATTACGGAGTTTCAGTAGTTGCGGTCTGCGCGTTCTACTGGGTGTGCGCTATTTCCGGCAACTGTTGTTTACTTGCCTCTGCACTTCCGGTAATGGCGGCCCCCTTGATTTTTCGGTTTTTCCCGGTTGCCGTTCCCGTTGTCGAGGAGGAGACCGCAGCCAACAGCTACCATAAGCCGCTTGCCCACTTGCTGGCTCCCTCTGCAGATCCCTGCAATGTTTGTTGTTTCGCCGTATTGTTTTCGCTGAACCGCAGCTCCACTTCGCTAAGTACCTCGCTCCGATCCCCTCCGCTGTTAGCATCGGTCGTTGTACCTGCGGGGCTCATTGGGGTTGTTCTGGTGCGGCTCCTTTTTCCTCCCTGCGATTGTTCAGTTCGGCGGCCGTGGCTTCTCTTCCGGTTACGCTCCTGGCGCCATTTTAGGGGTCCTCACCGTCGCCGGGGTCCTGGGGGCTTCGGAGAGCGGTATCTTCGTGCTGTAGCCACCCAGTCTCGCAGTTCTTAGACTCGCTTGTAGCCTCGCCTTTCCCCTGCCTGAATCTGCTTTGCTTGGTTAACACAACCTTGTATGGCGGGTAGTAATGGCCTTAGTTTGCCTCAGGGGTGCGGAGCGAGTGGACTCAGACGACCGTCCACATTGCCGTCCAAGCCAAGGCTTTCTATTTGCTGGCTTTGTTCTAGGCTATTCAACGTGACTTCATCCCTGCACTGTACACCACTGTATTCTATGCCTCCGTACTCTGCACCCCTGCACTCTATGCCACTGCACTCTACTATACAACACTGTACTCAGTGCCACTGCACTCTATGTCACACTGATCTGGAACCCCTTAGAACCATCTTCCATGGTACCTTGAGGACTGCATCAAGAAAGTAGTGATGGCAGAAAACAGCCAGTAATACAGTCCTAATGCTCAAGCGTTACATGTATGTATAGATTTACTGTAGTAAAAACAAAAGGAAGGTACCCCTATATGATATACAGGGAGGGGGTGTCAAACATGAAGAACTAAAAACCCTGTAGTTGGAAAAAATGCCTATTTGGCACAGGGGAATATATTTCTTACCCAAAAGTCATAGATATTTTTAACTATTATATCATACATACATTTATAACGATTTTTACGGTATTGACAAGAGTCACAGTGTTATTAAAAATACGTCCAAGTTTGTAGAATGAGCGTAAGTTTTATTTAATTCTATGCCTCCCTACGGGTTACACTCTAAAAGGCTACGATTACGCCTGTAATCAGTTAAAAAAGATAAAAATGCATAAACAATGCATAAACAATATCAGATCATACACAATCAATGGGTTAAAAAACGGTCGACGCGGCGTTTCGGTGTATAATTGTCTTTTCCACCTTCATCAGGACAAACAATGCAATGTATTCTTAAAAACTCTTTTGTGGAATGTGATTCATAAATTTCACGATTTCCAATTTTCCGCGATAATGTCTTTTCTTCTATCGCTCTATTGTGAATAACTTATTGTTTTAATTACAATTAGATGATTTTCCGGTGTTTTGTATCGATACGACACGTTGGAGCCACCGTTCAGTGTCACTAATACTCTCTTGTATAGTTTCCACGTCTATGTAAATGTAATGTAAATGTACAGGAATTTATATAGCGCAAATCACCAAGCGGTTTCTAAACGCTTGCTTAGGGAACCCGTCCTGGTATTCCCCTGTGAGATAACCCCGGCAGGGTATCCGCAAGGTGAAAGTCAGGCATCCCGCCGCGAGGGGCCGTTGTGGAGATTAAGCAAGCTTTGCTCAGAGTCGCAGAGTGTGAACCCGTAAATCGAGTAGGCACCGGAGCGAGAATTGTCGAGTCCATGGACATTTTAGGACTCAAGACCCCGCCGAGCCGGGAATTGAACCCTGGTCCCGGGCTGACCTCTGCTTCCAGGTCTGCCTCCTCTAACCAGTGAGCCACACTTCTCCACAGAAATGCCAAACTTCTTTCCTTCGCCGCGTTCCACTAATGACAAAGTGCTTTTGACGTTAATGGAACGCGGCGAAGGAAAGAAGTTTGGCGTTTGCGATTAAATAACAGCTAGTATGGCATAACTCCCCAGGAGCTGTTTAAACAATAAGAAATATCGTCCCAGCTCGATGCTTGAAAAGCAGCAATCACTGCTAGGTGAAACAAAAGCAGTTGAGGAACAAAACAAGGTGGCCTCAAAATCTTGAAGTGAACCTAACAGCTGGAATTAGAGCCCACAACAAAATCAGGAAGGCTCCATTGTAATATATTCAGAAAATAGAAAAGCCCTGAAGAGAATCCGGGTATCAGTTCCCTTGATTCGAAACTTGTTGGCACAACAAAGGAGGATAAGAAAACTAAGAAACCAAAAATTCGAAAATTCGTAACCAAACATATTGAAGTGATAAAACAACGAGCAACGTCTAGAAAGCACATCCGCAACTGATTAAAATGCGTGATTAATCCATAGACGTGGAAACTATACAAGAGAGCATTAGTGACACTGAACGGTGGCTCCAACGTGTCGTATCTATACAAAACACCGGAAAATCATCTAATAGTAATTAAAACAATAAGTTATTCACAATAGAGCGATAGAAGAAAAGACATTATCGCGGAAAATTGGAAATCGTGAAATTGATGAATCACATTCCACAAAAGACTTTTTAAGAATACATTGCATTGTTTGTCCTGATGAAGGTGGAAAAGACAATTGTACACCGAAACGCCGCGTCAACCGTTTTTTAACCCATTGATTGTGTATGATCTGATATTGTTTATGCATTGTTTATGCATTTTTATCTTTTTTAACTGATTACAGGCGTAATTGTAGCCTTTTAGAGTGTAACCCGTAGGGAGGCATAGAATTAAATAAAACTTACGCTCATTCTACAAACTTGTACGTATTTTTAATAACACTGTTGAAGAAAATTACATATTTATATGTATTTGTGCCCCCAAGCGCTACCCTCCCACCATCTGCCATGTTGAATAAAAACCCCTGCATTACTTCACATTCAGAGGCCTTATTTCTCTGTCACCAGGCCCCTCCATACCAGACCCTGAAAAAAGCACACGTTACATTTCTCTGCAGCACATTAGATATTTTTTTGAGCAGTCACGGAGAAGAGGCCCAGCCCGGGGTGTCTTAACAGTGTCAAACAAGGGTCGACCTGATTAAGCTGCATTCCGGCCCGAGCAGGAGGCGAGCAGAAGCCCCTCTGCAGAGATAAGGCCCAGTTTTGCTGTCGGCTCTCAGAGATAAGTGGGGCCCATGTCAAAGGAAACCTCCAAGACAGTTACACAAGGGGTGGACAGGAAGAGCCAAACCAACTGCTAGTATGAAGCAGCAACACTTCTACAGATGAGAGCAATCTGCATGCTGCCCCGAGCTAGAGATAAGACCAGACATGCTAGTCACTCTGACACCCAGGGCCCTCCCTGGCCAACAGAAAGGAAACAGCCTTCATGGAGAAGTCTGATAAAGTTACGCAAACAGGCATTGCGAGTTTTAGCTGACCTTGCTGCCCCCTCTATGCACCCACCCACCTATGACTGATTACAGTGAACGCCTACATGCTCATATCTTTTTCTTTCCTTCTGCTTGGAGGGCTCCTCCCTATGTATGCTAAGAATGTATAAATATTGTACTCTGTGAATAAAGCTCAGAACTCTCCTGTGCCCGCTTGGCGCTGGAGCTCTCCCTTAACTCGAGTTAATGCAATAAAGCCCATTGACTCTAATACCACGGACTCTGCTCCTCATTCATGCTTGACCCTTTTGATATTTATTTATTTATAGAAATTATGATAGTGTAAATAATTTATTTACGACATAATCTGGCGCCCGAACCGGGGCGCATCCCCTTCCCCACGCGCCGGTGATGTAGGTCCGGCCCCTGCCCTCTTCTATAGCCTAGACGGTCTTCAAGTGTACACGCCAGCGGGACTTCCCGCCAACTCCCTCAGGCCCACGGAGGAGGCGGACTGCGACCAGACATCCACACGAGGCGGTGAGGAAGATTGCGGAGCGTTCTGACCCAGAGCCCAACCCGTGAGAGAGCCGAGTCCGAGGTCTTCAGAGGTCCGCCATTCCTGCGCAAGCGTCAAGCGTCCGATGACCAGGTCTTCAAGTTCTGCTTCCCGGTGAGTACCACTGAGAACGCATAAAGACGGGTTCATTTAATGAACACGGTAAAGACGTGTCTCCTTCACGAGACCGGTATGGTTGTACTGTATTTCAGTGCATAGGAATATGTTATATATGTTTTAGGTTTGAAATTGTTTTAATTGGTTTTTAAGCATGCCGCTGTTTTCAAAATTGTGTAAAATAGGCACTAAAAAGGGAATATTAGAAGAGGCAGTTAATGTCCCGCCAAGAGATACCCCCGGCCATTTTATGTATAACAAACATGGCATCAGCGCTATTCTCTATTTAGACCTCTGGGTAGATTACACAAAGGATCTAGAGACGGTGCATAGATGGCCTGCGACCGGCACATGGGATTCAGAATGTATTATGAGAGTAGAGGAACAACTATGGAAAAGGAAGTCAAGGCCCTCGCAGAAAGAGGCCATTGAATTATGGCGCAAAGAGGCTAATAGGAGGGCCCTGAAAGAACTTAACAAAGCCGAGAAAAGCAGGCAAATGTCAGAACAGGCAAAAGAAAAAGAGTTACTAGAAGAGGGTGAACAGGTTCAAGTGGAACAAATAGATAGGGAAAGAAATGCTCTTGTTGCTGGTATCTACCCTGTACTCTCAGAGGAGATTGCAGAGGAAGTTCCCCAAAATGTACCCCTTAAAATTAAACCAACGGCACCAGAGGCGTTCCTTTCCGCCTACCTAGCAGAGCCACCCCCAGCCTACATAGACGCACCATTTCCCCCGCTCCCACCAGAGGCCGTGCCCCAGCCAGACCAGAACCAACAACAGGCTTCCGGGGGTGCGGAAGGGGGGGGGGATAAGGAAATAAAGGATGACGTCGAACTCCCTAGATGTATATATGATTTACAGCCAGGTATTACTGGTCCAATGCGCGCCATATCAATACGAGTAAGGCAAGCCATCGCAGAGCTAGATGGACTGCCTGATATGAATACACATTTAGATGCCTTGTATGAGTTCATCAGAACAGGACGGAACCATGAATGCGTAGCTCAAGCTATGGAAAATAGAAAAGTAAAAGCTAAGAACAACATCCTCTGTTTTATTGTCAACTGTCTGATCAGGGAACGTGATGAGGGTGATGGGGACGTGGAGGTTAGTTTAATAGAGTGGAGCGACAGCATCAATGACGGTAAACATGATAAGGTAGCGCAAACAGAAGCAATGACGAATAAGATTAAAAAGAAAATACTAGCAATACGTAACGCCGAGAAGGAAGGCAGGGATAGTGTGTCAGAGGAAGGGGATAATAACGAGACGCCAGACAAAATGAACTTTCTGGGCATAGCACGGCACTGTAATGGCGCCAAACACCATCGACCTCAGAAAACAAGGGTTAACAAGGAAACAAACATCTCTCCTGAGGATTTGTTTCAAACAACTGAAAAGGCCCTAGACCATTGGATGGACGACGAGCCACCCCTCACGCCACATGAGAGGGAGTTGGCTCGGTCGGCCACCCAGTGGGTGTCCCAACATCATGTATATAATCCCGACATAGTGGCCCAGATGTTCCTGAGCCTCCCATCACTCGAACAACGCCTGGCCAGCATCTATATGGTCCAACACTTGATCACGTTGTATGAGAGCCAATATCACCACCCTGGCAAATTATATAAAATACTGGAAAAGGTAATACTAGATAGATGGATGAAACAGGGCCCAGAACTGATTAACACCATTTTAGACTTGCGTCTCCAATATGAACAATTCCTGTCCGCCTCAATGACACCCGATCTTCGCCCCAGAGGACAGTACCCTCTGCGAGAGGTCCACCCCATAAGAAAACAAGATGGCACTGTCCAGCGGGTATATGTCTATACCCCTCTCACCAAGCTAGAAATACTGGAAATGAAGAGGTTGTTACCTTCCCATGATAAAGACCCGGGGGGGTTTCACAGAGAAATAAAAGATATACTCCGCATAGGAGACTATACTTACCCTGATATCCTAAGGTTACTAAAGGTCTTGTTACCAGCAGGCATTTACGAGAAACTTAAAGAGAAAGACTGGGATGTGGGAGATAAAATGTTGAAGTGGGCAGAGTTGCAAGCTGAAGATGCAGGTAGGGCCCCGGGGGATGGCCTTGGTGAAAAAATTAAGGGGCTCCCCGAACTCCTTATACACATTTTACCAAGACTATTGACGACTAAAAAGGAAGACTGGGATGCAATTTCAGCCTGTAAACAGAAACCAGAGGAAGACACGAGCGATTACTACACTAGGTTGGAAAAATGCTTCGCTGTCAACTGTGGTTTAAAACACAGTAGTGAGGCCTATCCCCACCTTTTTGTGACCAACCTGGTAGATAACGCCCTTCCTCAGATTAGGAATAGAGTGCTGAAGGTTGAGAGCACTTGGCAAGCAAATAGCCCCTCACAAATGTTACAGATGTTGCAATACCACCAAAATAGAATAAGGGAAGAGCAAGAACAAGAAAAGAAGCGCATGAAGGATACAAAAATGAAGGTGCTAGTTGCCCAAACAGTACCTGCAAACACGAACAAGAATGGTACCGCACCCACTAAAGGGACCTGCAATTATTGTAAACAACAGAGTCACTTTGTAAGGGAATGCCCCGTCCTAAAGCACAATATAGCCACAGGTAAAACAAAGGAACGGCCCTATACACCCAGACAGTACAACACTCAACAGACACAAGTCCCCACCCCGCCGCAGGTCCAGACGCCCGCTGCCGCTGCACCTCAAATGTATCAGTACACGCAGTCAGACTACCCAGAATACCAATCTTTTTCATGAAACAGCCTCGAGAGGGAAGATTGCTTACCCCTTATCCCAGTTCCTGTGGACCAAGAGGTCCTTATGTACATGCTCGTTTGCTGGGGCAAGATAGAAAGTTTCTGATTGACACAGGGGCAAGCAGGACTACCATCAGTCATGACGAGGTCCCAGGGGCACCTCTCTCGGGCTCACAGAATATATCCCTGGGATTTTCTGGAAAGCCAATTGTCAACAAAGTATCAGAACCAGTCTCTTTAGGGGTGGGTCCAATGACACGCACCACAGACCTACTACTCACTAAAACATGTCCAGAAAATTTACTAGGTATAAAGACCCTAAAAGAACTGGGAGCAGTTATCTGTTGCTCACCAGAAGGAGTAAGACCGTTTTTGCGTGATTTCAAAGGGCATTTCACGGTTAGAGATTTTGATCCCAGACTTCAGGATGTCCCACAGTATCTATGGGCACAAGGTTCGACTGACGTAGGTTACATGGATATAACACCACACGAGGTCACGCTTAAGGAAGGAGTAGTCCTACCCCGAATACGACAGTACAGGATTCCACCTGAGGCTGAAACAGCCTTATTAAAAATAATTCAAGAACTCATTGAACAGGGGGTGGTGGTGGAGACAGACTCGAATGTGTGTAATTCCCCCGTCCTCCCTGTTCTTAAGCGCACAGACCCTCAAGCACCCCCAGTTTACAGACTAGTAGTTGACCTTCGAGAACTGAACAAATGTGTGGTCCCACAATACCCAGTGGTCCCAGACATTTCCTCATTATTTACTGCCATTGATTCTGAGGCAACATTTTTCACGGTCATTGACCTGAAGAATGCATTCTTCAGCATTCCAATACATCCTGACAGTCAATATCTTTTTGGATTCAGTTTAAAAGGACGCAGCTTTAAATTTACAAGAGCTCCCCAAGGCTTTACAGAAAGCCCAAGTGTTTACAGTCAGGCATTAAAGAGACAACTTGACAGTATTAGTATGCCTACTAACACAGCATTAATACAGTACGTGGATGACATTCTCATCACAGCAAGATCAGAAACTGACTGTGAAGAGGCTTCCCTCACGGTCCTTCATTTTCTGGCGGACAAGGGGCACAAGGTGTCCCCTTCGAAGTTACAGTTCTGTGAACAGCAAGTGGCTTACTTAGGGCACTTGCTGTCCAAGGAGGGTAGGCAGCTGACACAAGAACGAATTAAATTGATTTCCAACATTTCACAACCCAAAACACAGAAAGAAGTACGTGCATTCATTGGCCTTACTTCCTATTGCAGACAATGGATTCCCCAGTATGCCCACATAGTCAAGCCACTCATACAATTGACTACATTGGAGGCAGCCACCTCTAACGTCCTCCCTTGGACATCAGAGCACACCTTAGCATTTGAGGAACTAAAACGGGCATTATGTCAAGCGCCAGTTTTAGCCACTCCTGATTACAAGAAACACTTCACCCTGTTCGTGACAGAGCGGGATGGAACAGCACTATCTGTCCTCACACAAGATCAAGCAGGGAAACACAAGCCATGTGCTTATTTTTCTAGTACACTGGACCCTGTAGCACAGGCTCTGCCAGCATGCTTGAAATCTGTTGCGGCCACAGCTTTGGCCATAAGACAAAGTGACTCGGTAGTGCTGGGACACTCCCTGACAGTACAAGTACCACACGCAGTGGAAGTTCTCCTGAATAGGACACAGACACAACACCTGACTGTAGCAAGATTGACAGGATACGAGCTGACACTATTTCAACCCCACATAGAGATTAGAAGATGTAACATACTCAACCCTGCCACTCTTTTACCCTCAAGCACAGATGACACCACACCCCATGACTCTGTGGAAGTAATAAATGTAGTGACGAAGCCAAGACAAGACTTGACAGATGTTGCACTCCCAGACCCTGACATAACGTTTTATGTAGATGGATCATGCATGAGAACAGGGGCAGGAGAATTAGTGGCAGCATACGCCGTAACTACTGACCATGAGATCATAGAGACTCAAAGAATAGATATCCTGTCAGCACAAGCAGCAGAGCTCATTGCTTTGACGCAAGCCTGTAAACGAGCAAAACAGTTAAGGGTTAACATCTACACTGATTCACAATATGCATTTGGGGTAGTTCATGACTTTGGGGTACTATGGAGGGAGAGAGGTTTTCTGACCTCACACGGGGCCAAGATACAGCATGGCCCTCTCATACAGGCCTTGTTAGAAGCAATACACCTACCTACAGCCATAGCGATCCTGAAATGCAAAGCACACACCAAGGCCACAGATGTCATTTCCCAAGGTAATGACCTGGCAGACCAAACTGCTAAACAGACAGCTCAGACTCCAATTGACATAACACACTCACAGGTATTACCACTGACAAGGACTATGACAGTCAGGGATCCCTCCAAAGATGTACAAGATATACAGACCCATGCCACTCCAGATGAAATAAAGAAATGGATTGAACAAGGAGGGGTCCAGACTGACCAGGGTTGGATGACTAAAAACAAAAAGACATGGTTCCTCCCAGACTCTATGGTACAGGTGATAATAGAGACAGCACATAGCCTGGCACACTTGGGAGAGAAGGGAATGTTGGATGGCCTGCAGAATATCTGGTTTAACAAACACTTGCGAGCGGCAGCAAAGCAGAAAGTGAAGACTTGCATGATTTGTTGCCAATTCAACCCTGGAAAAGGCATCTCAGTGGAACAGGGTGGATTTCATCCCCCTGATCGCCCTTTTGAGGTTCTCCAAATGGATTATATTCAAATGGACAGATGTAGAGGTCACAAGTACGTCCTGGTAGTGGTGTGTGCCCTAACCAGATGGACAGAAGCTTACCCAGTCCCAGATTATACTGCAGTTACAACAGCCAAACAGTTAGTGAGGGAGTTCTTCCCTAGATACGGGTTGCCACGTGTCATTTACTCAGACAATGGCCAGCCCTTCTCCTCTGAGCTCATGAAACAGGTGTCCCTTCTGTTGGGATATACCTGGAAGTTCCATTGTGTAAGGCATCCCCAAGCAGCAGGTCTAGTAGAGAGACATAACCAGACCCTCAAAACAAAATTAGCTAAAGTCTGTGCAGAAAAGGGCGTGGATTGGAGGGTAGCCTTACCGGTTGCCCTCTTTTACATGCGCATGGTAGCTCATTCTAGAACCGGCCTATCCCCATATGAGGTGGTCTTTGGAAGACCACCGAATATGTGGGGTACACCAATACCTAAAAGAATAACTGATGTTGACAGTACTATGCTCACAGATTACCTGGCTTCCTTGATGTCTGCACTACTCTCTTGCCGTTCGCAGGTTGCCGCTGCCTTCCCTGACAACACCCAGGTCGAGGACCATGCCATAGCCCCAGGGGACTGGGTGCTGATAAGGAATTTCGACCGGACGAGCCCTCTGGACCCCAGGTGGAAGGCACCAAAATTAGTCCTGCTGACGACGAGGACGGCCATCAAAGTCGAGGGAAGAAAGTGGTGGATGCATGCCAGTCACTGTAAAAAATACTTTGGGACTACCGGAACATTTGCTAAAAACAAAGACAGTACAGACTTTGAGCCCCCCTTTCTGGAAAAGACTCCCCAGCAAGAGTACACTTCCAAACTGAGATCTAGAAGGTCAGTCGACGTTTGATTGTCTAAGTCCACCCAGTGGTGAAGCGGTTGAACATGATGTCTGACTTGAATAAACTAGTGAACAGTAAAGAAAAAAGGACTAATATGAGAAAGAAATACTGCAAGCTATTACACAGCAGATGTATAGTGTCTCTGATTATTGTACTTTTTATGAGCATTGTGGTAATAAGTATTGGCTGGCTCTTACATGTTCTCTATCCACCTGCTGTCTCACAGAACGCCACCATAGTACACTCACATGTTGAGCTCCCAGTACACTTAGAGAACAGAAGAAATGAATTTAAGAACAATACTTTCATCACCCTTTTACAACAGCATCAACTGGCCATAAACACATCCAACTGCTGGGTGTGCGGTCTTCTTCCCCATACAGTTGCCAAAGGCATGCCTTTCATCACTCTCCCTTTTTCTTATGAAGGCTCTTGTACCGGTTGGTGGGAAACAAACAAAGCTTCCTATATGGCCAATACGGATACGAAAGAGCAGTCTCAGCTCAGATATCACCTATACATTTTATGTTGGCGAGGTGAAAAGAACAGGGCATGTGGTACCCCACTAGAGCAGGAAGCCTATGCTGACCACGGTAACAGATCTAATAAGTTATATTATAGTATATGGACAGGAGAAAAAGATCCGTTTCACCTGTTTTTGTGGCATCAACGAAAGCCCCTTTTTGTGTCCAAAGTAAAGGAAAGATATGTATGGGTGATAGCATCTGCAATCACACAGTCAATTTGAATGGAACAAACAATACACGGCTTATAGCCGCACAGGGCACCTACTTCATATGTGGGGATAAAGGTTATACATGGCTCCCGCAGGGCTGGTCCGGCACTTGTTACATTGCTTTTCTCCTTCCCCCCACCTACACTGCCCCTGCGGACTATCATGAAATTGAGCCTCTGACTGTCTATAACCGACGGCGAAGGGGGGTCATAGATACAGAAGATACAGCAGGGCAGGAGGCGGGAGCCTTCTTTGCCGGAGTCATTCCATTTTGGGGTCCCATGGTAAACAGCAGGAACATCCGCCACCTCACACGAGTGGTGCAAAACACGATAGATGCAACGGCAGGTGCCCTCTCTAATCTCACAGCCGAGGTGGTCGCGGATAGGCTCATGACCCTACAAAATCGCATTGTTTTAGACATCGTTCTGGCTGACCGTGGTGGTGTATGCAGATTGATCTCCACGAGTTGTTGTGTGTTTATTCCAAATAACGCACCTACGGTATAACAAGCCATTGCCAAGCTACACAAGATGTCAAGTCAGCTAGACATGGATAAAGGAGAATGGTCCTTAAGCAGCTGGTTGTGGGCATTAGTAGCAACATGGGGATGGAAAGTGTTGACTGTAGTAGGATCAATACTGTTTATCATCTTCAGTTGTTGCCTCTGCATCCAATGCGGCCCGGCCATCTGCGGTCTGTGCGCCATTGCCTGCATTCCCCGTCCACATGTGCAGAGCAGAAAAAATGAAAAGATCATGTTGCAAGAACACATTAACGGCCTGATGAAAATAGAGGTGTATTAGAGGGGTGCGCTTGGGGACAAGGAGGGAATGAAGAAAATTACATATTTATATGTATTTGTGCCCCCAAGCGCTACCCTCCCACCATCTGCCATGTTGAATAAAAACCCCTGCATTACTTCACATTCAGAGGCCTTATTTCTCTGTCACCAGGCCCCTCCATGCCAGACCCTGAAAAAGGCACACGTTACATTTCTCTGCAGCACATTAGATATTTTTTGGAGCAGTCATGGAGAAGAGGCCCAGCCCGGGGTGTCTTAACAGTGTCAAACAAGGGTCGACCTGATTAAGCTGCATTCCGGCCCGAGCAGGAGGCGAGCAGAAGCCCCTCTGCAGAGATAAGGCCCAGTTTTGCTGTCGGCTCTCAGAGATAAGTGGGGCCCATGTCAAAGGAAACCTCCAAGACAGTTACACAAGGGGTGGACAGGAAGAGCCAAACCAACTGCTAGTATGAAGCAGCAACACTTCTACAGATGAGAGCAATCTGCATGCTGCCCCGAGCTAGAGATAAGACCAGACATGCTAGTCACTCTGACACCCAGGGCCCTCCCTGGCCAACAGAAAGGAAACAGCCTTCATGGAGAAGTCTGATAAAGTTACGCAAACAGGCATTGCGAGTTTTAGCTGACCTTGCTGCCCCCTCTATGCACCCACCCACCTATGACTCATTACAGTGAACGCCTACATGCTCATATCTTTTTCTTTCCTTCTGCTTGGAGGGCTCCTCCCTATGTAGGCTAAGAATGTATAAATATTGTACTCTGTGAATTAAGCTCAGAACTCTCCTGTGCCCGCTTGGCGCTGGAGCTCTCCCTTAACTCGAGTTAATGCAATAAAACCCATTGACTCTAATACCACGGACTCTGCTCCTCATTTATGCTTGACCCTTTTGATATTTATTTATTTATAGAAATTATGATAGTGTAAATAATTTATTTACGACACTGTGACTCTTGTAAATACCGTAAAAATCGTTATAAATGTATGTATGATGTAATAGTTCAAAATATCTATGACTTTTGGGTAAGAAATATATTCCCCTGTGCCAAATAGGCCTTTTTTCCAACTACAGGGTTTTTAGTTCTTCATGTATAGATTTACCACATGATTGAAATGCAGACCCATGTGCAGGAAGAGGTTTAAATGGCTCTTAATAGTGGCGGCTGCCTTTCTAATTATAATCTGACTGCAGTGACCTTGGCCTCAAGACTAATGTTGCCAAATCTCAGATCATGGTGCTGGGTAAACATCCTACCACTGTAAAGACATTCTTTATAGGCAGTGAGAAACTGCTTCATGTGCCCACTTTTTTTTACTTAGGAGTTATTTTTGACTCAAAAAGCACATGGCTGCAGCTAATGGAGACAAGGAGTAGGGGTTTTAATCAAAATCTGGAAGCCATTTTTAGATTTGCTAAAAAAACTAAGCTCACGCCCTTTAAATGTAATAATTGAGATTTATAAGGCTTGCACGTGCGCTGCCATTCTATATGGCGCTGGAGTCTGGGGCTCATGCAATATTTAGGCCTTCAGTGAGCGAAAATATGTTTTTGAAACGCTCGTTGATCCTTCCACAAAGTACCCCAGCCACCATGTGTCATATTGAACTTGGCGTGATCCCCTATCCTATCGAATACAACCAGCGCCTCTTTTACTGTGGTATAATATCTGGGCAAAAGAAGAAACAGTTTTGAACTGTGCTATCATCACAGATTGTTTAAAACTAGAGTGGGCAAGCAAAATTCCTTGGCTTTCCTATGTTAAAGCCCAATTGAGGAACCTGGGTTTGTCAGATCGCTATGCCAACCCAGTAAATATTGCTAAAATACCAAGGACCAAGTTAAAGAAAGAATATATGCTGTACTCGTACCAGAAACGAGATACGCAGGAGATGGGGAAAAGAAGGGTTTTTGACCACTCACTTTTGGTTTGTTCAATAGGGACCGAGCCTTACCTTTCTTTTTACTTTAGCCGTGTTAAATGATATTACCTTATAAGGTTTAGGTTTGGAACCTCACATCTACTGGTTTCATATCCCAAAAATGTATATACAGATGCCGGATTGGATGTATGTTCATGTGATTCACAATCAAAGCAGAGCACGTTGCACTTTATGTTCTTTTGCAATCTTTACATCAACCCAAGGCGCACCTTTTTAATACCACTTTTAAAATACTTAAAAATAACAAGGTGCCAGGCAGCGTTGCACTATGTCCAGCTTTTAAAGGATGAATTTATTTGTCTGATGGTTTATAGATATATCGCCTCTTCAGTTTGACTTAGGAATATTGTTGGGAAATGAGTTCGTATTACATCTTATCATTGCATTATATATTTATTGATGTCTACTAATGATGCCATGTGGCTGCATGAATGTAGATTTTTTTATACTTTGTATTTAATTTAATTATTGTTGTGTCTAGGGCGGTGATATGAATTTCATGAGTTTTTCACCTGGACATTTGTAAATTGCTTTTTCTTTTCCTTTTAAGAAATATTGATTATATCGCTTATTTTTCTAAATCAGAAATTCTTTGTCTTTTAAAATTTATTCTTTTATGGCTTGGAATATGGCAGAATAAAGATTTCTGACTGACTGACCTTAGATTTATGTGATCTTCAACTCGAGATTCAGTGAAGGCAGTCATCTCCTCTTCATCTGACCTTTTACCTGAACTGCCCCTCGTAACCCCCGTACTTATCAATAAAGTTTTTTTTTCCTGTTGCCCTTAACCTCTGTCCCAAGGGGTTTTGGGAGACTTTTTACCTTGAAGACCTCAGTGGTGAGGGAAGCACCATCTCTACTGCATGTTGCATTAAATGGAAATGGACAGCTTTTCCACTGGTCCCTTGGTGGCTATGTGATTACAAACAAGTACCTTTTCAGTGCGAGTTCAGCAGCTGATGGGTACAGATGAGTTACTCACTCAATGTGATGACCCTCCCCCTTTAGAGCGGGCCTGCAGTCAAGGCTCTCCGCTTAACCCATGACAGTATAAACCCACACTCTACCAACCACGCTCCACAGAACAGGGTTGCCATTTTACCTTACTATATGGCGCTCTCTTTCCTTCAGTCCTAGATGCGAGTACGAAATCTACAAATGCAGCAGTAAAATTGAAATAAGTGATAAATGGAATCCCTAAATTATTCTCATCCACTGGCAATTGCTCGAGACTGCATCCCAGTCCATTATGTTTTTTTGCCCTCAATGCCACCTCCCACCAGGCACCCTTTGATTCCTAATGGTATGCGGATGTGTAAAGATTTTGCAAACTCGTTACAGACCTGAATGAATGAATGAATGAATAAATAAATGAATATTCGATTTATAATGCGCAAACTTAGCCCGAAAGGGCATCAAGGCGCAATTCCAGGGAATCTTAATTCCAACTGATTGCCAGCCCTCGGATAGATTGCTGATGTCTTCAGCACTGTGCGGGCTTGATTTTTTAATTCTTCCAGCATGCCTTTCTGAGGTTCCTTGGAACCAGCTCCACATGTTGCTGCAGTTGCACGCCCTAGATTTGACGGTTGTCTTGTGAGTGTTTAAAAAAAACTACAACACTGACGTTTTTAAATTGCGGCGTTCAAGGATGATAAGGAGTAGCGATGAATCGGACTGGAGGTGACAGCATGGCGCCTGGTACGGGGCCTCCTCATGCTGACTGCTGTCTTAGTAAACAGAGTGTCGCCGGCTGCGGTGTCTCCCTAGGAAAGGCCATCACTGACAGCTTTTTGCACATCACTTACAGCCGCGGCCGGTAGTGGGAGTACCTGCCGGGTGGTGACGTGGGGAGGGGGAGGGGCAGGGTGGGGGTTAGCAATGTATGGATTACGGAGTTTAACTTGTAAGTAAACATATAAATAAATAAAACACATTTCGTTGCACGCACTGTATCCCATTTGGTGAGGCAGTGCACGCAACGAAATTCGTTTTATTTATTTATATGTTTACTTACCTGTTAAGGTCCGTAATCCATACATTACTACCCCCCACCCTGCCTCTCCCCACGTCACCGCCCGGCAGGTACTCCCACTACTGGCCGCGGCTGGTCACTTGAATATGTACCAAGCGTTACCTTGTGGTGCGACATAGTAGTGATCATTTCTCTGTTTACTCACTCTTTAGGCCTGAAGATTCTCTTCTTTAGATAGGTGTTGCCTGCTCGACACTTTTAGGTCAAAGCCAACCAGACAGCACAACTCTCTGGTTTGTAAAGGACATCTTGGGGACATTCGGAAAGCTTCCCTGGGAATGCATTCCGCCCATTGCATGCCATTGTCTTGGTGGTTCGTAGCTCACATTTGCTTGCTTTCTATTTGATGGCTTTATTTGTTTCAGGTTGTCCAGCTTGAGATCCCCTCTTCCCTGTCCCAAACCTTATTTACTGTATTCTTCTACCAATACTGGACTTCTGTAAACAGGCCTTTAAATCTTGTCAGGTTTGCTGTGCAGTCAAAGAAAAAGGTCAGATGTCAGGTTCTGTCTTACAGGGAGCCTCGTGTTTACTTTTCTTTCTCTGACTTTGAAGTGAGAAGATTTATGTGACAATCATGCTGGTTACATAGGGGTGCTGGAGAGAAGTCTGTTTGATGGTATTTGCTTTTTAGCACACAACAAAATCTAAATGTCTGTAATAAACTGCGGATTTTTCAAAATATATCAAAATTATGACAGCACAAATGAAGGACATATTTCGGTAATTCTGAAGTGTGGTGGCATCAAATATTTTGATACGATCAAAACAAATCAATACACTAGATTATGACACCTCCACACATTATCCTTTGTGCGCTGAATACTTTCATTATTAAAATTGTATGTGCAAATGTAATGGTAACTTCAATTGAAGATGTGTTGTCTGTAATGGCAGTACGCCACCACACTAAGCACTCTCCTCTTTACACTACTCCACTGTGCACAACTCTACTCTGCACCACTCCACACTTTGACACTTTATGCCACTTCACACTGCATCAGTTCACTCTACTCCACTCCATTCTACACCACACTACTCTACGCCAATGCACTCTACTCCACACTACTCCACTATGCACCACTGCACTCTTCGCAGCTGCATTCTACACCACTCTGTGCCACTCCACTCTATGGCACTCTACTCTGAAACACTGCACTCCATGCCAATGCACTCTATTCTATAACACTCCACTACCCTCTATGCCAACCCACTCCACTCTGATCTACTCTGAACTACTGCACTTTACACCTCTCTACTTTACATCACTGCACTCTACTGTTTACAACTCTACTCTGAAACAGTCTAATCTATGCCACTGCACTTGGCACCATGGCACTCTGCGCTACACCACTCTACTCTAACCAGTGCACTCTACACCACTTTACTCAAAGCCAATGCACTCTATGCCAATCTACTCTGCACCTCTGCCCTTTATGCCACTATGCTCTACTCTGCAACACTCAACGCCATTGCACTCTAATCCAACTGCACTTCACGCCATTGTACATCACCGCTCACTATGTCACCCTACTCTGCACCACTGCACTGTACAACAGTATACTGTGCAACACTGCACTCTCTGCACTGCATTCTCTGTTACTGTACTCTCTGTCACTGCACTCTACCGTGCCCCACTCTACGCCAATGCACTCTACTCTGCCCCACTCTACGCCAATGCACTATACTCTGCCCCACTCAACGCCAATGCACTCTACTCTGTTCCACTCTACTCTAAGCCAGTGCACTCTATGTAACCACAGTCTACTGTGCACCACTCCAATCTACTCTACTGCACTCTACCCTGTACCACTCCACTCTGCACCACTCCACCCCACTTCACTCTACGCCACTCTACTGAGCACCATTGCACTCTATGCCGCTGTACTCTGCTCTCCACCACTCTACTGTACGCCACTCTATGCCAAAGCACTGTACGCCACTCCACTCTACATCGCTCCACGCTATGCCACTGCACTTTACACCATTCCACTCTAATCTACTGTGCACCACTGCACTCTATAACACTGCGTTGTACTGTATGCCACTGCGCTTTATGCAAAAAGAACAATTGATGGACAGAATGCAGAACAATGTCATACATTCAGCCCAGTACAGAGATCTGGGTCCAAATCCATTGTTTTTTGCTCACCATCCCATTCCAGTTTGGACTCAGCCATATGCAAATCAGTCTTGACCCTGCGCCCAATGGGAACAGGCCAGCCCGAACTGCCAGGCCAGGTCCTCCCTGGACTGGAAACAAGCATCCTAGGACCGGTTTCGGGCTTTCAGCCCTCATCAGCCAGGATAGCTTGACTCCAGTGGCATGGAGAGCAAAGGACCAACGTCTGGGCATACCCGTCCCACTCGGGGTGGCAAATGCAAAAAGAACAATTGATGGACAGAATGCAGAACAATGTCATACATTCACCCCAGTACAGAGATCTGGGCCTAAATCCATCGTTTATTTGGTCACCATGCCATTCCAATTTGTTTGCGTAGCACTTTTTACCCTAAGTGGGATGGTTATGCTCAGACGTGGGTCCCTTGCTCACTGTGCCACTGGATTCAAGATAGTCTGGCTGATGAAAGGTAATACCCAGAAACCGGTCCCAGGATGCTTGTTTCTGGTCCAGGGAGGACCTGACTTGGCAGTTCGGTCTGGACTGTTCCCATGAGGCACAGAGTCAAGACCGATTTGCATTTGGCTGGGTCTAAACTGGAGTGGCATGGTGAGCAAAAGAGCGATGGATTTAACCCAGATCTCTTGACTATGGGTGAATGTATGATTCATTCAGCCTTCCGTCCATCTTTTGTTGGCGTAGCCCTGCACTTTATGCCACTCTGCGCCATTCCCCTCTATGCCACTGCAACCTACCCTTTGCCTCTCCAGTCCATTCTACGCCACTCTGTTCTATGCCACTGCAATCTACTCTGTGCCACTCCATGCCATTCTATTATTTGCCACTGCACTCTGCGCCAATGCACTCAATACCACATTACTCAAAACTAACACACTCTACACAAATCTACTCTGCAGCACTGCATTGTTCGCCACTCTCCTCTATTGCACTCTGACACTACTCTGTTGCACTCTACGACACTCTACTCTGCAACACCGCACTCTGCCACTGAACTCTGTGCCACTCTAATCTACACTGTCACTGCATTCATTGCCACCACACTCTGTACCACTCTACGCCACTCTACTGCACTATATGCCAATGCATGTACCCTCAAACCACTCTGCTTAACTTGACTTTATGCCACTACACTCAATCCCAATCCACTGTACGCCACTCCAATCTACACTACTGCTCTCTATGCCTCTCTCCTCTACACCACGGTACTCTATGCCAGTGCACTGTACTCCACTCTACTATGCACCACTGAACGCACTATATGCCACTTCCCTCTATGCCACTATTCTATGTCACTGCACCCTACCCTGCATCACTCCACTCTACGCCACTTCACTCTCTAACATTCTACTCCACTCTGAGCATCTGCACTCTATGTCACTGCACTTTATTGTGTGTCATTCTACACCACCCTACTCTGTGCCACTCTGCGCTCTACGCCAACCTCTCCGCGGCTACAACTTCTGGTAGTGATATCTGGGGGTACAAGGACTGTCATATGATTCAGGTTGAGGAGAACAGGTTTGCCAGGTTCTTGCTGGCGGTCCCGTAGTGTGCCTCAGCTTTTGCTGTCCATGAAGAACAGGGTCTTAAATATATTACAGACATCATTGTATAAAGGACTTTGTTACAATTGATCTCCGTGTCGTACAGAAGTGAGCCAATCTTGAACAGACTGATCATCAGGGATTGCCTCTTACTGGACAATGTAAAAACAATACCTTGGTTTGGTTGTATAAAGTCGAAGGTCACCAGCATCGGGCGCCCGGATTAATTTTTGATGCCAGAAAAAAATCACTAAAGCTGCCTATGATTGGGTCAAAGGCACTTTCATCTCTCGTGCTGTTGGCTCAAGAGAAAGTGACAAACTGCAGAAATCTGCTGCACATGCCTTTTGTTTAATACAAATATTACCCTTTATAGAACCTTACCTGACATTGGTGATTAATGTTTATCATCAACTGTAGTTAACAAGGTTTAGGTTTAATCTTTTTGTACAACTGATTAGTTTCCCTAGGGGTTGGTTCGCCCCAGGCGCACTGGGCTCCGGTGAATGTGACAATTTGTCTGCAGAAACTATTGATCATTTTGCTCTGTTTTGTTCCTACTTCACTTGGCCAAGAACACATTTTCTAATACAATTTTACAAAAGTGAGACCTGCTATGTTACACGTCATGCTGCTTAGGGATGTTCACACTTGCATGTGCGCGGCTACCTTTTTGAGCTCTGTAATTAAGTTATGGGAGGAATGGTCTTAAATTTGTTTTGTTTGGTTCATTGGGGGTGACTCAATGCGTTTTTCACCACTTGAAACACTTGAAAGCCCTTTTTATCTTGTACTGCAATGATCGCTAGTTTAAGGCATTGGCGAGATGAACAATCGATTATGAGATTACTGAAATGTATTAGATATTTGTTTTTGTTATGTTTTCGATCCCTTCTCTTCTTATGACTTAAACTGTTTGTAATGAATTGTAATGGCTGCTCTGGAACTGGAAATATTTACTGTGTGTGTCAACTGTTGTTTTAAAATATTGATGTTTTTATAATATGTATTAATGTTTTATGGACCATGTGTATCTTTTATGGTTATATTTTAACCAAATAAAGATTCATACTACTACTATGCCCCACTGCAGTTTAAGCCACTATACCCTAAGCCACTGCGCGCTAAGTCACTTTATGCCATTGCGCACTGCGCCACTCTGTTGTGCCCCACTCTTCTCTACGACACTGCACTCTACAACACTCTACTCTGCAAGACTGCACTCTCCACCACTGAACTCAACAACTCTCTACTCTGCACGACTGCACTTTATGCCACTGCTCTCTTCGCCACTGCACTTTACGCTGTCCCACTGATCTCCACGCCAATCTACTGTACTCTATGCCAATGCACTCATCACCACTACACTCTGCGTCACTCCATGCCACTCTAATCTATTCTGCACCACTGTACTTCACGTCACTGCACTGTACACCACTGTACGCCACTGTACTCTATGCTACTCTACACCTCTGCACTCTACCCTGCACCACTCGACTCTACCCTGCGCCACTCCACTCTAGGCCACCTCACCTTACTCTGAAGCAATCTACTCTATGCCACTGCACTCTAAACCACTGCGCTCTATGCCACTCTACTCCACTATGCGCCACTCCACTCTGTGCCTCCCCACTCTATGCCATTGAACTCTATGTCACTGGAACAACGTCTCTGCATTACTTTACTCTAAACCACTTTACTCTACACCATTTCAATCTACTCCACTCTGTCACTGCACTCTACACCAACTCAGTCTACACCACTTTACTTAAAACCAATGCACTCTGCCCCACTGCACTCTATGCCAATTTACTCTGCACCACTGTACTTTTCACCACTTCATTGTAATCCACTCTGCTGCACTCTACGACACTACATTCTATGATACTCCACTCGGATGCTCTAGTCCATTAAACTCTACTCTTCTCCACTCTACTCTGCCATTCCACTCTACAACACTCTGCTCCACTCTGTGCCACTCTATGACACTACGCCACTCTACTACGCGACCCATAACTTCGCCTATGCTACTCCATGCCACTTTAGTCCACTCTTTTCTATGACACACTGCGCTACTCCACTCTATGACACTCCTCTCTACAACAGTCGCTCTACGTCAGTCTACTCCATGTTACACAACACCCTCTATGCCACTCTAGTTTGTTCTACACCACTCTACAACACTCTATGCCATTCCACTTTACAACACTGTACTCCACTGTGACACCCTACTTCACTTTATGCTACTCGCCTCTACTCCACTCTACGTCCTTCCACTCTAAGACATTCTACTCCTTCCACGACATTCTACAACACTCCACTCTACGCCAATCCACAACTCTCTACACCACTCCATAACACTCCACTCTACTCCAGTTTATGACATGCCAGCTCACATGCTGAGGGCAGCACATCATTACCTCTGAAGCCTTTGCTGAGGATGTCAGACATACATGAGACATACATGAGTTATCCAGCAAACTTGCTCCCTCACCTTTTGGAGATAACATCATTGACTTGATGACTAATAAGCCGATAATTATTGCATCCAGTAAAAATCCTACGTTAGGGTGTTTGAAATCTATCTGATGCAATAATTATCACTTTTGGGGAATGCAGCCGGATTTAATGCTAATTGCCCAAAAATCTGCATGCCCTGGTAAATAAATACCAGCCTTTCCCCTTGTTAAATTCTAGAAGGGTTAATTTGCAGACATTTATTGATGGGTTCAATCTTTATCGCACCTGGTAATTACCAGTGCAATTTCAGGATCACATTTTAACCGGTCACTTGCAACTAGTCTGTAATAGTCTTGTCCTTCTAAACCCTCAGGAATGCAAAAGTTTGTGTGTGCACATATAGTATACTTCTGTGCAATTTCTTATAATTAAATATATGGTAGTTCGGGGAAGGACCTCCCACGTGCTCTGCTACAGCCTAAGACTACTCAGCGTATTTCCTCTGTTTGAAACATAAATGTTTTAATGAGTTTTTTAAAATGTAGTGCTTGCATTACTTTGTTTTTGTAGCGTCATTTGGTTCACTACATGTTAGCACGCAGCCATCTTGCAATAGCAAGCAAAGATGGCCAGCTACCATTATATTTTGATTGTTTTTCTAAGGTTGGTTGGTCTGTATAAGTGTTCTAGGCTGCCATCTTGCATAGCTGTACAAAGATGGCAGCCTATATCCCTTCCAATAACATTCCCGTGACAGGAATGTCTCTCCATGCCTCTGGAGTGCCCCATGAACTTCCATCCACAACACCAGCCTGTTCCTCCCAATTTAAGAGGAATCATTTCTTTCATTAAATATGCTTTCTCAAGCCCAGTCCTCGCCTCGCCCTATTTAGAAAATAAATTACATTCCAAGCACATTCTCACATAATAGTGACCATGACAATGCTAGCTACCACATGGGTGACTCACAGTATAAAAATGACAACAGTAAAATGCTGTTGCCAGAAATAATTAAGACGCTTGCACTTCTACACTGCCTTAAATGTCAAGCTAGAACATCCATAATATAGCCCAGTGGGTTAGTGTCCAGTAGCAAAGATTTGAATACAACATGAGATTTTTTAGTTTTACGGTTTAATTTTGAAGTCAATTAAATGAGCATCAGCAAGTTAGCTTTTAAAGTACTATGAAGCCCCACAACGAAGTCGCTAAGTACTATACTAAAAAAATAGGTTATTCCTTACATGTTGCAAAAATAGTTACTGTCCCCGACACGCATCTTACCAGCATGGCTTCTGCCTGACTGCAGCAGGGACCGGGCTGCCCTATATTAGCAAACTGAATCGAGACACCAGAATCGCAGACAACACATTACTGAGACTCAGGGGCGCAACTAGATCTTAATTTCGGGGGGGGCTAACATGGCAAATGAAGGGGCGTGGCTAATGTTAATCAATGGGGCGGAGCTAAAATGGCAGATAATCAGGATCGGTTAATGGTCAGGTCAAGCTGAGAAAAAATATGGTGAATTCTGCATTTGAAACTGGACAAAAATTAGAGCACACATTTTTGTTAATTTGATGCATTTATATGCTATTGTCTTATGAAAAAGGAACAGAATCTACTGAATTAAAAGGCCAATTTAATATATTTTACTACAAAGCACTTTAGGAACACAATATAACCAATTTTCACAATGCCATTTCAAGGCGACGACCCTTTTTCGCCAGTTCATTAACAATTGCTTCTATAGGAGGACAATGTGCTCGTGAAATCCATAGACAGGTGTGTGGGAATGCCCTAGCTCCACCCATGGAACGACTTCCCTACGCAAGGTAACTCAAGGCAGCTCAATGCTCTGCCTCTCATTACTCTGGAGTTTCTAAACCACGCAAAACCACACAAAGTGGCCTTTGTGTGGGTTAGGTAAATCCCAATTAAATGGGTAAAATGATGGCAGCGTAAAAGAAAATCAGAATGGATGGATACAAGGGTGAAAGTATAGTAAATGTAAATGTGAGAGGATGGATGCGTTGGTGAAGGGATGGTAGAGTAAATAAATATCTGAGATGATGGCTAAAAGGATGGGTGTAAGGTTGGCAGAGTAAATTGAAATCAGAAAGGATGGATGGTTGGATTGATGGATGAAAGGATAGCAGCTTCAGCATCGCACACATGTATGACATTACAACACATGCCATCACAACGCATGCCTTTACAACGGTTGTAACAACTCAAGTGCTGTTACAACACGTTACCATATGCCTTCACAACAAAGGCATATGCGTGGTAAAAGTTTCGTTTTAAAATATAACTATTTTACAGGTAAGTATAAACGCTATATATATATATATATATATATATATATATATATATATAGGTTTATATATCCCTGTAAATGGCTTATTTTTTTAAGTAAAGTGTGTATATATATATATATATACACACCCACCCACATTTCCTTAAAAACCCTACAACCCTTCAACCCATACCAACCCTAAAATTGCCCCCCTGGCACCCCAAAGCCCATACCCATCCTGAACCCTCAAATTAACCCAAAACCCATACCCACACTGAACCCCAAAATTACTCCCGACACCCAAAAACCCATTACCAGCCTGAACTTTGAAATTAACCCCCTGGGACCCCAAAACCCATATCCGCCCTGAACTCTAAAATCACCCCTGGCACCCCAAAACCCATACCCACCCTGAACCCTAAAATTACCCCTGGCACCCCAAAACCCATACCTGCACTGATCCCTACAATTACACCCTTGCCCCCCAAAACCCACTCCCACCCTGAACCTTAAAATGACCCCCCGGCACCCCATAACCCATACCCAACCGGAACCATAAATTCCCCCCAGGCACCCCATAACCCATACCAACCCTGAAACATAAATTCCCCCCTGGCACCCCATAACACATACACACCCTGAACCCTAAAATAGCCCCCTCTCATCCCAAAACGCACACCTGCCCTGAACCCTAAAATTCCCCCTGGCACACCAAACACATACCCACGCTGAACACTAAAATTAACCCCGTGGCACCCCAAAACCCATACCCACCCTGAACCTTAAAATTACCCCAGGCACCCCAAAACCCATACCCATGCTGAACCATAATTTCCCCTCTGGCACCCCATAACCCATACCCACCCTGAACCAGAAATTACCCCCTGGCACCCCATAACCCATACCCACCCTGAACCCTAAAATAGCCCCCTGACACCCCAAAACCCACACCTGCCCTGAACCCTAAAATTACCCCTGGCACACCAAACACATACCCACGCTGAACACTAAAATAAACCCTGTGGCACCCCAAAACCCATACCCACCCTGAACCTTAAAATTACCCCTGGCACCCCAAAACCCATACCTACCCTGAACCTTAAAATTACCCCTGGCACCGCAAAACCCATACCCAAGCTGAACCATAATTTCCCCTCTGGCACCCCATAACCCATACCCACCCTGAACCATAAATTCCCCCTGGCACCCCCATAACCCATACCCACCCCCTGAACCTTAAAATTACCCCTGGCACCGCAAAACCCATACCCAAGCTGAACCATAATTTCCCCTCTGGCACCCCATAACCCATACCCACCCTGAACCATAAATTCCCCCTGGCACCCCCATAACCCATACCCACCCCCTGAACCTTAAAATTACCCCTGGCACCGCAAAACCCATACCCAAGCTGAACCATAATTTCCCCTCTGGCACCCCATAACCCATACCCACCCTGAACCATAAATTCCCCTGGCACCCTCATAACCCATACCCACCCTGAACCCTAAAATTGCCCCCTGACACCCCAAAACCCACACCCACTCTGAACCCTAAAATAACCCTTGCTACCCCAAAACCCACACCCGCCATGATACCTAAAATTACCCCCTTGGAATCCCAAAACCCATACCCACTCAGAACCCTAACATTACCCCCTGGCACCCCAATACGTAACCAACCCTGAACCCTAAAATGACTCCCTGGCACACTAAAACCCACACCCACCCTGAACCCTAAAGTTACCCACTAGCACCCCAAAAAATGAACACTACATTTGCATATTCGGAGTGGACTGTCCTCTTTGACGTTTCCATGTATGTAAGTCAAGAACAACATTCACAGTAACCTAGATATGCAGGCAGTAGGTAATGCTGTGCTGAAAAATGCATTAAAGTTACTGGAACTTACATACAAAACTGATGCCTGCTCTTCTGATACTATACTGTGGAGTCTGGCTGATCAGCAGCACTGCGTCCTGGCATCCAGCCCCTTCCGAAGCACTCACAGTGTAGATAGGTGTGGGTCAAAAGTTTCCTGGTTTCTCCTTGCCAGGGCCTCTTCTGCTTCATTGTGGGTGCCCTTGGATGCAAAAAGAGAAAGATCCATGGCCCTGCTCACCATTCATCTAGTGAGAAGTGCAGTGAGTTCGAGGTCCCCTCTCATTTCCACCTTTCATCTCTTCAGGTCTGTGCCAGTTCCTCATGCATGACGTAGAGCTGTCAGCTGTGAAGAGCCAAGGCAGTGGCCTAATAATGTCCTGACCTCTCTTTAAAAATGGGTTCAAGCAACATATCCCTATATCCTACCACCTTGTCTAGCCATTGCGAAAGCTTCAATTTGAACACCTCTTGTTTTGTCCAAACAGGCCACTATACAGGTTGATCTCGTTGAGTGTTCCAAGTAAGATTCTTAAAATCCAGGATAAGCAAGTGTGATATACATAGTTACAGCATACATTTGCTGATATCACCATCTCAAAATAGTGTATCATTGTCTTTGCAAGAAGCCACTGTTACTAAATACCTTTGCTGATACGACAGATGAATAAAGATGCTGGACTACCCTCAGTCACAATCAGATGGCGCTGGGACCATGACAAGCGCAGCAGGCATGCGTGCCTACCCTAAATAGGTGTCGACCAGGATAAGACCAAAGGAAAGCAGTGCACAGACAGCAGGGGCAAAGGGATGGCAGTGCAGGTGACGCTTTTCCATTGTAATTTAATTTCTGCTGGTGTCATAGCCCAGGGTGTGCTGTCTGTGCACTTGTATGGAATACACATCTATACAAGTGCACAAAGAGCAAACCCTGGGCTATGACGCCAGCAGAAAGTCCTTTGCAAAGGAAAAGTGTCACCTGCACTGGCCAGCCCTTTCCCCCTGCTGTGCACTTCACACCCCATGCTCACAATACATCAAGTGCTTAGGTGAAATCCCTGCCTTCAGGCAAGGATTTCACCTCAGTGCCACTCTAAGGGAAAACAAGAGGTGGGGGCAGGGGGGTTCACTCGCTGGAACTGTTTAGAGGCTGTCTGTCTGTCTGGCTCGGGCTGCCGGGCCTCTCAGAAAGCATTAAAAAAAAATCACATCCTCGGATCGGATAGCAGCCTTCTTGCACCATTTCAGTGCGTGTCATCTTAGCCCGGGCAGAGGAGGCGATGGGGGGGGCTGAAGCCCGGTGAGCCCAATGGGTGTTGCGCGCCTGCTGAGACTGCCTTTTAGTTTGCATTTACCTGAGGCCTGCTGCGGAACACGCTGCTTCCGTCTTCTGTCTTCGGTGGCCGATTAGTGCTGAGGTTGTTCAGGATGCTGTGTTGGGCCGCGGGCGAAAACAGTGATCATTGGTCCGACTCGGGACCCACACTTGATGATTTGCCAAGGGGGGACAGGACCGGACTAATAACATATTGTTCAGGCGTCGTTGATAGCACCACTGTGATTGATTGTAGTGACCGATAAGCTGAGGCAGGGACCCAGGCGCCAGTTTCTGGCAGTGTGTATCTCTCATAATAGGTCGGGCGTCCGCGGCGTCCAATTTGAAATATTTTAAGCACTGTCTCGTGCGATATCAGCTCTTCGCAGCCACCGGGGAGACCCCTGTGAACTCAGTGAGCACTGAGCAGGCAGCCAGGCCCGGACTGGCCGTTGCGGGCACCGGGCAATCCCCCGGTGCGCCGCAAGGGTGGGTGGCGGTTTTGGGCCCCTGGTGGCAGGTTTTGTTACAGGGCCGTTTATGCAGCATAGCTGCAAAATCGGCCCTGTAACAATATCGGCCGAAAACCGGCCCCGGAAAGAGCTCAGACCTCCCCCTGGGGGCCGGCCGAGCACTTTGCCGGTGCCGGTTTTGGTTCCCAGTCCGGCCCTGCTGCAGGCAGCAACTAATATCGCGCGGTAGAACCGACCCTGACAAATAAGTGCTGGTGCTGAGCACTGGAATGCACCGGCACAAATTAAGAAAATGCATGCCACACTCCTTTACCCCACTAACATTTAGCCTTGCTGTTCTACAGCATGGCTAAAACATATTGGCAAAGCTAATAGCTCTTGCATGGACGAGACCTATTGCCTTTGCTAATGCTCGTTCTTTTTTGTTCATCTCTCTTATGAGGAAAGCTGTTTAACCACAAGAGGTCAGGTCACCGAGGGTGAAGGTAGGTAGATGTTTGGGTGAAGAGTCTGCAGTAGCAAGTGGCAGGTCATAATCGGCCCTTCTCACTGATCAGAACGAAACTGATGTGCTCCTGCTTGGGGGCCTGCTCATGGATGTGCCCATCATAGGGCCTTAACAGGCAATGATAGCCTCTCACTTAAGTGCGCAAGCGCAGTGTTGGCTGACATCCTGCAGATTCTGTAACCACCTCTCAGATTGACAAGCTGTGGGTTGTCTGGCTGTACGTTGAAAGGAGGCGATGAGGTAGGTGTTGAAGAATGCTCAGTTATCTACAGTCCATTGCAACAAATGAACATGTCCTCACACGCCTTCTTCATAGCTTGCACCAGTGTAATACCCATATCACACTGCCAAACTCCTATGGCAGACTCATGAGCCGTTGATGTCCCTGTTGAAACCCTACCTCTGTTTGGGTTGTGAGCTTTCCTTCTTGATATGCTTGTGCTGACCTTCACTTTTCACCTGTCATTTCTAAACGCTCCCTCAATTCCAGTTGTAACAACTGCACCGGCCACTACAAAGGCCCCAAGCCTCTTTCTTCTGAACATTTAAGTGTGGTTTTCTTTTTCCACAGGCATATGTGACTTGGCATAAGATGAAATGAATGTATGGTTATTCTTCTTGTACGATAATGATTTTCTCTTTCATTGTTGGTCTTTTTAAATGCTGGTTTTAAATTGTTATGGTTTTAATTAACTATACAATAAACTTTTGATTTGATTAATTTGATTTGACTTGGCATACTCCATACAATGAAAACTCACATTACTGGAGGCGTCTCCAGTTTTCAGATATTCGAACTGAGGCAGAGAGGGATACAGTCTTAGGATCAATGCCTTTCTTCAAATTAAGAACTTGAGATGGTACTGAAGGCCACTTGGCTCTTTTTCGGTAGCGTGGTAGTAGAGAACACCTTTTCGATGCACGCGTCACATCTGCTAGCGTGTCATACACGTCATACACTTATTCAAACGCTGCAAAAACATTTAACCTGCTGCATCATCTAGATTCTAGGTCTTCAAACTGTGGGGCGCCCCCTCTCCCCTTGTGGTCCGTGGCTGCATTTCTAGGGGGGCGCAAATGGCTTTTGCAGTACTTGTTAATGAGGAAGGATTGGAGGTGCGCCACGTTTCCAGGCAATCTTGATTTACATACAGCAGTTGAAGGCCTTTAAAACAGAGTATGACCTGTGGTCCTTGATGCCCTGGGGTGGGGGTCAATGAGTGGGGTGGCAGAGTCAAGGATGTGACTAGAAAGTACAATATATTATGTAACAGATTTGTTATGTTTTTTAACCTTCAGTTGATTGTGTAGAAAATAATGTGCACTCCTTAAATGGAAAATAAATGCATGTTAAACTAATCAATTTTACTATGAAACCTCAGCTGCCTAATGTGATCAAGGCAGGTAAGTGAGTGTGACCAGAAAGCAGAACCACTAGAATTATGCAACAGGAAAGGACCAAAGTTAAGCAGCAGAGTTGAATAAATTATGTTGCAATAAAACTCAAATAATAGGGCTTAACGTAGCACATTTTATGCTAGTATTGTATTATGTTTATATGTTTATACATGTGAATACTGTCAGGGAAAATATGTCACTTCATTAGTAGCAGTTTACCACCGAAATACACCCAACAAGCAATTGAAAGGGGACTAATCACCTTTTACCAAAGTCTGTACCATGTGCGACAACATGTGTCAGTACTTTTTTAATTCCTTTTAATTTGTTTGAGCTAGAAACTATTTTTTGTTAAAATCCACAGATTATGCAGCATATGATTAAGTGGCAAATGTTGCAAATCCATAATTATGCAGAAAATGCCACAGAATCAATAATTTCTGTGGTCCTACCAGAAATCATAAAACTGAATCATAGCTGGCGCAGTTGGGTATAGTGGCATATGTATTTATAGTGCAATAACTCGACTGGACTTCAATGTATATATTAATATCTGTAATAATATAGAACATGCCCACTTGGGCTGGACTTTATTGTGTATATTAATATCGGCAATAACATAGAATATGCCCACTATGGCGAAACTCAACATGTAATTTACATGCAAGGATGAAATGATTTCCGATATTGGTCATGCAATGGGGACAAAAGGATATTTCTTCATATTTGATCATGTCGATCAAAATATAGGTCACAGCAATAGAAAGATGATGCATAGATGTTTTCACTATTCAGATGCTGTTGGACTTTAGTGTATTTGGAATATATACTGAATACATGTGATTTGTGTATTTATCCAACATTAGAAATCGTTCGATAATTAATTGTGATGGGCTGCTTTCAGTATCAATGGGAAATAGCAGTGATGGAACGATAATTCACAGTTGTACTAGATGCTCTGTTATTAATTATGAAGCATATTAAAAAGAAACAAATAGCTTATTTTTTTGTACATAGAAATGTTTTTATCAAATCACTACAAAGTAAACATTGATTTGTATTGAATAGTGAATGTGATGAAAAACCATTACAAAATGGCGCCTACAAACTTGTTCCAAACATTAGCATTGTCCTCTTTCTAAGTTTATTACACGTGTATGTAAACGGAAGTTGAACAATGCTTGCTTCACCATGACCAAGACGTAATTGGCGAAACGCTTCTGTAGGAAGCTTTCGTATTTGCATTAAATACCAATTAAGCATTTTGGAGTGTCCTGCGCAGTTATTTCTTTAAGGAGAAATTTTGCTGTTTAAAAGAAATTTTGCTGTTTAAAAAAAAAAAATATATATATTTTTTTAAGCCGAGGTCAGGATGAAACGCGTTGGTTAGAGTTGTTGTTGTTGAATAAACTGAGCTGAAAATCACCCAAGCCTGCGTGCCGCATCATTGGAGTAAAATTGTTGTTTTGGGCCATGATCCGGCCCCTATGCTGAGCACCAGTAGTGGAGCGCAAAACAGGGTTTGAACAATCACTTTGTATGCAAATATATATATATATATATATATATATATATATATATATATATATATATATATATATATATATATATATTCACTGATAAAACCAAAGATTACAAGATAGTTACGCTGACCTTTTACCCATACAAAACCATACGAAATTTAGCAGTTATAGATATACTTATAAGTATACTTATGATAGGAAACTGTGAATCGTTGCCTTATGTTACTTAAAGGCACAAGTTGTAGTTTCTTCGGATAAGTTTAACTATAACGATAATTGCTAAATTTCTATGCATCCCCAGATATACAAATGTGTTTTCCACTTATTATTTCCCAAACTACTGAACAGATTTATACACAATCACAAGAAGCACAATCTGTGTACCAAGATCTAGCTTTCTGCCAAATTTGGTGTAATTCCATCCTGCAGTTCAGGCTGTAGGCTTGGTCAAAGGTCCTGTCAGAATTAACTTGGGGAAAACGCGTTTTAGGACCCCCCCCTTTTTTCTCTGCCCGCTCTTGATGAACCACCCCGAAACTGCCCAGACATCACCTAAAGTACCAGGCAAATGTTTTTGGAAAATTTTGTGAAGATTTATCAATCGGCACCAAAGATATAGGCAACTGAAAATCACCTTTTTGATACAAACTAGGACTACCTACTGGCGACTGTCAGTAGGTAATCTATATTTATTTTATTAAAAAAAAAAATATATATATATATATTTATCCAGTATTTGGGTGTCTTTCATAGATTCACATGCCTGAATCATTCCCCGTCGTCGAGACGGGAGCCTCCGGTAAATAAAAAAGTAATGTCCTATAGACATACATAGAGAAAATAGGCCCAAGGGTCTCCCCTTAGTGGCCTTTCCTTGTCCTTATGTAAAAAGGACCAAACTCTTACAGTCAGCCAATCAGCTCCGACCTCCCTCTAGGACCTCCCTGGGAGGAGCCCCAGTCCCTCAGATTTTCTACCGCACGTTGTGCTAAGGGAGTCTCCTCTGAGCTCTGCTCAGATTCTGTGTTTTTTTCACTTAATTTGGCTTTTCTACTATGGATTATCTTCAAATACATCTTTATCTTCAAATACTTTCCTTAAAGAAGGTTTTAACAAGGGAAAGAACGGAAGAATTCTGTTTGGAGCCTGCACTTCTTGTTCCAAGAGGTGGCTCTTCTCGGTTCCTCGCACTCAGACCAAAGGCTACAAGGTATGTTGCTTTTCCAAGTGACTTTTGAAGGGTCGTGAACAGAGCTGTTAATATGCTCAAGGCCAGAAAGGAGGTTATTATTTTCTCCAGTTACTGCGATGAGGTGTTGCCCTCAAAGTCCAGGAGACCTCAATAGAGAATCTCCTCAGACTCAGCCCTCAAAGTCCAGGAGACCTCAATAGAGAATCTCCTCAGACTCATTCCTCAGGGTACCATCCTGAGAAGGCCCTAAACAAGACCGCTCAGGGGTCTTCCGGGCGCAGTCCTTCAAGGGTCTCCCCACTCTGTGGGAAAGGAGAGTAAAGGACTTGCTTTGGAGAAATATCGGACAAAATAGACGACGTATGAGCCGTCTATATCCCCTCCTCTGGTCATAGATTCGTTCAGAAAGGCGTCGTCTATACCTCCTAGAGGTACAGCCTAAGAAGCCATCGAGGTCAAAACCATCATCATTACAATGAGAGCATCGATGACAGCTTCGACGATGACGTCGACGACGAGACCATAGACGTCGACGGCGACACCGTCGACGATTGGAGCGTCGAGAGCGTCGACGACTAGCTAGGACATCGACGTCAACGACGAGACCGTCGACGACACCATGGACGTCGACTTCGACACCGTCGACGTCGACGACGGCGAGGACCGTCGACGACGGCGAGGACCGTCGACGACGACTAGGACCGTCGACGACGAGGACCGTCGACGACGGCGAAGACCGTCGACGACTGCGAGGACCGTCGACGGCAAAGACCGTCGACGGCAAAGACCGTCGACGACGACGAGGACCGTCGACGACGGTGAAACCGTCGACGAAGAGACCGTCGACGTCGAGACCGTCGACGTCAAGACCGTCGCCGTCGACGAGGACCGTCGACGACGGCGAGGACCGTCGACGTCAAGACCGTCGCCGTCGACGACGAGTCCGTCGACGACGAGACCATCGACGTCGGCGACGCAACCTTTGACGTCGTCGACGACGAGACCATCGACGTCGGCGACGCAACCTTTGACGTCGGCGACGCAACCATCGACGACAGCCTCTCGCAACGAAGGCCTGTCTACAGTATCAATGATGGTTTCATCTACGAAGACTACTCGGCATGTCTACGGCCTGTCTACGGTTCGATGATGGCCTCACCTACGATGATGGCCTCATCTACAAAGGCGCATTTTTGTGGGCGCGTCTGACAGCCTGTCTACGGCGGCCTATCTATAGCGTCTACAGGGCCTAGTCTACGACGACCTAGTCTACAATGGCCTAATCTATAGTCTACGATGGCCTAGTCTACTGGCCTACTCCATGGAGGCCTAATGATCGATGGCCTAGTCGTCTACGAAGGCCTAGTGCTCGATGGCCTAGTCTACAATTTCCTAGTCTACGACGGCCTAGTCTGACGGCCTCGTCTACGAGGGCTAGTCTAAGGAGTCGACTGCTCGCCTGCGACGCCCTGTCTACGGTATCGACGATAGCCTCATCTACGTAGGCTCATCTTCGAGGACTCGTCTACGGCGGCATAGTCATCGACGACATCGTCTAGGACAGCCTGTCTGGTCGACCAGGGCCTTCTCTAAGATGGCCTAGCCTAAGATGGCCTCATCTACGCGGGCCTCGTCTACGTGGGCCTCGTCTACGATAGCCTAGTTTACGAGGGACTCGTCTACGATGGCCTCGTCTAGGATGGTCTAGTCTATGATGACCTCATCTACGACAGACTCAGCTACGAAGGCTAGTCTACGGCGGCGTCAACGGCCTTGTCTACGAGTAGTCTACGACGGCCTCATCTATGACTGCTCGTCGGTGACGGCATACTCTCTGACGGAGATCTTGTCGACGAACTCGTCAACGAAGGAGGAAATCCACCAAGTCTGTAATCTCTTTTAAGAGGGTATGGTCATCTATGACTGCGCGTCTACGATGGCATAGTCTACGACGGCAACCTCGTCGACGAATTCATCGACGAAGAAGGAACTCCACCACTTCTGGAATCTCTTCTAAGGTGGTACGGAGAGCTGCTCAACGTTTTAAGATCTCCATGACCTCTCAAGAACAGGCCTGCTTCTGGTACGTCTTCAAAGAACCCTACAAGAAGGCAGTAGGGTCAATACGGGTTATCCATTACCTATAGTCAGAAGTGGTATGGGTCCGGTAGTGCCCCTCCTCTGTATCACTGGTGATCCCTCCGTTGGAGAAGATGTATAAGGCGCCAGATACAGCACCGGCGTGCTTAACAGGAACTTTCTAAGCCGGACTCCGTAGTGCCACAGGCGCCCTAGAATAACTCCGGGGATCCTTCGGCCCCGTTGTCACCTCCTCCTGATAAGGAGGGTCTAAGAGTGGACAACCTGACGAACAGGTTTTCCTCTGTGAACGTTCTAGCGCTCTTGCTACGCTAGCATGGAAAAATTGTGGGCACACTGGCCCCATACCAGCCGAAATTCCGAATACCAGCCGGAATTACCAGACTCATCCGAAGAGGAAGTTAGGTGGATTCCGCTAGAGGCGGTGCATTGGCGTTAAACCATACACTACACGAGGAATATCGCTATGACAGGGTTCCGCAAGTGGCTGGACCAGCAGTCTTGCGGATCCAAGGAGGGCCCTTTCCGTCCTGAGGTGCAAACAATGTTTGTGGACAGGCCAGATGAGGGCCAGTCACTATTGGCGCGAAAAGTTAACGAAACAGACAATGCGAGAGCTTTGGACACTTCTCAGTATATGGACCTGTCCTTTAGTACAAATGGAGGAAGAAGAAGGTCTTCCCTCAAAGGAATTATCAATTCCAATCTTCCTGCTCTTCAGGCCAGAGTAGACCACAATGCCTTCAGTCGCCGACAATAGCAAAACAAGCTCCCATCCTCTGGGAAATTGTCTTCTCATGGAACGGGCAGCAGAGATATCAAGATATACAGCTGCGTCTACGTCTGGATTATGCTGTAGAATGGAGCTATAGCGAGAGTTCCTCCTCCTCAAAGGAGCTATAGCGAGAGTACCTCCTCCTCATAAGGGAAAAGGTTTTTTTCTTGTTCCCGCTTCCTTTTTATATCCAGAAAAAAGATAAGAGGAGGAAACCAACATTGGGCTTCAGAGACTTCAACACCCTCCTAAATGAGGCAGTTGTTTCGCATGGTAATCCATGAGGTCCAGCAAACAAGACGTTTACTTCCATATCCCACTTCACAGGAATCGCTCAAAGTACTTACGATTTGCAGTAGTGGGCAGACATTTACGGTTTCGCGTTCTGTCTTTCGAGCTCAAGTCTGCACCACACATATTCACGAAATACAGTTCCCTGGGAGCGACATAACTAGGACACCAAGTCTTTCGGTTCTGAAGGACTGCCTGCTCAAGGCTTCATCCTTAAAAAGACGTGTCCAGGTCTCCCAACGCCTGCTTTCAGTTTTCGATGCTTGGATCTCATCCTCAATCAGGAAAAATCGGTCCTGAGACCTTCTCACTACATCAGTTTCCTAGGTACATCGGTTTCCTAGGTATAACCCTGGCCACACGGTCAGCGAAGGTTTTCATATCAGAGAGTGATAGTGTATCCTCCTGATTCCTCGCTCTCAACTACGGACAAGACCTCTACAAGAGGCGCTATCGAGGCAGTGGTTACAATCTACAGGGTCATCTTGCCACATAAAAGGGAATCCTCACATGGCCGGAGTCCTACAATGAGGAATATCCTCTCAAAAACTATCTCAAGGCTTGTCACTCCTACTTCCGGCGGTTCCTCACGTCGTCACAAAATGCGGAAGGTAGTCTCCTATGGAGAAGACACTATATATCAATCTGCCTGAACTGCTGACGGTCTTCCTGGGCCTTTAAGCTTGCCTACCAAGAATAAGACGAACAATGGGCTCACCGATGCGTTCAGCAGGCAGAAACCATAGTAACGGGGAGCTGGACCAACAACTCATTGGCCACATCTTCTCCAGATAAAACACGCCACAAATGGATCTACTTGCGACGTGAATGAAAGCCGAATGCCCACACTTCGGTAACTGGCTAGGGAATGCATCTCCAACCGCAGGGCGCAATGTCTTTGCGTAGGCCTTTCCGCCATTCCCGATGCTCCCATTGTCCTCAAGACAAGGTTGGTGGAGCCTGGTATTCTGATTTAATAGCCCCAATTGGGCAGAGGCGACATTGGTTCACAGAACTCCACCACCTATCCCTGTAGCCGCCGATCCACCGGCGGCAGTATCTATCTCTGCTTACTATGATCGATAATGCAGTTCGACATCAGGGTCTGAAGTCTCTCTGGTTGGTCGCCTGACCCCTGAGATCAGGGTTCCACAATCGAAATAATCCACAAGACTGAGTTCAGAGTTCCACAATCGGAATAATCCACAGGACTGTAGACATTCTTGCCAGAGCAAGTGCGGATAGCACGTGTACATATTCCCGGAAAGGGAAGCGCTTTGTGTCTGCGGTGTAGACCGCAGAAATATGCTTTTCTCCACATCACTGGTGCAAATATTGCCTTATCTATCCATTACAGTACACTTAACAGTGCTATCTCGTTATAAAAGAATTCAAACGAGCCCATCGCTCTGGTCAAGCGGGTTGATTAAGCAAGTTCTGAAACGTTTATATAGATCTTTCCCGCCAGTAAGGATGTTGCCACCTCCTGGCATCTCAATGTGGTTCTTACCAAGCTCATGAAACATCCGTTCAACCAGTACACGGAGCTGACCCAAAGTATGTCTCGTGAAAAATCCCCACTAAGAGTCAGTGGGCTACAGGCGGTTTTCTATCCAGAAGAGTGAGCGAGCTCCAAGCTCTGTCCATTCAGGAACCATACATGCAGTTCAGGAATGCTAGCATGGTGCTGAGACCGAATCCAAAATTCATTCCAAAGGTGCCTTCAGACTTTCGTCTCAATGAGCCCACAATCCTTCAAACTCTCTTTGCGAACCCTTCAACCGCAGCAGGAATGGCTCTACATTCTTTAGATCTCAAAGATGTCTCAGGTTCTACCTAGATAAGTCTAAGGCTTTCAGAAACTCTTCACAACTGTTCGTGACATACAGCAGACCAAGAATGGGCCTGTCCCTCACGAAACAAAGCGCCTCAATATGGATCTCATCAACGATTGCATTCTGCCATGACCAGGCCGGACGGCCTTTACCTGAGCATGTTACTGCTCACTCCACCAGGGCGATGTCCACGTCCGCAGCACTGTTCGCTGGGGTACCAATCTTGGACATTTGCAGAGCGGCGACTTGGAAGTCACCGCACACTTTCTCCAGACATTACTGCCTGGATATCGAACTTCAGAAGGATGCGGCAGTGGGCCAGGCAGTGCTTCGCCATCTCTTTCAGTGATGTGGGCCTTCCTACATCCCGCCATCCAGGTATGCACGTTCCTTGCTATTGTGATGTTACTGTTATGCTGTCCACATGTTGTATGACGACACATGCATTGTCTACTGTGACTACAGAGCATTTCCATCACGCGGGTGCATATCTGATTGCTAGCTATTCTGATTCAGGCATGTGAATCTATGAAAGACACCCAAATACTGGATAAGAAATGCGTTACTTACCTGTAACAGCAGTTATCCAGTATTGGTGTCTTTCATAGATTCACATGCAACCCTCCCGCCTCCCCTGGAAGGTCTCACATCCCTCTCTAACAATATTACGCCAACCTAGTTGGGTGCGTACGAAAATCTGAGGGACTGGGGCTCCTCCCAGGGAGGTCCTAGAGGGAGGTCGGAGCTGATTGGCTGACTGTAAGAGTTTGGTCCTTTTTACATAAGGACAAGGAAAGGCCACTAAGGGGAGACCCTTGGGCCTATTTTCTCTATGTATGTCTATAGGACATTACTTTTTTATTTACCGGAGGCTCCCGTCTCGACGACGGGGAATGATTCAGGCATGTGAATCTATGAAAGACACCAATACTGGATAACTGCTGTTACAGGTAAGTAACGCATTTCATATATAGATAGATAGATAGATAGATAGATAGATAGATAGATAGATAGATAGAGAGATATATGTTGCTGGGACGCTCTTATGACACATCTATGTGTCATGCATGGTTTACATTGTTGCACTCAGCGCTGTTCCCATTTTTAGGTCGAGACCTGCGTAGGCTGCGCTTGCGCAGTCGCAGGGAGAGATCTTATGTTGACTGTGTGGGGGCTTGAACCAGCCCCTCTTCTCCATTGGCTGGCTCCCTAAACGGAGGCCAGCCATAGGAGGAGACGGGCATCACTCAGTTCAAGACCGGATTCGGGAGTGTGTTTTTTCGCTTCTTTCTGTTTTCTTTCTCTCCTCTTCCCATTGGCTGGAATTTTACAGTCCAGCCAATGGGAAGAGGAGAGAACGAAAACCACGCCCCCGAATCCGAAAATGTCGGGGCTTTTCGGAAGCCATTTCTGCTGGACCGCCGGCGGAAGAAGTAGAGAAGCTGCCGAGCCCTCCGGTGAGTGCTCGCTTTTCTTGCCTCTTCTTGCCTCTGTTGCCTCGTTGTGATTGTTTTTCTGGCTTGTGCGTCTGCCCCCTCGTTGTGTTTGCTTTCCGGCCCCGTCGTTGTGCATCTGCCCCCTCGTTGTGCTTGCTTTCCGGCCCAAGTGCCCCCGAACTCCTCCCCCCTGACCGGGCACTTCCCTTCCCCAGCCGGCCGAGTTCCCCCTCCTTCCCAACGTTCGGGTCAGAGCGCTGGCGCCCCCTCCACCCGTGTGCACCCCCCGTCCGTGATCTGCCCTCTCGTCGACCACCTTCAGCAACTCTTGAAGGCTCTGGCCCGTGGGATCCGAGCTCTGCCCCTCACCCTGAGGAGCACCGACCATCTGGACTCTGCCCCACCCCCGGTCTGCCTCCGGTAATCCGAGCTCCCTTGGAGTATGTGAGGGGTCTCTTAGAAGTGGCGGCGGTCTCTTCATCGGGGGCTGTTGTCGCACCTCTTCGAGTGCGTGGTGGGTGGCTTGCAGTCTGGCCGTTAACCACTGCTTTTGAAGTGCCCGTGTGATCAGTACTGACTACCCGCGCTATATTTTGATGGGGAGGGTCCCGCCACTTGCAGGCACTTCTGCTCTACATTTGCTGGATGACCCTACTAGCAAGTCTTCTGAGTAAACAGGTGCTCTAAAGAGTGAGTATCCGTATTTCACTGCCCATTTAAATCACTCCCATAACCGCGTGCATTGTCGGTTCTCCTGACCTCTACGATGCTCTCTCTTGGTGGTCTGTTGTTGTGCATGCATCCCACAATGGGCACAGATTTCCCTGCCAGAGGACTGGGACAGGTTGCTTTGAATCGCTCTGTCCGGGAAGAGCTTGGCTCTCATGCTGGGCCACGTGAAGTATCGACGCGCCTAGACCATGCAGCAGGCTCTTCTAACGCTAGATGTCCTTTTATTTCGTTTGTATTTCTGTCAGTATGGGTGCAATGTAAAATACCAAGCACTGAAGATGAACAACGCGGGTGGTTTGCTACGTGTTAAGGGACACATGAGCTAGTTTCAGAAGTGGACAGATAGTGATGCAGTTTGGTGTACCAATACTGTTGCTTGTCATGAGAAAGCTGGCCACTAGCAGCAGAAGAAGAACGGGGTAGGATCCTGCAGCAGCGTGGCCTTTACCTCCGTGCAGTGAGCTTCAGTGTGCATGAGCTCAACAAACAACTGTATGTAGTCCCCTGGGGGTGCAGAACGAGATTTTCATGCATGCGGCTTTGAATTTGCCCCTGTAGATCTCTCAGGCTCTCACGATAGATGTGAGCAAGCTGACTCACTTCCAGTTTGAACTTTCATTTCTGGTACTTGTAGTCCTGTGTGTCAACTGGGGGCAAAATGAACAATATGTTTTTAAGCAAATACTAGATATGTCCTGGTACTCCTGCGCTATACCGAATAGGTTAAGAACCTCCATGCTTGTGGGACTGTACTATATAGATGATTATGCTGCAAAAGAACTTGTATCACTGATCACTAATTGAACTTCAAGGAGAAAGATCTAATAATAAGCAGACCGAACGTAAACACCTGTGTGTTTTGCAGAAGATTAGTCCCTAGACTAGAGGAAGGGACCGTAATAATACACACGTTTTTCAAGGTCCTATATATTGCCTGGAGTGTATTTAAATTGTCTGCCATGAATATGCTAACTTATTCATAGTGTGGAGACATTAAAAGAAAATAATATTTTTTTCATGGTTTGTTGATGCGTCAGTGATGCCAAAGTAGAATATACCAACAGTTTTCCATATTAGTCCACATTTTAAACAAACATTGGCAAATACGATAGATCTGTAGTTTGCTGTCCGCCTTTTGGCTTTGCCAGTGTTCTTCTGTCAACGTTTTGGGAAAACTGTTGTCGAAGCTGCTGCGCCTCTGACAGTCTTACATCTGTGCGTGTGGCTCTGTGTGTGTGGCTCTGTGTGTGTGGCTCTGTGTGTGTGGCTGGCTGTGTGTGTGGCTGGCTGTGTGTGTGACTGTGTGTGTGGCTGTTAGTGTGGCTGTGTGCGTATGGCTGTGTGTGTGTGTGTGTGTGTGCAAATGCAATAGGTCTTGCATTTGCGAGAGATTAAGCTAATGGCATTGTAAACGACCATGCCATTTATTTATCTGTTTTCAAAACCAACACATAAATAAAAAATGTGTCATTTACAATGCCAATAGCTCTAACCTTTGCAAAGGCGAGACCGTTGCATTGTAAATGCTTGTTGTTTTTCCCTCCCAATAGGCCTATAATCCTCTTTGTCCTGGGGCGCAGGAAAGGAGTTTGCCGGTGCCCATCCCTTTTGGGCACCTGAAAACTGTCAAATGAGGTGACCCAGTGCTCACTTCTGAGCCACCTCATTAATGTGCATATGACATTACTGGTTATGTCACACACCTATCTATTGTACATGGGAGGGATTTGTTAGGCCCTTCCATGTCCATCCAAGTATCAAACTGCTTTCTTGGGCAATCGGAACGGCTAATGGCAGCTATTACTGCCCTTGGCTCCCCCAAGCCATGATCACCTGCTCTAGCCACTCTTTTCTGTTGGTCGGAGGTAGAGGAGGGGGTCTGAGGAGTGGTCCAGCTCCTGCCACCCTCCCCCCACTCCTATATCCCACCAACGGAAGAATCAAATCAGGTGGTCGGAATTGGAATTTTTCCTATGTTTCTTTTCTCAATCCTCATCTCCTTCAGATGTAATTTCCTTTTGTATCTCACTTTGTCAGACCGGGTTTAAATGTCATATGTGAGAAATCATTTTTCAGAATTATTATTAGAATAAGTTGGATACTATACAGCTATCTACAACCCACATGATCTGAAAATTAATAGGATCATCGGACTTTGTTGGCAACGCTCTAGTTTCCTTCATTATTTAACCATGCAAGCATATGAAGCCAAAAACAATCCTTCTTTGATATGCATTTCATATTCCACCTACAGGCTTTTGTCACTTTGCTTATCCACACTGTTTCCTAAGGAGGATTTGTTTAAATTCACCGCCTACATATTTTATGTCTAGCAATCAACATTAAATGGCAAATTAACTTTCACTGTTTCTTTTAAAAATGTCTATTTCATTCATGTCTTATACGAAAAAGAGTTGGGCTCATCTCAAAAGCTTGAAAGAGAATTTCCGAAAATGGTGTTGTTTACATTCTCCAAAATAACGTGAGAGCTGGACAATTTACAAACATATGCTCATCCTCGTTAGCTGAACCACACTTTTATCACTTAGCCTCACGAGACTACTCTGCTTTTGCAAGGTTATTTGGGGTCCAGTATGCCCTGTGTAAAGTAAACAAATGGTTCCGCAGCAGGTTTAACAATGGAGTATAAAGTGGCTTGCCATAAGATTTCCTGCTCTTGATTCTGCAAGCAACTTTTGTGTATCATTTTCACTTGTTCATGGGATTTGTCTTGCTTTCCTCTTCATCACATAAAGCTTCATATCATTTTGATGTTTATTTCTCCTTTGCCCCTGACCGTGTAATCCTTCCTCCAGCCGTACTGAGTACATTTTGTGCCATGTACCAGGCATACACTTGCATGCATTTAAATCTTGATATTTTCCTTTTTTCCTGCTCAAGATGTAAGCCCTTGTCAGGTTTGTGCCCTCTATCAACTCCCCATCTTACCACACCTGCTTCTTTTAATGGTGAACTTAAAGGGTCTTTCAGGCATTTAGGAGTTCCACAGGCATGCCACATAGGGACATATTCAGTGTAGTAGGGGATCCTCCTTCTTAGCCTCATGTGGTATCAAACTTTACCTCTAGCTTGTAGTACTTCTAATAACACCTTGCTTGCTTAGTGATCTGACAGTGATATAAGCATTCTACAATTTTTATAAATTGGGGAGTCCAGCAATAATATAAGACGTCTGCTGAATAGAGGCCTTCCTTCATTAATTTACTCATCAGTTTTTTTCAGGCAGTCCTGATCCCTTTTGGAGTTTATTTAAAGTTTGTGATATTGCTTTGGATTTTTAAGATTAAGAGTAATGGGGTAACCCAGTAACCCTCAGAACCTGGGTGAATTACCTAAACGAGAACAGTGGTTCTGTTGGGAAATTCATTTGCATTGAAGAATATATTTAATATATAGTTGTGGAAAAAAGACTTTCATGTGAATAATCTACCAAGAAAATTTGAATTTGAATTTGAATTTAAAAATATTTATTCAGCGCTCGCATACCCAGCGGTTTCATGGCGCTAGTGATGATCAGTGGACAGACAGCAGATGAGAAGTTAAGTCAGATAAGCTTGTGTAAACAAAAGAGTTTTAAGCTCTTTTCGGAACAGAGGGTAGGAGGGTGAGGTACGTAGAGTGACAGGGAGAGAGTTCCAGAAGGTTGGAGCCAGGACAGCGAACCTCGCTCCGCCAGCCCTTTGCTTTTTAAAGCGGGGGATGGTAAGAAGGGCCAAGTGGGCTGAGCGAAGTTCTCTGCCTGGACAATATGGCTTGATTAGAGAGCAGATAAATTGAGGAGCGGTGCCCGATCTAGCTTGGTATACGAGACAACCAAGTTTGAACAGGGCACGTTCTCGGACTGGAAGCCAGTGCAGTGTTTTGAGTAGTGGTGTGGCTCGATGGTATCTGGGTAGGCCATGGATCAGGCGGGCCGCCTGGTTCTGCACTAGTTGTAGACGGTGAGTCAGATATGCAGGAGCTCCGTTATAGACTATGTTTCCATAGTCTATACGGGATAGTACCATGGCTAACATAATGATTTTAAGAGCTGAGGGAGTGAAAAAGCGAGAAACCTTCCTAATTACCCTAAGTGAAAAAAAACAAGAAGAAACCACCGAGTTGACTTGTGGATGAACAGTGAGTTGGGGGTTAAGAAAGATTCCCAGGGTTTTTACTTTGGCCACGGGAAGTGGGGGAGTACCAAGGGATGGGGGCCAAAAGGAAGGGGACCACGGACTGCAGCCACCTCCGGTCAGGACCAATTCGGTCTTGTCCGGGTTGAGTTTGAGGTGGCTGCAGTTCATCCAATCTTGGATAAGGATCATGATGGTTTGGACGTTCAGGGCGGATGAAGGTGAGTGGGACAGGTTGAAGATTAACTGGAGGTCATCCGCGTAATTAAACACGGTGACCTCCAGTTGCTGCAACATAAAAATGAGGGGAGAAATGTAGAGGTTGAACAGAAGAGGGGAAAGTGATGAACCCTGGGGAACCCCGCATTCTACTTTTCGAGAGGCCGCCTTAAAGTCAGCCAACCGGACTGCCTGGGTCCTCCCAGCAAGGAAAGACTCCAGCCAGGAGAAGGCTAAGCCTTCTATGCCCGCCGCCCAGACACGGTTAAGGAGGATGGTGTGGTCCACCGTGTCGAAGGCGGCGGATAGATCTAACAAAATCAAGGCTTGCGGAAGGTTGATGTCGATACCTTCACGCAGCTTGTCCATGACTGAGACGACCACTTTTTCTGTAGAATGCAGGGGACGAAAACCAGCTTGACAGGGGGAGAGGCAATGATTTGCCTCAATATGAGCGCTAAGTGTAGTGCTTATATGAGTTTCGAGCACTTTTGCAAGGTAGGGAAGGAGTGAGATGGGGCGATAGTTAGAGGGAAGAGAGGGATCGGCATCCAGTTTTTTTAGAATTGGGATGATAACTGCGGATTTGTGCGGGGTGGGGACGTGACCACGGGTGAGTGAGGCATTAAGAAGGGTTAGAGGGGGGGTAGGACAGGCCAAGTAAACTACCTTAAGAATACTGGCAGGGGCAAAGTCTAGAGGGGAGCCGGATTTGACCCGGTGTAATAGAGGGGAAAGAGTTTCCGTAGTTAGCAATGGGATGTTAGTCAGCTTAACGGTAGTGGGAAGAGAGGGAGGGTCAACAAAGGTGGAGGAGGGCGGGGGAATGTTTTGTTTAATTTTGACAACCTTGTCTATAAAAAACTCATTGAGTGAGTCACAGAGGGGTTGGGACGGGGGAATAGCAGCCGTGGCTCTAGAAGATGAGGCAAGCTCGTGAACAGTGGAGAAGATTTCCCTCGACTGTGATTCCGCGCCCATTATCCTGTTGGTGTAATATTCTGTTTTTGCTTCCAGGATGCTTTTTTTATAGGTCTGCAGAATGGCCAAATAGGTTGTTTTTTTGGCAGGGTCGTAGGTTCTTCTCCAGGTACGTTCAGCCCTTCTAGCCGCTAGTTTTTTTTCTTTAAGATCAGTAGTGAACCAGCGATTGGCTGCGTGGGTCCGCTTAACTGAGAGCCGCTTAAGTGGGGCAAATTCGTCGCCTGCTGTCGTGAGCCAGTTGTTAATAGCGGCCAGCTGTGGGACGGCTGATAAGTCGGATAAGTCGGGACAGGTCTTAACCAGGGTGGAACAGAAAGAGGGCATGTCAATTTTTCCCCATTTCCGAACCCAGGTGTTTTTGGGTAGGGGAGGTTTAAGCAGGGGTGCGAGGGTGAGGGAAAAGGTAATGATAGAGTGATCCGACCATGAACAGGGGGTTATGATAGGAGGTGTAGATGGAATGTTCAACGCCCAGATTTGATCGAGCGTATGGCCATGTGCGTGGGTGGGATTATGGATCAGCGAGACGAAATTCAGACTTTCCATAAGGCATGTAAATTCCTTAGATTGTGGGGTTTCGGCAGGGTCGCTGGGCCAATAGTTAAGGTCCCCCAGAACTAATACAGAGGAATTATTAACTGCCAATGTGGCCAAAAGGGTCTGGATATTAGGGATAAAGGAGGGGGTGGACTGGGGGGGGCGGTAGATAAGAACAAAAGTAAGGGGGACTTGGTGGGAAGTAGAACGGGCTGCAAGAAGGTCGACATCGGTAATAGGGGGAAAGGGAAGGGTTTGAAAGTTGAGATCAGAGCGGGCTATTAAGGCCACTCCACCGCCCCGTTTACTTTCGGGACGGTCTGCACGAATGGCGGCATAATTCGATGGTAATGCGGCAAGGACGTTAGGCATGGAGTCAGTCTTGAACCAGGTCTCGGTTAAAAAAAGGAGATCTGGTTTAGAGGAGTCAAGGTAATCAGCTATTTCGTATTGATGGCTCACTGCCGACCTGGTGTTAAGGAGGGCAGCTGAGGTAGTGAGCCGTTGGACAGGGGGGGCAAACAGTGGCGGGTGAGCAGAGGGAGGTGTGGGTACCGGAAGTGTTTGCGAATGTGCAGCCTCAGGGGGGGGTTTAGAGGGGGAACGATATAGGCCAAGATGGTGTAGATAGGCTGTGGTAGAAGGGTTTATACTACCGGGAACCCAATGGCGGCGCAGCTGAGACGATGAGTAGAAGATGAGACCGGCAGCGTATCGTGCCCCTTGCCCCGGCCGGCCGCGGACGGGCGCAGACGGGCAGGACTCTGGCACGACTCCGGCGCGCCTACGTCGCGCCCGCTGCGCTCGTCCGCTGCGCTGCCTCATGTTGTCCGTATAAGTAGGGGCGGAGCGGCAGGGGAGTGTCAGGGCTAAGATGGAGAGTACTGCCCAAGCCAAAATGGCGCCCGTTACCGCTGGGAGCCCCCGAGAATGCGACCAGCCCGAGTCGGCAACTCACCCCTGGAAGCTGAAACAAGGTTAGGACCTGGATAACTTTAAAATCAGTTAATGACACAGAGTTTAAAAACAATTTCTATTTTAGCCAAAAGATCGCCTCCGCTCGTAATCAGCGCGGCGGAAATGTGTGGGAAGCAGGAGATTCTCCAAAGTATGACCAAAGAGCCCACTGCCACCGGGCCACTGGTCAAACACAGGAGGAGGAGGGAAACACGCTCCTAAGTAGGGGCGGAGCGGCAGGGGAGTGTCAGGGCTAAGATGGAGAGTACTGCCCAAGCCAAAATGGCGCCCGTTACCGCTGGGAGCCCCCGAGAATGCGACCAGCCCCAGTCGGCAACTCACCCCTGGAAGCTGAAACAAGGTTAGGACCTGGATAACTTTAAAATCAGTTAATGACACAGAGTTTAAAAACAATTTCTATTTTAGCCAAAAGATCGCCTCCGCTCGTAATCAGCGAGTGAAGTGAAGTGAATTCTGTGAAGACGAGCTACGAAGAGTGATTTAGACATCCCCACGCCCGCATGAGAAGTGTTCGTCATGGCGGCACAGAATTACACGGATCATTTAGTTGGATTTTTAAGAGGCTGTTTGTCAAAAGTTATGGGGATACCATTCAACATTAAGGCTAATTTCGGGAGAATACACAATTTTACCACAATAACGCGCCCATAAATAGTAAACCAGAGGTTTTGCCATTTCCTAAATAGCTTATTTTTCTAAATTTGAAACCTTTTCTAAATGTGTACCTGGATTCTGATCAGTGTAACTAAGATGCCAAAATATCTTATTTGCCCACAACCAGATTTACTTGAGTCTTCTCTTTTCCAAGTAATTACTTCTGCTGTATCAATATTCAAAGTGTACCTGGATAGGGCACAAAACTCTCTTGTATGATATTCAAACCTCAGTACTGCGTCATCTGGTCCATTTGTGAAAATGACTAAATCGACTGCATAAAGTGCTATCTTTCTTTTGAAGCCTAGACATTTAAGTGGGTGAATATTGTTATAGTTTCAGACCCATTGAGCTAAGGGTTTGATATAACAGTTAAGTAATAAGGTCAATAGGGGACAGGCTTGTTCCCCGTTTAATGCTTCATCTTTTTGTTAAATTGCCTTTAATCTGAATTCTTGCTGATTGATCGGTGTATAGTTCTCCAACTGCATTGACTGAGATAGGATGGATCCCAAATTTAAATAACTATAACCTAAATATTCCTAATTAACTTGATGAAATGCTTTGGCAGCGTCCAACGTTTTTGCTACCAAAGGGCTCTTAGATGTTCATCCAAATCCATAGAGGCTATCACATGGTAAACAATATCATGCATATGTCTACTGGGAACAAAACCTCTGCTCACCCTGAACCTCTTGTTGATTTACTTCCGCCTTCTGGCTAGTATCCCTAAACTTTATACCTAAACATCTTTATACTCCGCGTTTAACAGAGATATTGGGTGGTATGATTCACATTTTATAGGATTTTTATTTGGTTAAAAAATGACCGTTATGGTGGCTACTCCCCATTATGGTGTTTATTCTTTGTACTTTAAGTACAATATTGTTAAAAAGCCTCTCCCACACTGGTGTAATGACTTTCTTCATAGTTTATACAATTGTCCAGGAATTCCATTTGGGCCAGAAGCCTTTTCTTATTAAATTCTTGATAAGATTATTTCAATTTCTTCTTTTTTCTCTTGAGATAGCTCTTTTGATAATCTACCTCAATTCTTGGTAATTGCATTGATTCTAACCTCTCCCACAGATTTGCTGGCTCTGTTGATATCTCTTCCTTATAAAGTGCTTTGAAAAATTGCTGAAACTAGTTCTTAGCCCATTCACATTACAAGAAATACAATTTATATATACATTACGAACCTCAATGTTGCGGGCATACTTTTTATTCACAACTTCTACCCTTGCCCTGACTGGAGGACAAAAAGACTTTGTTGATTTTCTCCCACATGTTCCCGACCCAGTGAAATCCTCCCTTAGAGAACCCTCAATTACTTGTTTTGGCATTCACTTGTGCCTTTGAGCATTAACCTCTCCCTAATCCCGTTCCCTCATTCATTTCTCTGTCATTTAATTTCCTACACACACTGTGCTGCATGTACATTGTATTTATCTCTTATTTAATTGTATTTTCCTGATTAACTCTTCCACACCCTGCTCATTTGTATGTTGTACATTTTGTTGTTGCACATTACTTTCCATGTAGCTGAGAACCTTATTGAACCTTGGCACCCAGGCTTTGTATTTCTTCAATTCTCCTGCCCGTTAGCCATTTCCTTGCTTCTGTTGTATAACATATATCAGACCTTATAATGGAAGAGTTCTCCTTGCTTGAGATTATTGTTGTCTTTAATGTAGCTGTGAGTATTGATTCCTTAATTGAATATGTAGGGAAGGTAGAAAGTATTTTCCTCTGTCTTTTTCTATTCTAGCTTCATCTTTTTTTTTGCAGTTTTATATGGTGCGAATTCGAACTGAAGTTATTGAGGAGTGTTACTTGTTCACCAGTTACATTACACAAGGTCACATTAATTTTTTAGGCATGGATAGATTAAGTGATTTGCTCAGAATCACAGGATGTTGAGCAGACACCAAGACTTGAATCTGGTTTCCCAGTTCGAAAGTTGTCCTTTATACATCATCTTCCCTTACATCCTTATTCTGTCTTAAATGTCCATCAAAAGAGCCTGTCTCAGATAGGATTAATTACAACATTTCTGACATCACTGACCTCTGCCCCCTCTGGCACATTTCATATTTTGATATTCTTCTTTTATTCTCAAATCTCTTGAGAGTTTCAGACATAGCTCTAGCTTCGGCTTTTAAATGAACTAGTTCACATGCATTTATCTCCACGTCTACAAAAAATTCTGACATTGGGTTCTCCAACATACGTGTTCTACTAACTAAATTGTCAAGTGAGTATTTCTCCCACAGTTCAGCAAGTATCATGAATTTATTTCTCATTGTTCTCAGATGTTGCAAATGAACTTTTTATTTCATTGGAAATTTCTTTCAGCGTAGCTTCTAAAGTCCTAGCCCCACTAACGTGATTGTTACCTGCCTGTTTGTAGACTGCTTGTAATTTACGGTCCACGTTGGTAAGCTCTTTCATATATATTCATCAGCCTTATCATGGCAGAATTTGCCAGTTTTCTGCCAAAATATTCCTAATTCGCCAGAGTTTCGGGCAACAGACAGCACAGAAGACCGCACCAAATCAAACTTAATTATCCTTCTAGAAAACCTCATAAGCCTTGGCCTCACCCAGCATGCCACCAAACCCATCCACATCACCAGCCACCTATTAGACCTGATTTTTTGCTCAATCAGCAACATCAGAGTCGACAAACCAGCAACTATGACCCAGACAGACCAAGCCTTCGTCAGTTTCAGTATACCCATCCTGGATCATCACAGTACCACCACAGGAACCACCGCCAGAGCTGGAAAAGCATCTCAGAAGAGGAGAGGGCCTTCACCCTCTCTGAGCATCTGCCTGAGCACACCAGTAACTTGCTGAAAGCCATCAAAAACCTCAACATCTGGGTTACAACGTACACCGTTGCCTTGGCTCCTCTCAAGTGCAACCCAAAGGCAAGAGCCCAACCAAAGGCCAGCTGCTGCACACAGAAACTCAGGTTGACGAAATGCCACTGCAAGCAACTGGAATGCAAATGTAGAACAAGTCAAGACACTGCAGATAAAGATGTCTTAAAATCAGCCCTAAGACGCTACCACCAGCAAATACGGAACACCAAGTGCACACCTCTTGCAGATCGTATCAATTCTTGCAAAAACAGCAGGAAGGAAATATTCACCAACATCAAAGATTTCACCACTCCTCCTGACTCCTTCCAGCAGCATCACCCTCTCACAACACCTTTGCAACAAGCTCTAAGAATTTTTCTGTAACAAAATCATCTCCATATACAGCAACTTCGACCCTCAACTACACCCTGTTACTGTTGCAACTCAACTTTCCATCATGGCCGATGAACAAACCCTGACCTTGTAGCCTGCCGTCACTACTGTCGAAAGCGCTATTACCATGAAGACCATCCACTAGGGGAGTCCATCTGACCCTTGCACCAATCTTGCCTTCACCAAAGGACTTCTGTCAATCAGTGAAGCACTAACATCCATCCACAGTGCCTCCATCGACACAGCCATATTCCCGGGCACCTGAAACATGAAACCATCCGGGGGCCCAGCCACGCTTTCCAACTCCAGCCCCATATCCCTTCTGCCATACCAGCAAAGGTCTTAGAGAAACCAATCAACCAACAACTCACTGACCACCTCAGCAACCACCAGTTCCTCGATGCCACACAGTCTGGGTTCAGCCCCAACCACAATACAGAAACAGCACCCATTGCCACCATAGACATCTGCATGATCCTTGAGAAAGGAGACACAGCAGTCCTCATTCTCCTGGACCACTCTGCAGCATTTGACACTGCCTAACCTCCCATGTTCAGCAGGTGCCTGCTTTCCCATGGATCTGCTTCTTCTCAGCTGATAGAACACAAGCGGTCAACCTGGCAAACTCATTTACGGAGTCCCTCAAGGTTCATGCCTCAGCCCCACCCTCTTAAAGGCATACATGGTCCCTGTTGACAATGTCTTCTGGTCACACATCAACGTCCTTCCCTACGCAGACTACATGCAACTCATACTGTCACTCTTGGACACGGCCCCCCAACACAAGAAAAAAGTTCACTGCCTGCATGACCGAAGTTGCTAACTTGATGAATGCCAGATGTCTCAAGTTCAACATGGACAAGACAGAAGTAGTGATCTTCAGGAAGAACACCTCACCATGGGACTCCAGCTGGTGTCCGTCCGAACTCAGGTCCACACCAATACCCAGATCCCATGCCAGGAGCCTTGGAATAACCATTAACAGCAAACTGGACATGACTCCACAAGTCAACACAGTCATTTCATCCTGATTCCACACCCTGAAGATGCTCAAGAAGATCTTCAAATGCCTCCCAAGTAAAACAAGAACTGTGAATCATGCCCTAGTCACCAGCAAGTTGGACAATGGGAATACCCACTACTGTGGGATCGCCAAGCAACTCACTGGAAGACTACAGACAATCCAGAACTCGGCAGCCACACTCATCCTCAACCTCCCATCCAGAACTCACATTACACCACACCTCAGAGGACTACACTGGTTTCCAGTACAAAAACGTGCTCAATCCAGACTCCTCATACACACCGTCAAGGCACGCCACAACTTACGCCCCACCAACCTGAACAGTCACATCTCCTTCCACCAACCATCCAGACACCTCAGCTCGCAAGGACTCCTACTCGCCAACATCCCACGCACACACAGAACCTGATGAGGAAGACGAGTGTTCTCTTACATTGCTCCTAAATCATGGACGACCTCCCTCTCCACATCAGAGCCTCCTCCTCTCTTGAATTCCACAAGAAGCTGAACACCTGACTTTTCAATTAAACCTACTATAGCTAGGGCTGGGCACACACACCTGCTCAGCGCCAAGATAACCTTGTAAGTGATACTACACTTTACAAATACACATAGCATGACATACCGTCTTACTTAAAGTAAGGTCTGAGTATATTTAAACACCATCCTCATTTTGCACCCTCCTTACCAATTATGCTAGGGTTTTGAGCTTCTGCCTGTGATTTATGAGTGCTAGGAATTTTCTCACAATCCTGATTTTGGGTATCTGCCAATTTCTCTGGCCTGACAAAATTGCTACTTTATGCAGCACAGTTGTCTCAACTTAAAGAATAGGGGTGCTTACAGGTTGGGGTGAGTTTATGTAAATTGCCAAGCCCTTTTATCCTTTGCTGTTTTGTAGAGAACTCCCCTGCTAATTAAATAATTTCTTTTTTTTTAGTTTTTCAGTACCTTGGCCACCTGACCTTAGTTGGTATCTGCCTGCCTTAACCCCTTCCATGCTCATGACGGAACGGTTCCGTCATGAGCTACGGTTGAGCTGTGCTCATGACGGAACCGTTCCGTCATGACCACGCCCGTTTTTATTACGGCCCAGCACCGGAGGGGGAATCGCGGTCGCGCTGAAGAGGTTAACTGTTGATGTTGTTATTGTTGAGACTCTTCTCTTACTGTGTTTACTTATATTTTTGGAGAGAGCAGTGCCATTGTTCCTACGGTATCTGCATTGCCCTGGTGCCAACGGCCTTGCAGTGTAGTTTTTCAAAAAATACCTTAAGTTGCAAGAGACTACGGATTTCATCCAACATTCATTTCGTCAGCTTTCTGGTTTCTCTTGCCATCAAAGTAAAACACTAAGCAGTGCCCCTGCAGGATCCCGGGTACCTCACTTTGCTGCCCCTCAAGTGCCCAAGTTAGCCAGATACGGAATCCTCCTTGCAGCTTCTCTGTCGCTGTGTGAGGCGACTGCTCTGGGCCATCCGAAGAGTGCATTTGCTTGTTCTGTGCTTACCATAGTTTCTTCAACCATAAAAATAAAACCAAGGGAATGGGGGAAAGGAAGCACAGTTCGGGAAGTCTGCTGTGCTTTCCTGTTTATGTTAAAAGAGAACCACAATTCAAACAAGCATTTGCAATGCAATCGGTCGCGCATTTGGGAGTCTTAGAACTATTGGCGTTGTAAATGGCAATGTCTTTTACCTGTGTGTTTTGGTTTGGAGTGTAGTGGATGTATGTGATGTGGAGTGGAATTATGTGGGTTGTGTTGGAATTGTTAGTTGTGGAATTGTGTGAGGTGGAATTGTGGTGTGGGGTGTATTTGTCTAGTGGAATTTTGTGGTATGGTGAATAGATAGGGGTGAGAGATGCACAGAATACATAGGAAGATAGAGAGGGATCGGTAGTTTACGCAGGAATTAACTTGAGACAGAGGAGCAGAAAGTGTGTGAGAAAGAAGAGGAGAGCAGGCCACAGACGCATAAAGAAGGAGGACCTGTGTGTGCAGAAGACACCCTTAGGAGAGGAGGAGGAGAGCTTGGGTTTGAGGGATGCTGTTTGTATTCTTTTTTCTTAGCCTCAAAACAATCCAGACAGTGTCTGGGCTTCTCACTGGGGCACAGACACATCAGCCTGGGCCCCAGAATAGACCAGACAAGGAACAACTGTTTAGATTTTTTCTTGACTTAAAAAAAATACGAACAATGCCCCACTCTTCACAGGGGCATAGAACCACTTTTTGGGTCAGGGGTCATCCTGCCAGAAGAAAACCTACCAACGCCAGATATTTCTGGACACTAGACAACTGGACGATTCTTAGGCGGTGTGGCTTGTGAGGACACTTACAATTTTTCTTACTCAGAATTCCTTGCACAGATAAAACATGGGTTAAAAAAGAATTCTCTCACATTTCGGAGGCAGAAAGTTCTGAATGTGTGGTGAACAGCAAACCCCCCGCTTTCCAGTGCTTGCACGCATATCTGTGAATGAAAAAAGTACCTCACATGGGTGGGAGGGCTTGTTGTACCTGATAAGAACAGGCACATATTTGACACTGTGATGTCAGTATAGAATCGTTGTGGTCTTCGCATGGTCACAATCTTTGCCTATCCCCACCTAACCGATGTATGGTACTGTTTTCATCTGTAAAAGTGTGGGGACATTGGAATAGTAGGACGTTTGGCAATTACCTGAGGTTCTAGAGTTTCTGTCAAAGAAAAGAAAAGGTTATTTTGTAACCTATTCTTTTACACTTGTAGGAGCTTTGGGGTAATAAAATGTGTTGGGGTTCATGCAAGCCAATTCACAGTAGATCCCCATGTGTCTTCAGTTTTCAGACAAGTGTGGGATTGGTTGAGTTCCGTGGGTGCTGGCCGACCCTGCTCCTGTATACTGCAGGCATCCCCATTGATATCTCCCCCATCAAAAGCACTCACTTGTGCCTAAAGTGTGCATCCCAGCACAAACCCATGAAAAGCACCCCCATGCCTGCAAACCCCACACTCAGAAGACCCAGGGGAACACAGATTTGAATCGAGGCTTGGCAGTAAGACTTTAGGACACTACCCTCTTTTGGTAAGAACAGTTGCTACAAATCTGACCAATGTCATGTTCAGAGTGTTCAGCTAGCCAGACAATGAGGGCAAGGGAGGTCTGGCTTACACCTTAGATTCAATCAGTTGTACAGAATTTAAAATTATGTATTTTCTTATATTTTCTATGTAGTCCTGAGTTTGGTATCCGTCTTCAAGTCAAGAGTGCACCATATACAGTGATACGTGATAGTGCCGACTACATTTCCTAAGAAATCTCTCACATATTTGGTGCTGCCGGACTTCAGAAAGTCAGGGCAACATTTCCTTTGTTAGTGTGTGATGTATTCCTATAGGTTCTGTATCGATCCCCCTATTCCTGACCCTGGTCTGGTTAATAATTAACTAGCAGCCATCCCATGGTGCAAAAACCGTTATCTGATTAAGCCACACCACGGCACAGGAACGCGTTATCTGATTAGGTCATAACGCTTGCCATCTAATTAGGCAAGCACTATTCCTCCAGCCCCTGATAAGGCATGCGGAGTTCTCAAAACAAATCAAACCTATGACAACCTGGGAAAATCCCTACAGCCATTGTTTTGATTTCACCGAGAACTTCAGTAAAGAATGTGCTAACGACCATTTCGTATGACATCCTTATTGACTTATATATGTCCATCCTTACGTCAATCTCGGCACCTTACAGGTATAAATATTACCGACATTGCCTTAAGCAAACACACGCGGTGGTGACGAGATCGGAGCAGCGAGACTTGCCGAAGAGCCCAGCACAGAGCGAAGCCCACTGGCGCTGCCCCGCCTTCCTGACGCACTGAGAAGGAAACGCTGCCTTTCTCCTGCCGAGAAATCCAGCTCCGGCGCTTCCAAGCAGCCCTTGCAGGCAGCTGGAATATCAAGACCAAAGACGAGAGATACCAGCCCTCAACCATTCTAGATCTCAGGTACAGAACTGAATAACCCCTTGCAGAGAATTCTTGAGTCAGTCACTTGGCAAAACAAACTTAACTTAAACTGCTACTTATCTACTCCCGCCCACGTATTAGGCTTAGGTCAGGTACACCGGGGTAGGCGTAGTTAGAAGCACCAGTTGAGTATGATTAGTCAAAATGTATATATGTATGTATCTATTTTATCCATTTTAAATATCTTATGGCTTAGAAACCATATCAATGCTTTTACAGTATTATTTTATAATTCTGCTTTTATTGTATGCACTTTACTTAACCATAAGTATTACAATAATATCGATTCATTTCTCTTGTACGAGAAAAGAGACTGATCAATAAATAACATCTTTTATTGAACACGCCCGTCTCTTCCTTTTCTCTACAATCTGGTGAAACTAAGAATCCACTGAACTGACTGAGTAAAATAAGTTGTCTTTTGTTTTCACACGACTCTAGAGATACACTCTTGATTAGGGGAGAGCAAAGTTGTCATGTTCTATGGTTGTCAGAAACTAAATCCCTTCTTGTCTATCCAGGGAGGTTAAACTCCTCCTTGCCTATTCGAGAAAGTTTCTAGTGAACTCTGAGCTAGCTGGCAAACCCAAAACTTTAAGTCTAATATCGTCAGTAGAAGACCTAGTTAACCTCGGCCCTAGGTCTACACTATTGAAGGTATTATTCCAATGCGCAGAGCCTATTGGGATAATAGGAACTACACTACAAGTGTTTTAGAGTTTGTTTGCCCATTTGAGAAATGCATCAATACTTTTGAACAAAATTGTTTAAAAAATGCAATGGCCTCGACATTTTTCCTTAGATCTTCATGCAGTAATGTGATATTGATGTAGAATATGCACCAATACATAGCTCTAAATGTACTGAAACAACATGTACTATATGTAGGTACACAAAGAGACCAAAGATTTACACGAGCTTGAACAACCAAATGGCAATTGACTGGATCTCCGGTAAAGAGATGCTCAACATACATCTCAATACTGGCACAATTGTGGGGAACATGACAATAAATTAGGGTCACAATTTGTAAATAAAGTGACAAAATTGCACCCCCAGGGTATGTGTGTTTGTATTGATGTACATTTACGACTTTATGTAAGTCACAAGCATTTAAAGAAGTAGGCCTGGAAACCGTCTCCTAAGTGAATTCACTTTTGCATTTGCTCACGCGAACATTTGCTGATCAATTGCAAATTCACTTTCCATAACCCCCTGTTGTCCCACCCTGAAAAACGTTTTACTCCTGCTCTTGTCAGGAGTGAGCATAGACGCATCTCTAGATCCCTCCTATTTTCAACCCCTGTATGTAGATTTACAGAAAGGTGGAAAAATAAGAGCCTTGCTAGAACCAAACTCTGATATGATATGAGCCCTGTCATAATCAAAGTGGCTATTATCAGAGCTCTGTCATAATTTGAATGCTGTCATAATTTGTCACCTAACTGCTTGGCACCAAAAGGGACAAGTGGATTTTTGCTCACAGGACAAGTAGATTTAGAAAGTTTCCAGTCCTTTGGGCAGGTAGATATATATAATTCCACCCTCCCGCTGTCTACACCCCTTCCTGAATTTAGTGGGAACCCCCCTACCTCTAGCCACAGTTTGAAAGCAAGGGGAATGCATTGAATGTGTGCAACTGAAATGTTTCAGTTGTCTACAAGTCATGAATTACAATGCCATCTCCATCCAAGGTCGGTTAGTCTGAGTACCTTTAATTGGGGTTATAGTAATATTTGTAGTTATTATGCTTAAAACGGAATAAGTGCAATATGAGTGTTATGTAAAACCAGGTCTACCACCTTGCCCCCTCTCTCCTCTCTGGCATACTCTGCTCAAATTATCCTCTATTACTGTAAAGTTATTTCTTGTACAGTGCTTATAATTACTGTGCAGCTAGGTTTGTGCTATTTTAGCGTCATGCATAAAAAAGCAATTTTTTCCTAAAAGCGGACAGAGTTTTTAGTTTTTAACTTTCAGTTCCCAGCCTTTGCAAAGAAATGGCATTCATGTCATCCTTGTGCTGTGTTCCAGCAGTGCAACACTGCTGGCACACGGAGATCTCAAGATGACTCGCATGAAGATTTCATTTTTTTTTTTACCTATCCCTCTTTCATTCCTCTGTTTCGTGCAAAGGCCAAATCCTGAACAATATTAAATCAAACCGGTTTTTTAAGTTGAGCCTATCAGACAGCACAAGCTTTCTGATTGTGAAAGAATTAATGTGAACTTACAGTGGGCTTAAAGTCAATCCATTGCTTACTTGTTACTCTAATTAGCTGCTTTTTATTCATTTGCTTTGTTTGTGTTTGTCTTCTTGTTTTGTGTTTGGCCCTCCCCTGGAGCATAGCCTCTCTGTACTTGTGCCCTTTCACTGCTTCCTTATCAGAAACAACATTTTAATTTTTGGCTAAGCACTCTATGAGAGTGCATGTGTTTTCCAGCTGTTTCCATTGTGTTCTTATATTCCGCCATCCACCGCGCTTCGTGATGCTCTCTTGTCTTGTGTTTCTCTCCCACCTGCTCCGTGTTGCACTCCCCCTCTTCAGCCCCCTCCCCTCCCCCGCATTGCTGTCTTGTTCGAGTACTTCCTCGTGTGCTGCTTTGCCATTACCTGCCCGCCCCGTTGTTTCCCTCTCCTACCCTCTTGTTCCCAGTTGCTTCCCTCTCACAACCTCCAGATTGCTTGCCTCCCTCACTCTCAACTCTTCGTTGCTTCACTGCCCCCACCCACCCTCCCGCTCTCTGTTGCTTCTCACTCCAACCCTCTTACTTCCTTTGCTACCCCTTCCCCACCCTCCGTTTTTGTTTTAATTATTTTTTTGCCTATCCAAGCGCCTTGAAAGTGCTCTTGCACGACTATGTTCATCGTGTTTTTTCATCTTCCCACTAATCGTAGCTACGTAAATAACAAAATATTTGCAGCTGTGCCCACATCCTCACGCCTTTTTTTCATTTCTCAATTTTGTTTATCTTTCAGTCATGATCCAGAGCTATCTTGCCGATGCTATACTGCCTGGCTAAAGTGCACTGGCAAAGCCAAAGGTGAGACCTATTGGCTTTGCCAATGCTTGTTACTTTCTGCTGCAATCCCTCACAGGTTTAATTCTTTGCAGAATGTGTTTCTATCGCAGAAGAATGGCGAGGGGCTTTTACTAAATGAGATGGTTAACTCAGTATTTCTGCCAAAATAACTTGTGCCAAATTAGGACGTTTCTAAAGAAATGAATGAAGCAAAATGTCCAATGTTATGCAAAATTTCGCAGCAGCGCGTCCACTGCAATATTTCACTGATGTCCGTGCTAGAAATATGTAGCGCAGAATTATTCCGTAGTGGTCGCTGGAATCTCCAGAATAGTCTGAGGGGCTAATAGTTACACATTAGTTATTTTTATAATCCGTACTCGCTCAAAACCAACGAGGCATATGGCTCTAGCAAGCAATTTTCTTATTAAGTGAAATCAATACAAGCGGAAAGTGAAGTATATTGCCAATATGTTCCTTTAATTTCCCTGTGGAGACTGTTTTATATCACCTTGCCTGGCACCTGTGATGATTTGACAAGTGGTGATTAGGTTATGTATGTTTTGTTGTCATTTCAGGTGGTGCTTAGTGAGTGTTGGTAGGTGTTGTCCTGATTACTTACTGGTAATCCTTCTTACTCTTAGTCCTACTCGTTCTCGACCCAGTCATAAAACATGAGGTAATATTCACTGACAGGAAACAAAACAGGAAACACTTCACTCCACCCTCCTGCCAGAGGCTATAATACAATAGCCAGAGCAAAATACTTCCTGCCATACCAAGCACTACAAAGACCTGGCACAGGGAGGGTGGGTGGGAAAGATGACTGGGTCGAGCACAAGTAGGATTAAGAGTAATGAGGATTACTGGTAAGTAATCAGGACATTACCTCCACGTCCTTCGTCCTCGACCCAGTCATAAAACATGAGACATATCAAAGCACACACCTCCAACATGAAGGGCTTTGGCACACCAGTAGAAAAAACAGACAATACACAAGAGAGAAGCGCAGCCCAGTGAACTTTAATGGCACGAAAACAACTCAACGAGCAGCAGGCTCCATAGTACTCCAAACACCACACCCAAAATTCAAATGATCACTCAGAGTGCAATTCAACCTGCAATGTCACACAAAGGTAGACTCGGAAGCCCAAGTTCCAGCACGACAGATTTCATCCAAAGCCACCGCATGAAAGGCGGCACAGGAAACCGAGGCCCTCCTACTGGATCGAGCCTGGACCCCTGAAGGACACAGCAAACCAGAGCCCTGATAAGCCAAAGAAATAGCAGACTTGATCCAACGACCCAGGATCAGCCAAGAGGCAGCTTTCCCACGGCCTGCCAAACCAAAAGTCAGAAACTAACTGTCCGAAGCACGAAAGGCAGCAGACCTATCCACATACACAGACAAAGCACGCTTCACATTCAGAGAGTGCAACAAGTGTTCCTCAGGTGAAGAAGGTGAAGGATAGAAAGACGGCAACACCAACTCCTGAGACTTATAAAACTTAGAACAACATTTCAGAAGAAAACCAGGATCCAAACGAAAAATCACAGCATCCTCCATGACCTCAAAAAAGGGGGAGAACAAGGCAAAACAGATATTTCCCCCCAACTTCCGAGCCGAAGTGATGACCACCAGGAAAGTCACCTTAAAAGACAAGAACTTGACATCCACAGTCAACAAAGGCTCAAAAGGAGGGGTTTGAGGAGCATGCAGAACTAGAGAAAGATCCCAGGGAGGCACCAAAGAAGGGACAACAGGGGAGGAGAGGGAAAAGCTCTGGAACAACCAGGACACCAACAGGCCGTCTGCAGAGGACAAAGAAGCCGGACCCCGGAAAGCACGGACTGCCGCCCACTTGCCCTTCAGGGTAGACAGAGCAAAACCCTTATTGTCCAAAAATAACTGCAGAATCTCAGAGACAGAACAAGATGTAGAGGACAGACCACGAACAGAACCTCCGCTGTTGAAGTAAGACAAATGCTTAGAATAGGAGAACAAAGTGGACTTCCTATGTGAACCCTGCATCACGGAAATAATGTGGTCAGGCAAACCCTGCCAACCTAGCGACAATCGCTCAACCTCCAGACCGCTAAGGTGAGCCGGACCAGCAGGGGAGGAGAGGAAGGCCTCTGAGGAGACTGATGCCGCAGCAAGATCAAAGGAGGATCCACCGTCAGACTCAACAACAGCTGGGACCAAGACCTCCAGGGCCAGTGAGGCAAGACAGCCTCTACATGCGCCCCCAGCCACTGGATCCTTAACAGGAACATAGGAATGAGGGGATAAGGAGGGAAGGCATACAGTAATCAAGGAAGCCATGTGAGGGACAAGGGCTCCACACCCCACGCTCCCTGCTCCGGATTCCACGAGCAAAAGAGAGGCAGGAGAGCATTCATCCCGGAAGCAAACATGTCCAACCTGACAGTCCCAAACCTCGGGTAAACCAAGCAGAACACCCTGGGAGACAGACACAGAGTCAGAAGGGAGGGAAGCCTGCGACTCAGGGCATCTGCCACCACATTGTCCGAGTCCCGGATGTGTTGAGCTGAAATGGCCTGGAGATGCTGCTTAGCCCAACTCGCTGTAGCACAGGCCACAATATTCAAAGAATGACTGTGAGTACTGCCCTGATGATTCACGTAAGCCACAGTCACAGTGTTATTGGACCACACCAGGACATTGCAATGTAACAGACGAGCCTGGAAGTACCAAAGGGCCCTCTCCACAGCCAATAGCTCCTTCCGGTTGGAAGGGTGCCTGGTCTCCGACCCCAGCCAGCGAGCCTTCACGGTCCACTGACCCAGTGTTGCACCCCATCCCTGGGCACTGGTTGTCAGAACCGCTGGCGGCGCAGGACGCAACCACATGTCCCATGAGAAGTTGGACGCGTCCACCCACCACTGCAAGCTGCACATCACATCCGGCGGGACCGGTACCTCAAGGTCAAATCTCGAACAGGAAAACAAACAAAGCGGTAAAGATGCCACAGCAAGGGACGAAGATGCAACCTGGCCCAAGGCACCGTTAACACAGAGGATGCCATGTGCCCCTGTACCTCCACCCAATGAAGCAGCGGGCCGAGGGACCAAACAACAGAGCCCGCAACAAAGACTGCAGATGCTGTAACCGGGAGGGAGGCAGGAACACATTGCCCAGAACAGAGTCAAAGTCTGCCCTGATAAAAGACCTCCTGGTGGCAGGTTGAAGGTGGCACTTTGGAAAATTCGGGAGGCGTATTTATCGTCAAGGGCAGAGGTAGAGGAGGACTGCAGCAGCCAGTCGTACAGAAACACAGAGACACCCTGGAGGAGCTGGTGAGCCAGCACCTTGGTAAAGACCTTGGGCGAGAATCGCCGGCTGAAAGGGAGGATACAAAACTGCCAATGACGACCCTGCAGGGAGAACCGCAGAAACTTCTGGAACCCTAATGCCACAGGCAGATACGCATCCTAAAAATGCAAGGTGGACATCACACAGCTGGCTTGAATCAACAGGATCAGACGTTGCAGGGTCTCCATCTTGAAGGAGATCTTCCAGACAAACCTGTTCAGGGGCTTGAGGATGATCACAATCTGGAAACCCCCCTTGACCTTTGGTACCAGAAAGACGATCGAATAACCTAACCTCATTTCGACCTCGGAACAGGGACGATTGCCTCCTTCAGGAACAGCCATTGAACCCCTTCCAACAGAGCCTTCTGACGGGGAACATCCTTCGGAACCGGAGTACGAATCGTGCCAGACTTCGGGGGAGGAGCCGGAACTTGGTCTGATAATCCCTCTTTAGGACATTCAGCACCAACTGGTCCGTAGTTGTCAGTCTCCAGGCCGATTTGCGCAGTCTCCCACCAATCTCAAGTAGACTGCCAGCAGGACCTTGGAAGGTGGCATAGTCAGGAACGCTGACTCACAGGACCGGCATCCAGATGTGGCCTGACATTTCCATGGAAACCTTTCCCCTGGGCCTTCTGGTTCTTGGAATTACTGCTGGCGAGAAGGCTGATGAAAAAACTTCACAGAGGAAAGGAAAGCCTCCTTGTGCCACATTTGCCTCCGAAAGGAAAAGGAATGCTTCTGCTCCTTAAACACCTTATGCAGCTTCTCCTCAAGACCTTTACCAAAAAGCAGAGGACCAGTAAACGGCAGCCCGAAAGTCATGGAACGCTGAGCAGAATCCGTGTTCCAACCCTTCAGCAGCAAATTACGCCTGACCACAATGGCAGCATCCTCAATCATGGCTGGACGCCCCACCAGACTGGCCACATTAGAGTCCACATGAACCTACTCCGGAATAGTATCCTCCATGTCACGGGGTACGGTTTAGACATGAAGCGAGGCAACGTGATGCGATCGGGGTCCTATCCATCACAAATGGATGAATGAACAAGGTTTTGGTAGACAGCTTCTGAAATTGGGGCACAACCATGCCCTTTGACTTGCTGGTGACCTCTGCATCTGGGAAACCCATATTGTCACTCACACGGGAAAGAAGATCTTATAACATATCCTTAGATATATATTTCTAGCACCCAAGGAGGACTCATCAGAAGAATCCGAACTGGAAATCTCTGAGTAGAGGTCGTACTCCCCTCCAGAGCAAACACCAGCAGTCTTCTTTACGTATTTTATAGTAGGCAAGGTCGCCAAAATTAACTGTCAGCCGGTCGTCATCACTCCCTTTACTCTTCTTCAAGGGAGGGGCTGAATCACGACTCCCCCTGGAGGAGGAGGATGAAAATGGAGAGCAATGTCTGTGGTCAAAAGATTGATTCCCCATACTGCCTCACAGACAGATAACAGCAGAACCACCCAGGAGTGCAGTAATACATATATGGGAACCAGAAGCAGAGAAAACTGCCTCCAACCAGACACTCCCACACACGTACAGCAATCAGCAATAAAATGTGCTGAAAACGCAGCTCAGAGTACCAATAGAATGCATGGGCGAAGCTACCACATACTGCCCAGCCTTACCAAGCAGCCCGTCCACATGGCAGGCGTTGAACCAAGCAGCCACCGCAGGGCTTGTCCAAATGACAGACAGCACAGGGAGAGGCTCCAGGCCGAATGATGCTGCCTCTGGTATTACACTTTCAGGAGAAAACAAGAGACTCACCCTCCAGACCACACTGGCCTCGTTATTGACTCACATGGTCCTGCCGTGCTGCACACCGAGGCGGATCCAGCTGCAGGGCTCGAGTCAGGGTACCACGCGGGTGGACGGCATCCCCCACTTATTTTACACGTCCACTCTTTGGCCTCTCTGGGGCGAGCTCGGAGCTCATTCAGAACACTGCTCACGCGCTGGCTCTCTGATGCAATCGCAACTAAGGGGTGAGCGAGGGGAGGCAATGAGTCTGATGGTGCAAGCCACCTTTCGTGACATCACTTCCTGTCGGGACGTCAGCGTCCCCCCACTTCTTTTTTTAGGACTTGTGCCCTGTCAAGTCATGACTGGTAATCCACACCACAGGCTACTCCCAAGACCGTGGGGCTGTGAGTGCAAAGACCCCAGAAGGAGCTGAAACCAAGGCAGGCCAAGCAGCTATAATGTGGCCCCAACTAGCATCTGTGATGAAATGGCGGTAATAACGAAAACGCTGACTGGGAGCCCAACCAAGCCCAACAAGCAGGGCTCCCAGCAGCGAAGCAACTGCCAGGAGAGGCGGGGAGGCTTATATGCCTTCCCCCCACCTTGTGCACAGGAAGGACGCCACAGTGGCAACCTGGTGAGTGGGCTCCTGTAGGATCCCCCAAAGACTAGAGCGGCGGTGGGCGGTGCCAAAATGGCACTAAAGGGCCGCCCTGCTGGATTGGCCCCCTGCGGGGGCCGCGGACAGCCACATACTCATGGGTCCATGAGACAAACCTCATGTCCCGACCACCAGGAGCTCCCACGACGGCCCCAGACACTCCCAGAGCCCAGTAGAAGGAGAGGCCCGGAAACAACACACCGAAGGAGGTAAGCCCGGCAGTTACCAGAACGTCCCCCGTCCACATCCACCAACAGAAACAAGACCGGAAGTTCTTTGCTCTGGCTGTAGTCTGTAGTATTATAGCCCCTGGCAGGAAGGTGGGTGGAGTTAGCAAGCGTTTTCTGTTTTCTTTCCTGTCAGTGAATATTACCTCATGTTTTATGACTGGGTCGAAAACGAGGGATGTAGAGGTAATTTGATTTGTGCGTTGCCTTCTTAGTCTAAAATGTCGATGTCTGAAACTTTTAGTTTACGAGCTGTTGGGGAGAGTGTTCAAAGTGGCATTTGGTATTGTCTGTCAACTTAAGTGTGGTGCTATTTGAATTGTGTTCAGGGACCATGGAAGGGGCACATGCCACGTATGGCCTCCATTCTTCATCAAGTTGTCATAACGGTTGAAGAGGCTGGAAACTGCATGTGTACGGATCCCCAGTTTTTGTGTAGTCATTTCTGGCATATAGTATGCGAGCACTGTGAGGGTGTAGCACACAATGTTTGCATTCCAGATTGTCGCTTCTGACCCCAGAATCAAAACCTGCCGTGCTTGACAAAATACTTTCAAGGATACTGTTTCAAAGAAACATGCAATCTTAGAAAAAACTTGAAAATGTAACACACAGGGCGAAAATCGACTTAAAAATAAACATATATTTATTATATGAGAAATGTATAAATCAGGGAATAGAAGTATTTGAAACAACCACACATAGCTTATGAGGTGGCGTGAGTCTACCTACACAACAACTATGTTAACATCTTTTCACAAATTACTAGAAGGATATGATTAGATATATGAATAAACAGTTCCTTCAAAACAATCAATGTACAAAGAGAAAGATGCCGTAGTCGACGTTTCGGTCTGTGATGGCGATGAGACCGTCAGACCATCTTCAGGACAAGAGGTTGATGAAAATCCAAGAAAATCTCTAAGTGAGTTCTTTCAAATAACTTAAGCCAACCAGTTTGAATTCTCTGGGTTCAAAGGAAAGCATCTTTGTGGCCCACAGTTTGCCAATTCGAAACTTAAAAAGGGGGCACGATTGAACTCAATCTGCGATACATATGCTCTTCTGATAAATCTCGTATAAGCGAGTAATGCTCGTGGTACTGTGAATACTTTCACCACGCCGCTAGAAAAAGCTGTCGGTAATGTGTTCATAGATGGCTCTTCTTTCGTTGTGCAACCTCATCAACGCGCTAGGGTTCCTGTCAATTTTGAATCAGCTTGAGGGAGAAATGAGTGAAACGATGGATGGAAGGATACCTGATGGATAGGTTTGTAAATGGTTGAATATAGACATGGATGGGCACACAAATGGAAGGACAGAATGAATGGAGAAAGACTGAATGATGGACGAAAGTATGATTACACATTGGAAGCCCCATTATCTTAAGCAACATTTCCTATACATTGACTTTCACATTTATATGAGTGATTGTCTCTATATAATATGTGTGTGTTGTAACACACTCCAACACTCTTCCCCACATACTTGGGATGAGTAGCACTATAGAAGAAATTAAATACACATGAGAGAGGGTCTATGTGAAGATGAGGGGTGCCATTGGAGGGTGGTAGCAAGGCCAGACTGGCCGGACAGGGCATCAGGCGTTTTCTCTGGGAGCTGGAAAGGTGGGAGTGGTTTTGTTATCACAAAAAGACCTGCACATTTGCTTTAAACTGCGCACATACTGACACACCATGAATTGCACAATTGTCTCAAACGAATATAAACATATTTTTACTTGTACTTTAGTGGTTGTCTATTTACTTACTTATATACTATTGTGCAACCTCCTCTGATGTGTCTGAAAAACGTAACTTTTGTCCTGAATTTTGACCTCCTGGCCTGAATTTTTGTCCTGAATTTTGACCCTTTGTCCTGAATTTTTACACTCCTGAATTTGCACCCATGCCCGTTGGTCACCCTAGACGGAGACCTGACATGATAGTCCGTTTGTATGAGAAAGGCAAAGCGATTTAGATACCATCAAGGAAAATATATTCAACTTAGGTGAAAGCCCTAGAACTGCTCAAAGAAGTCAAATCCAAATTATTTTCCCGTGTATCTGTATCAGGGAACTAGGCACAGAAAACAGCCTCCATACAAAGGTGATAAGTATCCAGCTGATAATGGTGGCTATCTTGTGATGGAGAAAGGACAGCTTGCAGTAGTCACTCACAACCAGTTATGTTTTTTAGTGTTTTGCTGTCTACTTGTACGAAGACTGATTGGTGTCTATTACTGAGGATATCCTATAGCTGAACGAGCTGAAACTTTCTTCGGATTTATATGTAACTCAAACCCTAATAATTTTCTTACCATTAAATTGGTGTAAACATTGGTAGCAATTGCTTTATGGAAATTAACCATTTTGAATTTCACTTGAATCTATGTTTTGCAGCATGTTGAGTGAGGTGTGTTAGGAGAACTCTCCTCTTTGTCAAAGTCCGATCTAATGTTCGATTTATTCAAAGGCTCTAGAATATAAAGCTGCTTCAATGCTCGGCTCTCATCCAGATGTATTTACACCCCTACTTTTTGTTTTTTGAGAGAGTTGGAGATATAGAGCTACAATGTGGCTACGCTATGGAACACCCTCCCCTTCACATAGATACTGTCAATGAACTCGGGTTCCGTAAACTTCTAAAATCATGGCTATTTGACAATTGACCGGACTGGAAACGCAAAGCAGCCCTGGCAGTTTTGTCGGGCCATCTCCCCAGGGGGCTGCAAGTGTGATGCACTGCTGCTTTTGTTACTGGGGGGCTGATATTTGCTGTTAAAACAGTCCCCATTAACAAAACTGGCCCCCATTGTTGCAAACTCGGTGGCTTTGTCATAGTTTGTGTAGAAATGCCACTACTAGAAAGGGGGCATTTCTGTGCTCTAAAACTCTGTGTGCCTTGGTGCTTGGCTCCAGTCAACACTGGAGGTTGGGGGAGCACATCTGGAATTCCCCAGTGAAAGCTATACAAAAAACACTGGCCAAGCACCTGGAACAACAGACCTCTGCCATTTGTGGGTCAGCTGGTGAGATTAGAGGAAGAAGTGTTGACACTTGGCCTTTGGAACCAGATCATAGCCCAACTAAAGATAAAGATATGCATTCCACAGCCCCATGGCAGACAAGACTGAAATTTGGGGGAGACATCTGTGGTTCAAAGGGAGACCATTTGAACCATCCCCAACTTCAAAGGCACACTTCAGTATCAGCCCTGCCAAGTACCACACATCTAGCATTAAACTAATACATCTTAGTGTGCTGGTCCGCATCACCGCACTGAAATGCATTGTCACACATTTATAGCGCCTCCTCTGTAAAGCCGGAGAGCTGCTTAAGTACCACTGACTGCCAATTTGGTCTAAGCTGGCAGCGCACGTTGCTGCAGTAGGCTTCAGGACTGGCTTAGGCAGCTGGCTCTGGCCAGGACTGGCTACAATGTGTCTGGCACCACAGCAGAGTTACTGACGTCACGTCAAGACTCGTCTCACGATTTAATTTGCCCAGTCAACAGCAGGAGACGCACTCGCTGACTAGGTCCTGGGCCGCGGTACAGAGTTCAGTTTGAATGGCAGCTATGATTGATTCTGAACTGCGCAGCCGCTGCGGGAGAGTCCACTGCTGGTGCAGCCATAAATGCGGTCTGAGTCCTGGACGGTGGATGTGGCACTGCTCAGCAAGGCGGAACAGACGGTGCCGGGGAGTTCTTGCGGCTGGGTGAGTGAGAGGAAGTTTCACTATTATTAACAGTCAGTAAACTAGGCCAAGCCGCCAGACTCAACTTTCTGTGGCCATTAACTGAATAAGGGCCCAGTCACCCTTACCGTTCATGCTTGGGTAGTGGGGACCCTTTCAGGCAGTCATTGAAATGTGACACTTGGAGGGGGGGCATCCATCCCCCATGCACCTTCCTGCACCCCTAGCCGTACTCGACAGATGTGGTGAGGGTACCATCCTCTGCACTCCGCCCAGAGCTCTGCCCTGCCTGAGCTGGCTCCTGTGTAGGTTAAAGTTGGCTGGGTCTCTCATAAGGAAACAATATACTGCACCCAGTTGAGACAGTGCTGCTGCCAGGAAGGGCATCAGGCCATTGTCATCTCTTTTATTGGTGGTCTACCAATGCAAGGAGATGCATTTGCATTATTAGATCTATACATTGCCTGTGTAACTATCATCAGGCTATCTTCTTTAATCAACTTTAACACATCAGTCCAGAACTGGGCACTTTCATGGATCGTTTCATTCCAGTCCAACAGGACCCAGTGAGAGTGAAGTGCTACACTTTCACTCTCCACCCCAACAATTGGTACGTGGAGTTCCTGGCGGTTCTGTATTTATGCTGCTTTTATCCTACAAAAGCAGCCATTACTGCCAGTTGTGACTCCTTTGCTTTTCTCCATCGTAAGATGCAGATAATACACAGATAAGACTTAAAGCTGAGAAATCACTCATCGCCTGATTCAAAAGAAGGAAAGAATGGTGTATCTGCCTAAAAATAACAGATGTCTGACATTAACAGACTTACACAATAAAACAACAGAAGAGACAACTACATGATACCTACTAGAAGAACATCTATAATTATAAGATGGGATCTGTGGGGGAGAGACGTTTTACGTTCCATTGATTTTTCCATTCTCACAATTCAACTTACATCACACCCTTTAGAGAACCTCCACAACAAGACTACAGGATAGAATACAGGATTGCAAAAGACAGCACATGACAAACCCTCAGTCCTATAAGGACCTGATTAAGAAAAAAAGAACCAACAGCATGGTTCCATCTAACTCCACTTGAATAATTCATCAAGTGACGTCTTGACTACCCACAAAGAGTGTTCACACACATTTTCTCTACCTTAAGAGTCCCACGTTAGCTCCCTCTCTCCGCCAGACACCACTTAAAGTCAATTGTGTTATTTATAAGGTTCTATACTTGAGTACATTTGAGGACCTTGCTCTTACCAACACTACAAGAAGCCCCTCCTCCTGCTGGCTTATAAGCAAGGCTCACATTAACATGTTTTCAATACATATGGATTGAGACTCGGATGATCTACCAAAATATTGGTCGACGGCACACCTATGGAAATTACAGAAATTTAGTATTTGTATTTAAATGTAAATGTACAGGAATTTATATAGCGCAAATCACCAAGCGGTTTCTAAGCGCTTGCTTAGGGAACCCGTCCTGGTATTCCCCTGTGAGATAACCCCGGCAGGGTATCCGCTAGGTGAAAGCCAGGCATCCCACCGCGAGGGGCCATTGTGGAGGTTAAGCAAGCTATTGCCCAGAGTCGCAGAGTGTGAACCCGTGAATCGAGTAGGCACCGGAGCGAGAATTGTCGAGTCCATGGACATTTTAGGACTCAAGACCCCGCCGAGCCGGTAATTGAACCCTGGTCCCGGGCTGACCTCTGCTTCCAGGTCTGCCTCCTCTAACCAGTGAGCCACACTTCTCCACATTTAAGCCATACGCTTATTTACATAGGCCATGTATGCCACTTTTTTCATCCCACTTAAAACCCTGATTTCAAGATCTTCCATTTCTGGTGCTTTGCAGCAGTTTGAAGATCTTTTTAGAGTTTCTCGTTGCTCAAATGGGTGTAATTTCTGATACTTAGATATGTTTACACAGTGTTCATTACTTGTTTTTTGCTCGTGAGAAAGTGTCACTTATATTGAATACATTGAATGTCACTCATAATTGCACTGAAATGATGAAAATGTCACATGTAAGTAATCTTAAACCTTGGCAGCTATGCAGTATAACTACTGGTGTCATACTCCAGCAGGGGGTGAGAAACGCTTGTGGAAATGTGGGACCAGAGAATCTAGAACTATGTGGTGCACATAGCCAGAGTACTCGGTTGTGCACAAGGAGGATTACTGCCGTTGAATGGGATTGTGTGCCCTTCCTGAATTGTGTCTGGCCTGGGCCGGCTATCTGCTGGTGTTTGGCACCCTGAAGTGTGCTCTCCAAAGGCTTGTTGAGCTTGCCCATGTTCTTTCAGAGGTCTCAGGAACATCAAAGATCTCCTAAGAGAGACCCATACTGTCTTCCTGTGACACCTGAAGAGCAGTGCTCTCTCACTTGCCCACATTGTCTGCTGGATTCCAACTAGTAGCATGGGTGTGGAATTAAGAATTGTGCCTGTAGACCAGATTGCCTTGTGCATTGCCCCAAATTCTGGCCTGCATCTAAGGCGTGTGGCCACCACATCGTAAGGACTTTGGCACACATAAGCATCTCGTTGGGTGGTGAGCGGATTCATGGGTTGCAGGACCCAGTGTGGCCTACTTCCTCGATTGTGCCTCATTTCTCTCAAGTGACATGGCGACTGCATGCTCATTGCGTGCAGTGTCGTCTGATTCACAGGTTACGACCCTCGGAGGTGGGGGCGTAACTATAGGAGTGCTCTATTCTACCTTGTGGGACATAGCTGAACTTGCGTCTGTGTGTGTGACCGAAGCTGTCTGATGCGACCAATATCGACGTGCACCAAACGTTGTGCCTCATTTGCAGGGATTTTGCAACTCTTTGTTGTGTGTGACCAGAACAGTCTAGTGCAACCTGTATCATCGCGCCCCGACATTGTGCCTGGATTGCCTGGATTGCCAGGGTGCAACTCCGATCAACGTGTACCCGACAAAGGGCCTCTTCCTTTCTAAAGCCCCCCTACTTCATTCTCTATTATTTGACTGTTCCATTACTTGGCCCTCAACGCTCGGCAGACCAACTGCCCTTTCCTCACCCAGGCTTCCTCAATGACACCGTGTTGCCAGGTAATAATTCCCGGCTCTGACCTGGGTGGTGAAAGTGACTGACTGAGCTGGAGGAACACTTCCGGGAAAAGTCAAAATCAAGTCAAGTGACTGCGTGAATCCTCCCATACCCCCCCCCCCCCCTGTGCTCCACAGAACTGGGCTGGTGCCGGAAGGCCCTTGGTGACCGCTTTGGTGTGATTGTCGTTTGCCTTCATATTTGCTCCGCATCTTGGGGGTGAACTTCTTGAGGGGCTGTCAAATCCATTTGCTGATTGCCTCCTAATGGACCCTGCTGCCTTCCCCCACCTGCTTCCCTAACAGCCTGACAAACAGTGACTTCAGCCGCGTGCGGTCTACTGCTCGCGGGGAGGACTGGGTGTCTCTAATCTGTGAGTGTGGGAGAGTTGGAGACCAGAAGGAGGCTTGGGGCCATGAGACCTGCTATGTGCAACCAATTAACTTGTTGGGTATCAGTTGCCATGTATTAGGGTGCTGAGTGCGTATGTGTGGAGCGCTTCTGTACAGGCTTGTCTTCTATCCTTTGCACCGCGTAGCAGTGCTGAGTGAGTGTTTCTGTGGTAGTGACATTGGGGAACCGCCGGTGATTCACGACACTGGACGGCAGTGCGTGTGATACGTTGATTTCTTGCCAAAAGAGCATTATGTTTGACATTGTTTTTTCTCTGCACAGCCGCGTCCCGCGGGGCTGCTAAAAAGTTACATAATTCGATAAATGTGCATATTTTTGATATCGTTGTGACCTTTGGTGCACCCTGTAGGAGAGTAGGGTCTGCTTTCCTATGGTCACCCCACTTTTTGCTTTTTGCTTCACTGGTTTTCGACTTAGATGTGGCTGTGGGCCTGCTAATCAGACCCACAGCCCTGCTGTTCTCTCTCTAAATTCACACCATGTACTTTAGGTACATCATCAATTGGGAATTGGGTCACTCTTATGAGTCCCTGTACAGTGTACCCTAGGTACCCAGGGCATAGGTGCACCCAAGGCCTACCAGGGGCTGCAGCATATCTTTTGCCACCCCTGGCTGGCCAGCCAGACTGACACAACTGGCTGATCACTCAGCTGGGGCAAGGTCGTGTAATCACCCCTTGCTTAGGTATAGTATTCCTATATCTACCCTTATATCTAGACACATATACACCTATAAGTCACTCCTATGGCAGGCCTTAACAATCCTGGAGGCAGAGTGCTTGGTTTTATGTGAGATCAGGCTCTAGCATGAGCTGAGCCTGTTGCAGCTTTCGGAACCATGTCCTTATAGCTGTTTTAGAATATAGCCATACCACATACTCTTAAGTGCATTATGAACCTCGCGGTTAAATGCTATCTTTGGTTTGGCTTTATCAAAACATGTCGTGCAAGGTGTCATACGCTTTGGAATACTACCCCCTCGCCAGTTCTGGCGACGGGGGTAGCATTCCACCCTTCTAGAGGGAGAAGACATGTTGTTCCTACTAATCCCGGTTAAAGTTAACCAGAGCCTCAGCATCACAAAATGGATGCTGCTGCCACAGACACAAGTCTGACCTCCTGCTGCTGGGAGTCATTCCAGCGAGGGAGGCTTGGACAATAGGTTTCCTGTCTTGAGAGGTGCTAACACCACCCCAGACAGGCCATAGTGTATTGGGGCAGGGAGGGCTGAATGAAATGACACTGCCTGGGGCACACAAGGTGTTCCATGCATAGTCCAGTTCAAACCGGTGCTGGGGCACTCCAGCCCCAGCTCTGGCGCGAAACTGGACAAGGGAAAGGGGTGTAACCACCCCTTTCCTGGGTCCCACCCATAGGAGGGACCTAGCAGGTAATCCAGCCCCTAAATTTGGTATATAGGTAGGAGCTGAGTCCCAAGACTTTAGATTGTACCCTGACTGAAACTTGAAACGAAACTCTGGACCTTCGACATTCTACTCGACATAGAAGACTGAAGAATCTCCCTTGTGGTCAAGGAGTGACCACCCTGCACAAGCAGGCACCATCAAGCGATCAACGGTTTGCTTTGTCGACGCTCCCGCTGGAGCCCGAGCACAGAGCCTGACAAGACCCGGACTTCCAGACTTCCAACAGCCCGATCCACAGTCACAGCAGAGCTGAGACCCGTGGATGCGACGAGACGTGGGACCGGCCATCTTGGAAAGCCAGCGAATTGCTTTCCGTGCAACTTCTGAGGCACCCTCGAAGTTGTGCATTGGGGATTGAGAAGCCACAGCCCCGAGCACCAACTGCACCGAAGATCAGCCCTCCACACTCCGCGAGTTCTGCGTGGGGCCCTTCTGCATTTTCCTGCTCGACGCGTCTGTCCGGTCACTTGCCCGTTGGCTAGTGGCCTCTGTGACGACGAAACCTTAAATCTACACTGCTGGTCTGGTTGCTCCAGACTGGCCCTTGCTTCCCTGAAAAGGAGAAGCCCATCAGACCTTGCTGGTCTGATCAAGAAGCCATCTTCGATTCCTGCGTGGGTTGCCTTTGCCAAGGCTTGTTGACTCCAATCCGGAAGCCGACACCGCCGACAGCGAGAGACTTCGTTGGACAGTCCGTATCCAGCGCCTGATTGTCGTCGACACCTCCTGGTCCACGTGGCTGCAGAGACAAGCTTCACGACATCACCTGATTGCTTCACGACATCGCCTGGTTCCTTCCTGGTTCCTTCCTGGTTCCTTCCTGGTCACTGGCTAGTGACCCAGACTCTGTCCCCTCTGCTTTCAGGTACTCTTCATCCTCAATCCGCCCTTGGATCCAACCGGACACTTCCCTCCTGGTCGCCTGCAGCATCTTTCTTCAAGGCTCCATAGGATTCAGCGACGAAAACCGACACACTTTGACACCTATGCACCCGCTTCCTGTGGGTGAGGTAACGCGAGTACTTCGGTGCTCCTGTGGGTATTTACTATCCTAGTGTCTAACTTTCAAGTAGCTTTCTCCTTGTCCATCCGGAAGTGACCTAAAAGAACTAGTTTCCAACTCTTTCGTTCCCATTCTAACTCTATGGTAACTTGCGTGTGTGTAAAGACACTGCACACGCATCCCGTGGACCTCCTGCTCCCTATCCTTTGGTAGTACAGCGTAGCCCCAGCGATTCTCCAGCCCTAGGCCTATCCTTTGTTCGTGACGTGGTTCTTATACCACTATTTTAGTATATGGTTCGAAGTGCCCCTAGGGCATTACTGTATTTTGTGCCACTTATTGTATGTTGATTAAGTAACTTGTTATGTGCTTGTGCCTCTGACCTCCTTATAAAGAGTTCAGAGGATTAATTTAGTAATAAATACATATATATATTCTATGTATAACCTGTGTGGTGTCCTTTCATTTGGTATTAAAGGGATTGCATATGATAAAACAGCTGGCTTCACATGCCCTCTTGAGTTTAGCCTAAGACTGCTTTGTCCATGCTACCACTAGGATAGCTTGTCTATAAGGTGGACTTTACAACCATCACCATAAGGGTTGTTTGGACTTGTGCAAGGTGCTCACTAGAATAGTGAACATCATATACCAGGCCAACTTCTCACACACCCTCTATCAGTGTGGTATTGATGTTTAAGAATTACTAGGGTGGGTCTGGAGTGGGCAAAGTGTTGCACCACATATGGTTGCTAGAGGTGTGTAGAATAGGATCTTTCCCAAGAGTGCATTGTACTGATGTCATTTGAACACAGTGGGGCCTAGTACTGCTTGTAATAATTCTGAATGTGATTTATGCCCAGAAATACATGATGCTCAGGTTGTGTTTATTATGTGTGTTTAATGCAAACATTTACGAACATCACGTGCAAAGTCTCTCTTGAAACTCTCAAGGTATTTATCATGAGTACTGTGCCAATGATTTACACATTGCCTCTGTGGGAAGCCTGACTGCTCAGTGCCAAGCTACCCAAGGGTGAGCGCAGGTTATACAGCATGTGTAATCAGCCGCCCCTGACAAGAATGGTAGGTTCTGCCTGGCTGGGGTACTGCCTCAGCCAACCAGAATGTGCCAGTTCCAACAATACTCTTTCAAACTTCTGGAAACAATCCAAAACTTTTCTTGCAGCGCCCACTTAAGACTGCCACATCTCATCGACCCCCACCTGACAGTTCACTGTATAAACTCCTAATCCTGATCTTTAACCCGTTGCGTGCTTGTGACGGAACCGTTCTGTCACAAGCCTCGGGTGGGCTGTGCTGGTGACAGAACGGTTCCGTCACGGCCCGCTCGCCGTGCCTGCACGGCGCGAATTCCGTGCCTGCGCTGAGTGTTCTGAAGAGCGGGCGGGGCCGTGACGGAACCGTTCCGTCACAAGCACAGCTCACCCGAGGGCCGTGACGGAGCGGTTCCGTCATGAGTACGGGAGCGCCGCGCGGCCCCGCCTCCCCCTTAGCGCTACGGCGGAATAGCCGCCGCAGCTAAGGGGTTAATTTGCCCTCATTCCCGCCCCACAAGAATCTGTATGCTTCACTCTCATTGCGCTTGCGGTCAAACTCCCTGCCCTGGTTTGCATTACCTTGACACCTGTCTGCCACTTTCCAATTTCACTTATTTCCCTCCTGGCTCCGCTCTACTGAGTGCCCTTCCTTTCACTGAGCCCAAACTGCACACCTTGATCAGATGCATTAAGCTCTACAGTCTTTGATAGGAAAGGTTGCTCAAACATTACTTTCGCTAAGCATGATGGTTCCTCGACTGTATTCCCAACAGACAAAAATGTTGCGGTTATTAAGGCTTTAATCTCTTGAAACGTACATTTTTCCTTGCAATATCAATAGCAGTCAGATTCTTTATTTCTTAAAGCTCTTTCCGAAATCTTCCCAGCTGATTAAGCAGCCTTTGCATATTTTGGACACTAATGCTTGCTTAACTATAATGTAGGCCGGCTACAGAGTGGTAATTCGAGTAGACAGCCCTTTCAGACTTTGGTTCGTGACAAGTTTTAGCAGCTCATCAGTGGAGTGCTGAAGAATGGGCCTCTCTCTGTGGGAGGAGGGAGCAGGGCCTAGGAGTTTGCTGACTCGCTTGTTCTGCTGCTGTAGTTCCCAGGATGGACCTTCGCATGCAGATGAGACATTTGCTTGCTACCTTGAGGTTGCCTCCCATTACTTCTGTGAGTCTCAGGGGAGTACTCTTATTCGGAGGCATTTGTGTTTTATGTTTGCGCATTGGAGGGATGGGGAGGTTGGCTCACTGGCACATTTGGTATGCAGACAGCACTCGCCTCTTACTTGTAGGGGTTACCTTTTTAAATAGGGACCACGGATTTAGGGGGCATGGAGACAACATTTACCACTTTTTGTGAACATTTTTAACACACAACGTATTAAGATAATTCTGTAGACTGTTTAAAAAACCTTTCAGTTTCTAATGTAATTGTGAGGCATTTTCTCCAAGCCTTAGGACAGTGGGTGAGTACTTTGCAAAATCCACGTTTGATACTATTTTTCTCCTCAGTGCCCCAGTATGCTGTTGAATTCACTGACTATTCACGACTCCGATAGTTTCGTTGACTCTCTTATACTAGCTGAAGTCAAGATGTCAACACTTAAGCTATGGTTGTGTACATACAATATTACACAAAACATATCACTTTCAATGAAGAATAATGTCTACCCAGGAATGTTTTGCTGGTTTATGGTATGTGTCCCACAGTCGGCACACTCTAAATAGCCCTATTCAATTCTTGGTATCATTTTCATTTTTGTCTCCCTGACGGCTTTATCTTAGCTTTTCTGAAGTGACTTTGGACAGAACAACTTTTCTGTTCTAGTTGGTACCCCTGAAGAGACTTACACAAAGTGTAAGAGGGAAAGGATGTAGCCTTACGGCTAGAGCGGACGACCTCGAAGCTGGAGAACTGGGTTCGAGTCTCGGCAAGGGTGCTCAACATCCTGTGATTCTGGGCAAATCACTTAATCTCTCTGTGCCTAACAAAAAAAAATGGATGTGTCCATCTGTAACGAAACTGGTGCTCATGTAAAGCGCTATGATACCTGATATCTTGGGGGTCTAGTTTGCGCTATATAAAAAAAGAAAAATGTGCATCTTATGTCTCCTGTGAGATTGCAACAGCTCTCTTACAGGCTTGTGTAGCCTTCAACATAAACCATTTGAAAAGGTTATTATATGCCGTACCTTTCATGTAAGTGGCATCGCTTTTGGAGGTTTTGTCACAGGATCCAGACTTCCGCTACGGCATGAAATTCTCCAGGGTCGACTCTTCAGATTTCTTATGCAGAAGATGATGATCAGTAACAGGACAACATTGTCCCTGCACCTAAAAAATTTCTAAGGGTATTGTAGCATTGTCTAATACTGTAGCATAAGGCTGTTGCACCTTTCTTCTGACCTTAGGTTCCATAAAATGTCCAGAAATTCTACCTCTGACATATGATTATGCAGGCCTTAGTGAACACATCATATTGACTTCTTTGGTAACAAAGGATCTTGGCGCTTATCACTGACTCCAGAGTTTCCCCTCTTGCTAAAGATTCTCTAAAGCCAGCACCACATCAGAGTTCTCCACGTCAGGCTAAAAAGGAAAATATTTAACTTCAAAACTGCCTGCCAGATTGGGACACTGGATCAGCAATTTAAAATAAAATATTGTAGGAAGTTGGCTTTGTATATACTATGCTAAAGCAATCTCGAGAGGTAGAGCAGATGCTAAACTAGATAATCCCTTACTCTCTTTTATGGTAGGTTGGTTGAGCAGTAAGGCTTATCAGAGGGTAGTGTTGAGCATTTGTTGTACACACTCAGGCAAGAAATGATGTCACACACTCAGAGACTTAATCCAGACAAATTATTTGTATAAAAAGTTATTTTGTTGTTTTATTTCTAGAACCAAGATTTACTTATTGTATGAAAAGTATAACTTACCTGTTGTTACTTTTCAAAATACAGTGAGCACTGGGTTTGTAGCAACATTCAGATTACTTTTGCAGTTGAGAAAACGGGTTGTAAGCTGTTCAAAAACACTTGAAATTATGTTTACATTACTTTTAGATTACTTTGTAATTACTTTTCAAGCTTGGCATGAAACAAGCTACTAACACAGTTTAAGCAACACAGGACATGAGTAAACAAGTTATCTCTTTTAAAGGCACTAAGTTACTTTTGTTGCAGTACAAAAACAGTTAATGACAGAAGATTTTACAGAGAAAACCCACCCTACAATCCTATGCAGGAAAAGGTTTAGGTTTATAGGTAAGTAAACTGTTTTGAATAGGGAGTTTTGGGGGGTAGAACCAAGGTTCAGGTTGGCTCTTAAGGGACACCACCAGCAGCACTAGTGAGGCAGGGTGTAGAGTGAAGGGTGCTAAGATTAGCCAATGTGGTTGGGGGTACCTCGTTTTGGGGCTGCTCACGGGCAGGCCACTCGGTCTTGGGAGTAATACGCCTGAGGTTAAGGTAAGAGCAAGGGGGGTCCGAAGTTAGCACTAAGTCCTTACCACCAGTGGCGCAGGGGCGTCCCGGTGCAGAGTGTTCAGGAGGTGTTGGGAGCCAAATGCGTTCCTATGGAGGCTGCCAGTTTTGGATTTCGACTGCAGGTTCAATCCAGGAAGTCTTCCGTGAGAAACCAACAGCTGGGCAGGTAAATAGAGATGTCCCTCGATGTCAGGACGCTTCAGGATCAGGTCACCAGGACCTGGGGTCGGAGACTGCAGGGGTGCCTTTTGACATCGGAAATCTGCTTACTGGACTGGTCCGGTCACTGTGGAGTGGGGTCGTCGTGAAGAGGCTGCAAGCGTCGACACGGAACCTTGAAGGTGACATTCCCCGATGGTTTGGAGTTCAGACAACTTCAAGATGGATGGACCCTTGGGACACGTTTTCTTTGCATCTGCAGGCAGGCCGGTAGGGCTGGGGCAAAGTCATTTGGGCTTGGAGTCTTCACTGCTGCAATGTCTACTTTAATCTTTTTAGGTCATCGAGAACTGCCTTCTGGGTTCAGGGCTGCCCCTAAATATTGTATTTAGGTGGCGTTTTAGGGATCTTGAGGTCAGTAACCAATGGGCTACTTACCGGTGGCAGTTGGTGCAGGTAAAAGTGGTGAGGCGGGGTAGTAGATAGATGACAAGGGAAAATAAAATAAATTTAAAAAAAGAAAGAAAACCACTTACCTTGCGCATGTCGCATCGCTGAATCGTTTTCTTTTTTTAAATTTTATTTTCCCTCATCGTCTATCTAACCCCCCTGCCTCACCGCTCTTACCTGCACTGGACACAACTGCTACTGACCTTACGGTGAGTATACTCTTGGTGTGCTCACCCCATGTGTGGGAGTGGGCACAGTCTGTAACCCTCATCGGAGGGTGCCTGCCATCTGCAATATGGCGGGCATTGAAGAGTGGGCTTCACCTCGCCTCCCCCACCTGAAGGGGGGGGAAATTGGCAGAGGAAGGCATACCTTCTGGCTGTTCTAATTTTTCCCACCTCCACCCAGGAAAGGCTTTGGTTGTGGGCCCAGGGAACGAGGGCTTCCACCCCAGAGATCCAGAAACTTGTCTTGTGGAGGCAGGCGGGTGGTCACCAGTCAGAAACCCACCAGAGGCTGGTTTGTTTCAGGGGTCCCTCTGGAAGGGACCCCTGGGTGCAGGAACTAATGAATCTGACAATGGAATCAGTGCAGGTTTATTATTCTGAGATGTTTGATACCAAACATCCCAGGATTCAGTAAAACCATTATGGTGCTAGGAAACTCATAATGACCGGTTTCCAGACTATATACTCAGGATAGCTTTACTGGGCACTAACAATATCTAAGAAAGGCCTTTGATGTTATAGGGACCTGTCTGCTCATGTAGATAGGTCCTCACATGAGGTTTAGGGCTTCCTGCTTTAAGGGTGACTTACCTAGGCCTTATGCAGCTCTGGGCAGGCATGGTACACAGGAATGTGTGCCATGTCAACTCTTTACTTTTAACTGCACCACAACACGCAAGCTGCAATGGCGCATGTTTGTGGTGAGAGGTCTCTTAGGGTGGCATGATAGATGCTGTAGCCTCAAAGGCCTTTCCCTGGCTACCATGCCCTTTGTACCGTCCCTTTAAAGGGATTTACAGGTTGGCCAGAGTTGTGCCAATTAAGTAAACAATGGTACAGGTTTTAGGGAAAGAACACAGGTCCTGGGTACCTGATTATCAGGGACTCCGGGCGCACTCAGTCCAATTGCATCAGAAGTCTGGCAAAAAGTGTGTGTGTGTAGGGGATTACTGCTACAGAAATCCACTTTCCTACAAATATCTAAGCATTTCCTTAGAGGACTTATTAGCTACTGTATCTTGTGAGTGAAAAATATCTTTGTAGTGTAAAACATCTGTGTCATTTATTGCGTAATGCAGACTATAACCTCAGCCTCCATAGATGCAGGAGGAGGTTTCTCACAGGCTCTCTAACAATTTCTGTGCTTCGTTTTTTGAGTTGTGTACTCTGGGTAGTCCTGCGTATTACATTTTTCAGATTTGGTATTACATCATTTCAGTGAATTAACTATGTTCTGCCATTTGAAATCAAGTCAGCACCAGCCATGTTCAAAAATGTTTCTGTGTCAGTCATGACAGCACTTTAACACTATGAAACATTACATGCATACCCAAAGCTGAATGATTGGTGGACGATGGGGAATTCACCTTAGCAAAGCCAGAGCAGTACGAACAGTGTCATTCAATTGTTCTAGATCAGGGTCCCCCAAAGTTGGTCATAGAGGGCCGGATCCATGCCAGAATTTTAAAACTAAACACCTGTCATGGATCCAGCCCTCCAGGACCGACTTTGGAGAACCCTATTCTAAATGTTAGGCTTCATGGTTTACCTGCAAAAGTCTTGTCCTCACATCACTTAGCAGAAGAAAGTATTAGGGGTGGACATAGTCAATGCGAAAGATGTGATAACTCCTATGTGCAGAAGTCTATGGTGTTTCAGAACACTACTGCACTTTACCAGAGATCTCGGACTTTGCTAGTAAAACCTCTAATGTAACTGTTGGAAATGAAAGCATCATGAAATAACCTGGTTTCCCATACCTACCTCTGTATTGGAACACACCAAGAGTGCCTCTCAAACCACTAAGTAACCAGAAAGTAATTAACATGAAAGTGTAAGTTCTAAGAAGTGGCCTCTCGTCTACAAACACAGATTGTACTTAAAGTCAATACTGGTGAGCACAACACAATTTACTTACAGATAGATATATTTCAGATCCAGTCCACGTAGTGACCATTGCAATAGATGTTCCTCTTATATGTTGTAGATGACATGTGGAGAATTTGGCAGTCAGGAGAAAGGCAACCTGCCACTATACATCAGCAATAAATACATCCCTGAAGTGCAGAGATGGGTCTATCTGTGAAATATACGTCAATCCCAAATACAAGGCAAGATGTTTTAGATTTCAATGGACAACCGCAGACCAATGTTTTACCTGAATTTTCAAAGGGCTGACACAGTTACAAGTCCTCTTGAGACAGGTGCAAAATATTTTGCACTAGGCACTTAGGAACAGGATGTAATTAGTAGTCCAACCTGCTCTGGGTGGCTACAATAATACTACAGGCACACCCACTGGAGAGCGAAAGACATTCTAAAACAGAAGATGGAAGGACTAGAAGATAGCCTCAGAGAACATCATCTCCTGCTACTCAATATATTTACAGTAAAACATCAGAATACAATGCACATTTATATTTAGCAGTATCCAAAACTGAGATCAAGGAGCAGGAGCCTCTAGATCCGTTGGTAAAAAAATATGCTTATGCCTTTCCCCTAAACCTAGTAATTCCATACTTGGTCAAGAAATCCACAGTGTCCGTAGTGTCTTATCTTCTGAGTGCCCTGTGACCTAGGCAGACTTGGTGCTGACAGTTCATGAACAAGCCCCACGTACAGCACAAGGAGCCTGCCAGCACTTTCACAGCTTCTGAAGATGCATCAGGACAAAGTTAAATACCCACACTCAAAATTATGCTACACTATTTTTATACAGCATATATCTACCAATTATTAAGCTTAGATTAAGAAACCTGAACTTGGCAACATGATTCCTGAAGTCTTAGAATTTAGATACTTTATATCTCCCCTAATGATGTATGACCATCACTAGAGAAACAAGAAAGCTGCACGTAGATTTGCTATGATGCAAAATTGAAAGGAGTTCTTGTTTTGTGTCATTTGAAACACAAATCACCTTTAGAAGCATAGGTACATTCTTCATTACATACAGCATTTGCTACAACAAATAAGTTACCAGTTTGTGTATGTCCATTTGGCTAGCCCTAGCTACGTACTTCAAAACCAGAAAATCCCCACCACACCATAGAATGCCAGCCTTACATGGTTTTCAAGAGGGATTTCTATGCATACAGCCTCCAAAGTTCACCCACCCCTCATGTGAACCTAAGTATGGTATTGTTGGACCTGATACTTGTCAGGTAGTGGTTCCCTGAACTTTGCCTTTTCCGTCTGGGTTTTGCTGGTTCTGTTATGTGGCCTCTGGACTTTGGGCACTTTTCAATTGCAACTAGGGAGTGAAAGTACACATGCCCTTCCTATCCATATTGGGGAGTGGCATTGGTTCACTGTTCTGAAACATGGGCCGATCTCTCACTGCAGAAAGGAGGGTGCACACTGGCATTAATCATGATAAAACTCATGAGCAGCTTACCATTGTATGCCGCTAAGAATTCCCTCCAGCACCTATGGTGGCTGTGATCGTATGTGCGAAGGAAGGCTAGTGCATGTGCACAGATACCCGTTTTACTTAAACCCATGTCCAATCTGCTGTGCAGGCCAGGAAGGCCTACTGGCATCACCGGTGCTGGAAACTATGTATCCCTCCTTGCCTTCACAGGTCGGGGTGCACAATAACGCACATGTGCCCAGGTAGTGAGGAATACCTATTAGTATTTTTTCTAACTATGAGGCCTGATCTGCCCATAAGTTAATATGGGGAAATGGTTGGCAATACTTTGCACTGCAATGGAGGAGTGCATTGGAGCAGCCACATGATGTTTCATGTCCATGGATTCGCAGTGCCAAACCCTTTCCATTGGTAAAGGTTTTTTAGGCATAACTCACTTAGAAAGGGGGCGTGGCTAGCAGGCCAACATGGTGGACGGAGTTTGTTAGGGCTCCGGAGCCACCGGGGGAGTAAATATCCTGCAGCCCACGCCGAGGGGCTGAATTTGCCTGGCAACGGCTGAATCCTGCAGTTAGGACCCCCTGCCTACTCCGCTGAAAATCCTGGAGGGCTGACGGCAGGAGGGTCGGAGATCCGCCGTGTTCGAGTCTGAGGCCTGGTGCCACGCTACTGACCGGGGTCTCGAGTGGCAGAGGTGCCCGGAGAGCGGAGACAGGAAGGCGGCGGTGCGGCGGAGCATCTGCAAACCGGAAACGGCCCCGCGACAGAGATCCTGTCTCTACACATACTGAGAGTGCTGACCGGTGCCCTGCGACCCCAGTTACCAGCGGGAGAGGAGACGGCTGTGCCCGGACCCGCGCTGTGACCTGGGGCTCTGAGGCGCGAGCGCTGAGGATCGACTGCCCGCGCCGACGGCGGCGCCTGCTGACTGGGGCTCTCCCCGCCTGGCCCATCGACATCCCGCAGGGCATAGAGGTGAGGAGCCTGGGGGCGTGAGGAGAGAGCCCCTGGGGCCTGACGCTGTGCGGAGCACCGGGGCCGCGAATGCAGATGCGGCCCTGATTGTAGGTGGTGGCGGACTGAGGCGGGCGGGGACCCAGGAGCCCGCGACCGGACCCTGCTGCGGTGCCCCGGGGGGGATCGACTGAGGAGCGGCGGAGCCGCAGTGGCACAGGCCCTGCCCCCACGTGAGGGATCGGAGACTGGGGCATCGGCGGGGCCTGGAGTGACACCCCCGGGGCGCCACCAACCATACACCATTGACCGGCCCTCCTGGGTCGGCCCCCGCCTCTTCATGACTGGGAGCCAGTACGTGACAGGGGCCAATTGAGCCTGCTGTGGACCCTGGACCGCCGGACCCGGATAGTCGGTGGGAGAAACACTTCGCCTAACAGGAGTTGATACTAGAGACAGTCTGAGTGCCCATTTGGCCTGGACCGGGTGAGAAATTACGCCCCCCCCCCCTCTGCGGATTCACTGAGACCCCACTGGAGACCGACCCCGGGAGGGAGTGATAGGGGAGGCCGAAGGGGACACTTCCAGGAAGTACAACACGCGCCGAGCGGCTGCAACTCGGCCTGAAACGTACCCCTTCTGCTACCCGGACACCCGCAGTCTACCATGGTGCGTAAAGGTGTGAAGACTATGGAGGGCAAGGAGGGAGCGGGCACTGGACCCACTTTGGACGCGGACCCGGGGGGCCCTGCGTCACTGGCATCGACTTCCACAGCCATGGAGACCCAGCAGGGAGATAAGTTGGACCTCATACTTAAAGAGATCAGAGACTCCAGGACGGTGATGGAGACGCAGATGGGCACCCTCACCACCAACCTTTCCTTGCTTAAAGCAGATCATGAGAAATTGGCGGATAGAGTCAAGGATCAGGGCCTGACGATAGCTGAACTTACACCGGCAGTGGCGGAACATACGGACTCCATACACTTGATCCAACGTCAAGTAAAAACCCTGATGGACCGCGTGGAGGATGCAGAAGGGCGTAATAGACGCAATAACATCCGCGTTATTGGCCTGCCGGAAAGAAGCGAGGGATCCTGTGCAACGGAGTTCATGGAACAATGGTTCCGGGAAACGTCGCCTCGGAGGGTTTGTCACCGTTCTTCTGTGTAGAGAGAGCTCACAGGATCCCAACTGGCCAACCGAAACCGGGACAAACACCACGGCCGCTTATTGTCAAGATCCTAAATTATCGAGATAGAGACATGCTGCTGAGCCAGGCCAGAATAAAATCGGTCATACAGTGGGAGAACAAACGAATCTCACTGTACCCGGACTATACCACTCATGTACAGAAACAGCGGTCCTCCTACTATGAAGTAAAACAGAGACTCCAACGGGCAAAACTGCGCTACGCCTTGTTATTCCCTGCGCGCCTGAAAGTGATCCATGACAAAAAATCTCACTTTTTTGAAAGCCCTGCCGACGTGGAGGAATGGATGGAAACGATGGAGATCGAGGACCATCTGGATCAGACGCAAACCTCTACGGATAATGGGTCCAACGAAAGCTCGAATCGGGGGGGGGCCGGGAGGGACGCCAGACGCAATCACCCGAAACAGCGCAAACCCACTGTCCACCAACAGAAGCCGGGACAAAATGATGCAGTGGCAGCGGTGGGCTCCTTCAGAGAGGATCGAGAGAAGATCACCTCGGATACTGAAGATAGCACAGTCCACTCGGACTCGGACAACAGCATGGTCCTATTCCCGACAGTGACACCCAGAGCTGCGGACGAACTTATGGATAATGCCCAAGAATGATACTTCCTGTGGCTCTGCCCTGTGGCCTGACTACATCTTGATATCCTTTTTGTATGAACTGGGGGGTGGCGGAGGTGGGGGAGGAGGGACTTTATGCTTGTTTTGAATACAGCTGGGGCTCTTCCCTTGCTGGATAACATTAGGTGGCCTGGACTTGGGGGGGGGGGGGGTGGGGAGGAGAGAGACATCTGTCCGAGGCTCGTGGGATGAGGCTCGTGCACCTCCTGTGCCCCTGGGACACCTGTTGCATCCTGCTGCCAGCAATAGACAATGGCCAAGATTCTTCCCCCTCCCCCTCCCCTCCCCTGTCCCTCTGCTTCCCCCCCCCCTCCACGAGACGTGGCTACATATACTACGCAACTATGACAGAACTCTCCCGGCGGTGCCGTTGAGCCGGCGGCTTGACCGAGTATGGCTCTATGGACACGGCAATTGCTTGGTCGACCCCCCACTAGCGTATGCAACGTTACCTGTTTACTTATGGTTAAAAGTTTATGGTTTGGCACAGCAGGGTTTAGAGGCTGCGCCTCCACAGTTGGGGTTTGGGATAGGGAGGGAACTGTCTCTGGTTGACGATAAAGACTCACTTGCTTGAACATATGGGAACACTCTTTGCGACACCTACAGATCGTTATGGCTGACGTTAAGGGAAAGTATAGGCTGGTCACCTGGAATGTGAGGGGACTGGGGGCTGTGCAGAAGAAACACAGAGTGCATGCTTTCCTGCTTAGACAACAAGCACATATAGTGTTCCTCCAGGAATCACACATGACACACTCCGAGTCGCTCCTACTACGGAAGAAGTGGAGGGGTACTGTATTTTCCACGACATACTCTGCCTTTTCCAGGGGGGCCACAATATGGGTACGCCACGGCACCCCGTTCGTAGAACTAGAAAGGCGCACGGACGACCAAGGGCGCTATGTATTGGTGAGAGGCACTCTGGACGGGGAGGTGGTGGTCCTGGGCAGCATCTATGCCCCGAATTTTGACCAAGATAGATTCCTTGCTGCAGTGGGCCGGGCATTGGCGGACTGGATAGATGTCCCCTGGATATTAGGGGGTGACTGGAACATGATCTTAGATGTGGCCCTTGACAGGTCACACCCCCCACTCCAGGCGGCGGGAATACATAAACTATCAGACTCTTTCGGGGCATGGCTCCAAGGCTGGCGGTTGGCAGACACCTGGTGCGCACTGCACCCAACACACAGAGAATATTCATGCTACTCCCCCGTACACAATCTACATACCCGACTAGATAGATTTGTGTGCTCCAACTCCATCGTGACTAGATGTGCCACCTCGGACTATCTAGCTAAAACGTTTTCAGACCACCGGCCACTAACACTTGATCTACACTGGGGAAAGGTACCCTCGCCAGTCCCTACATGGAGACTTGACCCCACGCTGCTCGAGGATGGCCCATTTCGATCACATATAGCTGACACCTTGACTGAATACTTTGCCACAAACTGGGACTCGGCGTCCTCGAACCTAATCGTATGGGATGCAATGAAGGCTGTGATTCGGGGGGCTGCTATAGGCCGACTAGTGGGAGCCAGACAGGAAATCCATGATAAATTATGCGACGTGGAAAGGCGCTTGCGAGACCTTGAAAATGCGGCAGGGCAGTACCCCGACAGGAAAGCTGATCTGCAGATGTGCAACATTGAGCATGCAGAACTGCTGGAAACCCTGAGGGTGATAGATCGTGGGGCATGGATGGCCTACCGGGGGAGTTCTATCAAACATACGCTGAGGAGCTGGCCCCCGTACTGGAGAAAATATACAACACTGCTTACGAGACAGGCCATCTCCCGGCTACCACCATGCAGGCCTTGGTGATTTCTATCCCGAAACCCGGTAGGGACACCCTAGAGGTGGGTAACTACAGGCCCCTCTCCATGCTCCCCACGGAATATAAGATCCTCAGTAAGGCTATTGCCATGCGGATCCAGCACCACCTCCCTGGCCTGATCCATACTGATCAATGTGGCTTTCTCCCGGAGAGAAGTACCTCCCAAAACTCGAGACGCCTCCATGCACTTATGACAACTACCCCTAATACCTTACCACACGCTGGTTGTATAGCCCTGGATCTCCGCCAGGCGTTTGACTCCCTGACGTGGAACTTCATGTTCGAAGTCCTGCATCGCTTTGGTTTCCCGGAGCCCCTCATAAAATGGATCCGCCTACTGTACACGGGCCCGACCGCCAGGACGCGCACGGGCAGACACACTTCTGACAGCTACGGAGTCCATCGGGGCACCCGACAGGGCTGCCCACTGTCGCCGCTGTTGTTTGTTCTGACGCTGGAGCCCCTGGCTATTGCGCTCCGCAACAGAGCTAGGGAGGAAGGCATACCGGTGGAGGGTACGGACCACATGGTCTCTATATACGCCGACGATATCTTAGTATTCCTCCGGAACCTACGAGGGGACCACTCCCACCTGGCGTCTATCTTCAGACGATTTGAGACCATATCTGGCTTGGCTATAAATCCGGGAAAGTCTCTGGGGTTTTTTTTTCGGGATGGACAACAGCCCCCCCCACATACAGTTCGGCGCCTATGAAATCCAAGTGGCACCGACCACGTTTAAATATCTCGGAATTAACGTATACAGAGACCCGGCGGCCCAAATTGACGGTAATATCCGGAAGGCCATTACTGGCCTACGTAGTAGTATAGGCTTCTGGACGTCCCTACCCTTATCGGTAATGGGACGAGTGGCGATCTCAAAGATGGTCCTGCTCCCCCGCATATTGTATTTCTTTGTAAACCTGCCGGTCCTGCTCCCACGACAAACTTTCACCGCGCTCAATACATTACTGATCACCCTTATATGGGGCTCGGGGAGACGACGTATCAGCCTTAAAAAACTGCACCTACACACTAGACGGGGAGGTCTAGGCGTGCCAGACCTGCGGAGCTATTACTATGCCAGCCAACTCCAATGGTTGACCCGATGGGTGGCGGGCAGAGATCTCCATGAGATCGCTTACACGGCGGACAAATTAGCACGTGGAGAACTACATTCCCTCCTACTGCCCAATGCTAGGATTCCCAGAGACTGCCACCCTCTCCTGCATGTGGCTCTGACCTGCTGGAGGAAAGCACTGTCATATACGGCTGGGACCTCTCCGTATGCAGACAACATACCCCTACTGGGACTCCCGACACCACAGGGGACCCTGACATCACATAGACTACGTCCCTGGAAGGAGGCCGGGGTGGACAGAGTGGGAGACCTGTTTGGTGATGATACCATGCTGGATCACGCTTCATTTGTACAGATCACGGGGGCGCCTCCGCGCTTATACATGGTACACGCCTCAGTGACGCACTTTGTGCGGCGAGCTTGGGCCCCACAACGTACGAAACCAGAACAACACGAATTAGTACACCTCCTACATTACATGGGCACAGGGGGACACCTGGTGAAATGGCTGTATGTCGGAATCAGAGAACATGTGACGTCGCCGATCAACACACTTAGAGAGGTTTGGACTGAGGACTCCGGGAAAAACATAACGGACGAAGAGTGGAAAATTATATTGGGACATCATAGAAGAGTGTCTAGGAATGTTACGTTTCAGTTCATACAGGCCATGCTTCTCCATAGAGCATATCTTACACCCCAGAGACTTCACAGGATGTTCCCTACCGCCGCACACTGCTGCCCGAGATGTCAACAAGATGAGGCACATATCCTACACATGCTCTGGACATGCCCAAAATTACATACTTACTGGGGGACGATCAAACACACGATACACTCCATAACTACGCTCCGGATCCCTGAGGGAGCATTACCTTGCTTGATAGGGAATAGGAAAAGACCCAAAACACGCAAAGCACAACTGAAATTCATGGACCTGGCACTCGTACTGGCAATCAGGGTGCTCACTATGCGATGGAAGTCACCCCGGGCCCCGCAGGTAGACATGTGGCGGACTGACTTACTGAAATGGGGCAAAGCCGAATCCGCGGCGCTGCGGAGGAGGAGAGCAAGGGCCGTCGCAAATACCCTATCGCGCAGGACTGGGACTCGATGATAATAGAGCTGGAAGAGGCGGACCTAGATATTCCGGGAGACCAAGTGGGGTGAACACTTACATATAGCGAAGGACGGCTAGGGCTCACGAGCATCAGTACCATTTACATGGGCCGGCCGGGCCTAGCACACCCACCTATTTCAGGATAGCTTGAGACACATCGGACCGTAATGTAGAGTGCACAAGAGAGGACAACCAGGAGATGGAAGGTGGGAGGGTGGGGAAAAGAGGCTAGTTGGGGATTAGCAGTTATGTAACTCAAGATATTGATGCTTAAAGCTCACAAATGAGATAACTCAGAGGTTGTATGAGGAAAACAACCCATACTGGTATAGATAAGATATGTATAATAACAGAGGTTGAAAACGGAAAAGACTGATATGTAAACAGAAGTGGCAATGTACAGCACTGTATAACACCTTGTGCCAGTCAAGAATAAAGAGTTTAAAAAAAAAAATAACTCACTTAGAAATGCCACTTTCAGAATATTGACATTTCTATGCTCCAAGTGTCTCGGGACTGTGGTGTCTGGCTCTAGTGGAACCAGAGGACAGGGGGAGAACATCTGTGCATTCCCCAATCAACAGCCAAAAAACATGGGCCTCCCACAGGAACGGCAGACCTCTCCCATTTGAGCGCCGGATGGGATAGATTAAAGATAGAAGTTGTGAAACATAGCCTCTAGGGCCCAGGTCATGGCCCCTCTAAAGATTAAGATCTACATTACAAGGCCCCATGGCAGACAGACCTACAATTTAGGGGAGACATCTGTGGTTCAAAGGGAAAAACCCTTAATCCACCCGACTTCAAAGACACATGACATAACTACTACAAGTGCCATACTTCAGCAAAGGAGGAGATACACTTGTGAGGAAGTTGAAACGGATAACCTGGACTGCCTGGTGCACATTTCCAGAGGACTTTATTATACACATGGAGGATAACTGTGGTATCCAAGGACTCGACCATAGGCCCCCTGTTTTCTAGGAGGTCTCAGGGACATCAAAGATCTCCCTCGCGGGACCTACACCATCTACCTGTGAAATCTGTAGAGCGGTGCCCTCTTAAGAATTTGCAACTCATCGTGCTTGAATTCTGAAGTACCTGATGTGACTCATCTCTTTCCGCACCAGAATCTGTGCCCAGATTGCCTGGGCACGACACGATCATCGTGTACCGATCGGGGTGCCTCATCCTATTGTGAGGATCCCCCTGTGTTACTCCCCATTCGTCAGCTGTTCCCTTGTTCACCCTCATCGAGGCGGACCAAGTCTCCTCTCGATGCCCGACTTCTCCCAAAGACATCTTAGCGCCAGGTAGTAGCAAGCGAGATTGACTGGGTTGAAGAAACTTTTCCGAGACAGATCAGAAGCGGGTCAAGAGACTGCGTGACTCCTTTGTGGTTTGAGACCTGTGGGTGAACTTCCTGAGTGGCTGCTAACCTCTCCCTTGTTTAAGTCTTCCTCCGAAATAAAACTGCTTCCTACTCCAAACTGCTTCCTGAGGACCAAGCCTAAGTGTGACTTCGGCCACGTGCAGCCCAGTGTTCAGGAGGCAGGGTTGGTTATATTTCATCCGGGGGGTTGGACAATTGGGATGAACTAGAGGGTGGAGGGAGGCTTCGTCCATGGAGTCTGCAGAGGGTTAACCATTTACCTGCTGGGTACCAGTGGCACCGCATTAGGGTGCTGAGTGTGTATGTGTGTGTAAAAGCGTGCCATACAGACTGGCTGATACCTGTCGCACTGCGTAGTGGTTCAGAGTGAGTGTTTGTGAGTGGGAGTGATCGTGTGCAGAGCACCTGTGATTCACAACACTGGCCGGTGACACTGCCTTAAAAGTTGATTGGTGCCAAAAGCACAATAACTTTTGACATTTCCCACGTGGCTTCAGTCTGATGTGCCGTCAAAAAGTGTTCTATTCTCATGTATATACATCATTTCTCAATTGGGGGGCGGGGGATTAGATTAGGAATGGTCCACAGTGTGCAAACTAGTGATATCATAACAATACGAGTGGGCCTAGTACTGCTAGTAGTAGTTCTGATTGTGTTTTTTTATGCCCAAAAGTATATGATGGTCATGTTATAATGATTGAAAATGTGTTTTGAATATAAACTTTTTTACATTCATCCTGTGGGAAGTCTCTTTTGTGACGCTTAGTGCATTTATCACGAGTGGCTGCTGTGACTTTGCTTTGTACATTGCCTCTTTAGTGAGACTGGCTGCTCAGTGCCAAGCTACCCAAGGGTGAGCACAGGCTATACAGAGAGTGTAATCACCTGCCCTTGACGGGAGCAGTAGTTCTGCCTGGCTGGGGCATCCCTTCATCCAACCAGACACTGCCAGTTCCAATAGGTACTCACTAAGTTAACGCTTTCATTATTATGAACGTATTCATAAACTTAGCATGAGCTTGTGTTTTTTTAGATCTGGCTTTAGCCAAGACCTTTTAATTTTGCTATAACTATATGTACAGTATACTTGCAGGGGTATTCAGACAGCCCTCTTCATTCATGGGTGTGCTACTGTGTCATTCACATTTCATCTGCACACTGTAGTATATAGCATAGGGCAGTGGGCCAGCCCATGTCAAATACTGACTTACTTCACTGTAAGTGATCATATTCATGCCCACACAAGTTTCCTTCAGTGCCAGGAACTACTATGGTAATGTGTGCTTTTGGAGAACAAAAACTGTTTCAGTTTTTAACTATTTTTGTTTTTCGATTAACAGGCTCTTGGAAGCTTCCCCAACAATGTTTTGCAAAAACACATTGCAAAGCAAGCAATGACAAAAGGATGACAGCCAATTCCAGACCTATTGGCTCTGTTAATACTTGTTTGTAATTAAGACTAGGCCAGCTCAGATGTATACTAATAGCCAAATATCTCAAAACACAACTCATTATAGGATCACGAGTTTCTAGTCGAGTTGTGTGCTTGGGAGGTGTGTGGAGGGGAGGAGCAAACCTTCTTCTAGCAGAGATATTACTGGCAGATGCATCAACGTAGCCTTTTGCTATTCCTAAATAGCGAATTTTAAGGAATCACTATTTAGGAATAGCAAAAGCCTATGCATGTAGGAATCGCTATCAAAATAGCGATTCCTTAACATTCCTTAATTGCTACTCGCAAATTGCTAGTCGCAATTAAGGAATGCTGTCCCATTCATTCCTATGGGCCTACAGGCCCATAGGAATGTATTGGAGATTGCATGAGCAATTAGCGAGTACCACTAGGTACTCGCAAATTGCTCATGCAATTTCAAGGGTGCAAGGGTGTCAAAATGACACCCTGTTGCACCCCTGAAATTGATCCATGCACATATGTTGCACACACTCATGCCCTAAGGGCATGTGTGTGCGCCACATGAAGCTTAGAAAAATGCACAAAAGTGCTTTTTTCAAAGTTTTAGCAAATTACCATTAAGTCCAACTTCATGGTAATTTGCTCCCCCTATTAGCGAATTCGCTAATTTTTTTACTTTCATGCATTGCATTTAAGGAATCTCAATTTAGAGATTCCTTAAATTGCGATTTTTGCATTTGGGATGATGCATCCCAAATGCAAAATTACCGGGAGCAAAGGTGCAGATTCTGAGAATCTGCCCATTTGCTCCCGGTATTTACTTTAATGCATCTGCCAGTTAATCATTTGTTTTAGCCTTCTTACCACACTTTCTTTGAAAAAGAGAAGATTAACAGCCAGATTCATCAAGGGAAATTGCGCTCGCAAAGGGCCAGATTCTGAGAATCTGGCCCTTTGCGAGCGCAATTTTTGCATTTTGGATTCATCATCCCAAATGCAAAATTCGCTATTACAGAATTCGCATTTTAGTGAGGAATAGCATTTAAGGAATCTCTATTTGAAATTCCTTAAATGCAATTCATGAAACTTTTAAAATTTGCGAATTCGCAATTTCCAGCCGCTATTTACCGCGAAATCTGACTTCGTGGTAAATAGCGAAAACTTAGAAAAATGCACTTTAGTGCATTTTTCTAAGTGGTATGTTAAACACACACATGTCCTTTGGACATGTGTGTGCGCAACATCAGGCTACATTTCCATTTCAGGGGGGCTACAGGGTGTCCTTTGGACACCCCTGGCACCCTTGAAATCGCATTCTTATTTGCGATTAGCAAATTGCTAATCGCAAATAAGGATTGACTCCCCATTCATTCCTATGGACCTTTAGGCCCATAGGAATGAATGGGGAGTTATTCCTTATTTGCGATTAGCAATTTGCTAATCGCAAATAAGGAGGCTGTAGGAATCGCAATTTATTTTGCAATGTCTACATGAATCCCGATTTGAGAGTCCTTAATAGTGATTCCTTAATAATCGCTATTAAGGACTCGCAAATCGTGACCATGATGAATCTGGGGGTAAGTCTTGGGAGTCCACATAGGTGTTTCACATAGATTAGCCTCATCAACATAGGTGTACAGTAAAAAAAAAAGGCTGTACTCATAATGCTATTCATATTGTCAACAACCAGGCATTTTCCCCATAACTAGGCACAGATGATTATTACACAATTTTGAACATAGCAGGAAGACATCTTTGGTGACCACAGCCAAAAGCAAGGCATGGCTCTTCTGGGGAGCACTGGCTTGTTTAGAGACAAAAGAAAATCGAAAAGGACTATTTTCTGGTAAATTTGAGAAACTATCATGAAAGAGCAGCTCTACAATTAGCACTTGACTTTGATTTTTACACACCGATATTCCATTGAGTGAATGGAGTTGTTGGGTTTCATTTGACCTACGTTCAATCTGTGATGTTTTAAGACAGTGTATTTAAAAAAAGACGAAATACCAAATAAAAGCCTGCTTTAAAATCAACTGTGCTATTTCCAGTGTCATAAATCAGAATTGTGTACTCCACGCTGGCCAGCCCTTGCGTTCTAAGCAAGGTTAGCAAACGTGCCTACAAGCCTTTTGTTCCTCCCTACCCTGCAACAGCAGATTTTGCTTTTCGGCCCCTCTTTTGCTGAAAGCCCGACTCGCATTGCTGCGCTCCTTTTAGTCTTGCTGCCAGATTTAGAGAGCTTCCAGCAGCCCGTGACATTTTTATTCCTCTGTTGACTATTTTAAAGCAAATTGAATTACCCGAGTTGAGTTTATATTTTGTTTTCCCTCAGAAATTTATGTTTATATCGTCCATTTTGTTTCTTTTTTTTTTCTCAGCTCATAATTTTTTGTTCAGTGTACAGCAGTTTCCTTGCCGCTCACAGGAACGATTCTCCCTTTCTTTCATTTGCTTTTTCCCTTTTTGTCATGCCTCCCTCCCCCGCCCCCGTCTCTCTCTAGCTCTTTCTTGTTGTCACTGTTGAACACTCCTTTCTCCACCCTTGCATGGTAGCCGAGTTTAATGGCACTGGCCATGCTTGGATCTCTTCCTCCTGTCTGACAGGTCATCAGTGTTTTCTACATGGTTGCCATTAGCGTCTGTCAGCCTAACTTTGTTTTCCAGCCAACACCCCTATCCATGTAGGGACTTGAAGTTTTACTTTTCCCTTTATACCCGGGACCTACAAGTCCCAGCAGACTTAATGATGTTGGCTGAAAAAACAGGACTATCTCAAAGTCACCCTAATGTGATGTGGTCGATTGGACTGCTGTGCTTCTCTCACTTTTTCCATGCTTAAGTTGAAGTACCCTTTATGTGCAATTCTTCAGAGGTGCTATTTTGCTCCCCTTATCTTTGTAGGCGGTCTCTACCACTGTAACCTGATGCCTTAGTTATACCTTTTATTCATGGTGTTCCATTGCCAGGGCAGTCTCATCAGAGGGCGGACACAGACAAGGATATTAAACATATTAGAACCTTCTTTCCAGCACTCTCTCCAGTAAAACAAAGGACCATTCAGTAATCAATGTAATAGTATCTTTAATTTAATAATCCCCAATATGTCCAATTCAAGACCGAAATCCAAAGTTAGACTACTCTCTTCTCGAGACAGAAATGAATGTGAAAGATCAAAATGTTCAATATTTCCACCGTTGTTTTATCATTTGTTTAGTCCAGCAAACATCTGATGTTAGCTGGATCTCCGCACCACCTTGTCTATCCGACATGCCCCCACCACCCTCTTGGGTGACTTCAACCTCCCAGACAACACACATTCAATAAAACACAAAAGACACCCGTTTCAACCTCATCAATACACCACAGTGTGTCACACAATCAACACACGCCAAAGGCCACATCCTTGACCTTGTATTCTCAACATTAATAACAATACAAAGCAAACCACCCATTCCCCTGGACTGGACTGACCAGTGTGCCATCACTAGCTCCCTGCTCAGCTTTCTACCAAGAAAACAAGGTCAACACAGAACAGAACAAATCTTCGGGTGCTTCAAAGACCTCCATGCTTGAATTCATCTCTCACCCTAATACTGGAACTCATCTCTCACTGGATCAACTCCACGTCCGACACCAACACCCTTCTCAACAACTGAAAACTGTTTTTTTTTTGGAAAGCTATTTGAACATCCACACCCCAGTAACAACTCACAAGTATAAGCTAAATCCTTGAGCACACTGGCACTCTAAAGATATTGCTTACAATAAACGATCCATCCACAAAGGAAGGAAAATTGAAGAAAAAGAGAACTCCAGTGGACCTCTTGATGCTGAATGTCAGTAGACCTTTTAGAGGGCCGCAGGATTTGCAGGGGCTACTGGGCCCAACTGTGGGGGTTGAGGATGTGTACTCCAGATGCCCTGGGGCCTGACCTAGTATTGATTCTGAGCAAGTGGACCAAGCACCCCTTCACCACTTGTCTCTCAGGGTCAGCGTAGTCTGAGCAGTCCAAGGCTCCCTCGGGGGGAGGTGGATACAGGACAGTGAACACAGGATCACAACTCAAAATGTGCATTGTCCAGCCAAATACTCACTTTTGTGAAAAAAGAGAAGTGTATTATTTTCTAAGCTATCCGCACAAAGGAAAAATACGACATCCACAAACAATGACACAGTCCCGAGGTCGTAGCTTTAATGTTTCTTTGCCGGTTCTTTGTCCCGCCCACTCCTTGCATTAGCAATCATGGTCATTATCTATTCACTATTGGTAACATCTAGGGTATGCCACACTAGTAGCCTGAGCCTCAAGATTTGACTATGACTCTTACTTAGTAAAGTTGTGTTCCGGAGTTACTGCGCTAACTTAGCAGCAAGTTCCCCCAGTGTCGACCGACCCAAAACTGGTCTTACTTGCACAGTTAGATGCGAAGTGTTCAGAGTTCCTGAGTGAGCCTCATCTGTAGTCGCCGCGCACAGCCCCAGCAGCAGCACTCAGCGGGTGCAGAGAAAATCCCTCATGGTCGCGCTCCTGAAGTGACCGGAGGGTCTCTGTGGCTTCTCCTGTGGGGTAAGTGTTCAGTTGGTCTCGGGGGTGATTTTGATGAACCGGTCCGGGGTCCCTCACCTGGGTGATGGTGCACAGGTGCTGCCACAGCACTCTCAGTTCTCCGTCAGGGACAGAACAAGTCTCAGTCCTTTGTGCTCACGGTGCCCCCTCTGGCATACATGGTCACCGCAACTCACAGTCCACGGGGTTTGGCCCGATCAGCACAATAATATTCTCCACAGTCGCCCCTCCTGTCATACAGGGTCGCAGCCCCAGTACAGAAGAAGATTACGGCTATTACCGCACGGCAGTCTTTGCCACAGCTGCCCCTTCTGGCATACAGGATCGCCACCATGCTATCAGACGAGGCTACGGCCCTTACCGCACAGCATTCTTTTCCACTACAGCCCCTCCTGGCATATAGGAACACTGCCTCACTACTACACACAGGCTTCGGCTGAATCAGTGCAACACATGGCTTAATTTGATCAAAGGTGGAGGAGTGCCGCTGTATCTTAGTTGCAGCCATCATGTGATGAGCATTTGGGTGAATGGGAGAGTAGATGTGGAGACTTTGTTGGTACTGAAAGAGATGGTTGGAGCTTGTGGCTGCTCCAGGTTCCGGACAATGCATGGTGCAGACAGTGGAGTTCTGTACTCGCGGGCTGTGGTAATGGGCGGGCTTCGAAACTGAGGCTGTATGTAGGGCGGGCACAGGTTGTGCAAAGAGGCAGGCATGGTTAGCGAGTCCGAATGACCCCTTTTGCGGGGTGCTAGGTGTCCCAATTTGCACCATGATGTTTCCGAGTATGTCGCTGGAAGACTGTTTGACGTTGTGGGCGGGTGTCTATGGTGGGGTGAGGGGGAAGGGTGTTGGTCCTCTGCCCAAGAAGTGATTGCCGTTTTGGCTCCATCCAGGATGGTGAAAGGGTTCAGGGAGCAGCTTATGTCATTGGATGGTGGTTCAAAGCCCGGTCTTCATGCCTAAGTCTTTCATCCTTCTGAGCCCGGGGGTTCCTGCGATCTACATTGCAGATAGTATGGTTTTCATGGGAACCCAACAGGATGTTATGTGAGGGGGAGGTGGTTGAGCGAGTAGGCACGATTGGGTGGTTTGTGGAGTGTGGTGGGGAGGGCATTATCAAAGCAGGTCAGGTATGTGCAGTGCTGGGAAATGGCAGAGCAGCAGTTTCTGCGCAATTCACAAGAGGATGGATGAGGGCGGTAAAAGGACTCCAGCTGCAGCGTCCCGCGAGTGATGCGCGCGTGACCGCAAGCCTTGGGCGGAGTCCAGAGTGATTTCAAGTGAAGGCGCTAACTCTAATTAACAAGCGCGGTGCGCGCGCACTGTAAGGAATGTGAGGTATGCAGCTGGCACCCGGCCGCGCTCCTGCTCGCTCCCAAGCTCCCATGGCCAGGGGAGAGAGAAGGCAGTACATGCACCCGCCTTTGGCCAATTGCGTGTTGTCTTTCTTAGAAAGATGCACGCAAAGGCCAATATGGTGTGAGAAAAAAAAAGCACACACACAGGCATGTGGTCCGAGTTTAAAGTCCTTACAAGAAGCCTCGCAGGGCAGCGCATGTACTCTGGCTCAGGCGAGACCTAAAAAGGGGGTGTTCACTCCTACTGATCACTACACAGTATGCTACCATCACTGTGCTCATGCTGCTTAAATCCGAGTGAAGGAGTAATCCTCCACCACTATAAGGGTAGAACTTTGGGCACCCCTCCTGGTCTCACAAGTCCACAATCCATGAGACAGGCCTATTTCATGGTGCACACATGTTGTGTATGACAACAAAAATCAGCATTAGGGTTTCCAACATCAGTACAGTTGGTCATTCAGGGCCGGAGTGCAGGTCTGTTACCATTCAGAGGACTTTTCCGTTCCAACACTGAAGTCCCTTGGTACAACATGCAGACAGCTCATCACATCACTTGTCTAGAAAGAAATCCCCTTTGGGTAATATCACACAATCAACATAGATTTTTTCAAAAACACATATGCCACACCAAAAGAATGGTACAAAAGGGGGTGGTGATGGACGGAGCATCTGAACCAATCAAACACTCACACCCAGTCAAAAGATCTGGGTTTGATCCATCACCGTTCTTTAGCCCACTCTGCCACCCCAGTTCAGACATGTCTATATGCAAATCAGTCTGACCCTGTGCCTCATGGGAACAGTCCAGCCCGAACTGCCAAGCCATGCCTTCCCTGGACCGAAAACAAGCTTCCGAGGACCGGTTTCTGGCATTACAGCCGTCTTCAGCCCGGCTTGCTTGAATCCAGTGGCAAAGTGAGCAAGGGACTCACGTCTGAGCATACCCTGCCACACTTATGGCGGCCAAAAGCGGTACAAACACTCACACCCAGTCAAAAGATCTGGGTTTGATCCATCACCGTTCTTTAGCCCACTCTGCCACCACAGTTCAGACAAAGTTCCGGTCCAGGGAAGACATGGCTTGGCAGTTCGGGCTGGACTGTTCCCATGAGGCACAGGGTCAGACTGATTTGCATATAGCCATGTCTGAACTGGGGTGGCAGAGTGGGCTAAAGAACGGTGATGGATCAAACCCAGATCTTTTGACTGGGTGTGAGTGTTTGATTGGGTCAGATGCTCCGTCCATCACCACCCCCTTTTGTACACCAAAAGAATGAACAAAGAGGAAATGTAAAAATGAAATATTAAAAATATACAATTTACTCAAAAAATGAATTAAAAACATATCAAGCACCATTTAAAACATAGTCCAACCCTATCATCAATACATTTCTAATCAATTAGAGGAAACAGACAAATTTTATCAATAAAACATATACAAAACCAGTATAAGATCATGAAAAATGGGAAGAACATTAAGGAAAAAGTATTCCTATTAGAAGAGGGAGAATACAGTAGTCAAAACAGAGATCAATTCTGATTTAAATTTAGAATTTCATTCAGAATGATTGTCTCCACAGAATTAAAGTTACATCCACTCATATGGCTCATATGGGCCCTTATGGCATAAGTGTTTTTGAAAAAATCTATGCTGATTGTGTGATATTACCCAAATGGGATGTCTTTCTAGACAAGTGTCTTTATTGGTACCTCACCCCGTTGGTCGTCAGGTCCCTCTCTCTTTGATTAGAGAGCTCATCACATCAGCTAAATCAAAGTACTATACCACTACCATGAATGAAGCTACCAACAGAAGCACCATCCTGTTCAAGACAATAGCACTGAGTTAGTCCCTTGTGGATCCACCGATTCCTCACTCCACAGTAAAGTGCAGTGCGATCAACCTCTTCTTAAGTGAAAAAGTACAGAATATATGACAGCAAATCGAAGATTCCATGCTTGCTTCATGCCTTACATCTTCCCCTTCTTGCAGAATCCAGCAATGGGCAGCCTTGGCCTTATCTCTCCCAGAACTCACTGACATATTCAACTCTCTCAAAACCAGTTCTTATGAAGATGATGTCTTACCATCATCCTTCATCAACACTCTCGCTGAAGACTCTCTCTTAACTCTCCTTGTTTTTACAATGCCTCCCTCATTTAAGACAACTTCTCAGAAGCTCCCAAGACAGGCCTACAGTAGAAGCTGATGACCCCTCCAACTACCGTCCCATCACTCACTTACCATTCATCAGCACAATCATTGAAAATGCAGTGTATGGTCAACTCCAAGATCATATTAGTGCTAAACCATTTCCTGCACTATCACCAACCATTTCCTGTACTATCACCAATCTGGCTTCAGAACACGTGGCAACACGAAGTCTGTTACCTTACACATTGTAGATGATATCCTCATGACCACAGATGAAGATGACCCCTGCCTCCTGAAATTGCTGGACCTCCCAGCTGCCTTTGACCTAGCCGACCATCCCACCCTCATACGCACAGTTTTTAATACTGTTCACCATCACTGTCCTTCACTGGTTCTCCTTCTACATTTCTGAGTCACACCAGTTTGTTGTCAGGGGCATCTATAGGTTACAAACAATCTGTATCACCTGTGTATTCCTCCAGGGTCCAATACTGTCTTTTGTTATCTTCAACCTCTACATGGAGCCGCATGGTGCTCTACTCCAAGATAAAAGCATCAATATTCTCCAATAGGCTGACAGTACACAACTCTACTTGAAAGTCTCCTATGCTTCAGATATCCAAAGCCTCAAAGTCTGTCTGCACATCATCTAGATCTGAATGTCCAGTACTAACTTAAAGCTTAACTCAATCAAGACAAGATTCCTGATATTTGCCAAGAACAATAAACAAGATACTTGCTCAAACCTAGCTCGATGACACAAACCTTGATGGCTTCGAACCCCACCTTTCAGCGAATGCCAAGTCACTTGGATGCACCCTGAACACCAATCTCACTGTCAAGGAACACACTGCTAAAAAGAAAAACAACTGGTACCAGCTCTCTCTTTTAAAGAGAGTCAAACTTGTTTTCAAGAAGTGTCTTCAGAACTGCTGTTCAAGCCCTTGTACTCTTGCATCTGGATGGTGGTAATCCCATACTCCATGGCATGATAGACTCCACACTAGTACCTCTGTGGGGCATCTTGCGCACCACACCGTGTCTCATCCAGGGCCGTAAGAGGAGTGATCACAAAACCACCAACCTGATGGTACTCCATTGGCTCCCCCTGTTAGACTGCACCATCTTCAAAACCAGATGCATCAATTTCAAATCCATCGCAACCAGCACCCTGCTTCTCTTGTAGAGAAGCCCTCCATCTCTGCTAGTGCTATTCCCCCCCACAATCAGTACACCATCCGACTGCAGACAAGGAAGTGTAAAAAAAAAAGAACAAACAAAACAGCAGACCTTTTCTGTCTATGCTTTGAGGACCTTGACAACATCCCTGCCCTGTATGGGAACTGCCTCAACTCTTCTGCAATTGTGGAAAGAGTTGAAGACACACTTCTCCACAACCCAGCTTCATCTCCTCTTATTGGTTGAATTTGTGCTTGTCTTTTACCATGTATAGTGCTCCCTGCCTTTTGGCTAGGTTTACTCTGTTGAAGTACCGTACATACGTTCCAGTACTACCTAAATTGTCTTCAAACTAGATAACAATTTGCTTCCTTTTATCCAGTTCTCCTCATTCTGACTGATAGTCACCTACGCCAGCCTTCTAACCCACTTGAACTCTGTGCAGCTCTGTCTGGGATCCTGGTTCTCAAACACTGATCCAGTTCACAACTTCTACCTTATTGACCTGCTGACTTACTCCCATGTCCCCTTGATGCGAACCTATCTCAGTCCTAGAAGCTTAATGGCTACTTCTGCAGTGGCTTTTTTTTTAAACTTCAGAACCTTTAGGCGATTATACCCAGCCAGTCAATACCTATTTCCTTCCTTCCTGTCTGATCCTTCCAGAAGCAGGTGATTCCTTTTTTCCTTCAGAAATTAATTCACTACCCCCCCTGAGCCCCCCTCTGTGCTTCACGTGCATGCACACATGTGCATTATGATCCAGGCGCTATTTTCCTTTTTTTTATTGCCCCATTTGAGATGACTATTGCCACTTGGGTCGGTAGTTTGCACAAAAGTAAGATTTGTAAGTGATTGATATAGCAAATGGTGCCGATGGCCCTTCCAAAAATAGTAAATGTCTAATAGGGCTGAGGGAGCAGTGGAAGAGTGGATGGGTGGGTGGGTGGAAGCTGCAGGGCGAGGTGACAAAATAAAAATAAAGCCGCTGGGGGGACTGACAGACAAAACATCACATGAAGGAGCGAGCACAGCAGAGCCCGGGGGAAGATGGGGCTGAAGCACACGAGGTAAATCAGCACTTGAGGGAGAGAGCAGTGCGGAGCAGGATTGGGGGTGGTGGGCGTTTTGGGGATGGAAGTAGCACACGTGGGTGACAGCTAGGAAACACATGTACTCTCATGGAGTTCTGAGAAAGAAAAAAGTAGTTCTCTAAATATGAGTAGTGTAAGTCAAGGATGACAAAAAGAGGCTATTCTGCAGAGGAGTAACAAACTCAAGAAGGAGAGGAAGGTAAGCTACTATGTAAGTAGCAAACAAATTAAACTGACAATAGAGCCAGCCAATGGTAGCAATGGCAGTTTTAATCCTTCCTTATTCGCTTGGTAATCTGACAATAGGTCTCGGCGAGACCTAAAAATGAAAAAGTCGAAAGTAGAGAAGTGAATAGGATGAAGACCAAGGGTCTAATCCAGTACTCAAGGTGCATTGATTGAACACATTCCGCTGATTGGCCTATATTCTGATATAGAAGCAGGAACCTTCATCAGCAACCATGAGGCTGGGCTCCAGAATGCAACCATCAGCCAATGTCTACGGTTGGCTCTCCCTGCAACAAGGGTATTTGAGTACCTCGGTTTTAGGTGAAAAGGATTTCCTGGTGAAGTCTTTCTCTGCAGAGGCTCTGTTCAGTATCTAAACTAGGAAATATTCCTGAAACTTGCTTTAGTCTTTTCTAATGATGCAGTCCTTTTCACGCATAGGAGTGATTGTGGAGCATTTTCTTTGCGTGATGTCTTTCGTTGAGGGATTTCAACAGTAATCTGAGTTGGGTAGCATCAATGCTGATAGGCAAGAGTTTTATGCTAGGACCTCCGTGGAAGGCTTATCTCTAGGGACCTCAGAACTACGGCCAGACAAAATGTCCACATTTTAAAGCTTGAAGGCTACTCGCCTTCAGTCAATGGGATCTGCTCAGCCCAACAGGGGAGTTGGCAAAGCTGATAAGCGAGTACCTGGAGCAGGAAAAATGTGATGTTTGAGCTAATGCTTCTAAACCGCTGGGAATATTTTAAAAAGGTGTTACCGTATTGTTAGCATCCTCATCCAAACATGTACATGTTCCAAAACTATGAGTTTGGCCAGAACTGCTGGACTATGTCTTCCCTGCATGAGACTGCAAGCAATGCTAGATGAGTCTTTTATCTAGAACCACAGTGTTGCTGTAGGCAAACCCTTGTAACCCATAGTGGTTGGTATCAGTAACCTACCCCTGCCCTTCATTGTCTTTTCTCAATCAATTGAAGGAAGAGGAATACCTCGCATGCCTGAGCTGCCTTGGGGTATATTTTTCATATGTAGGGCCGTTGTAAATTAGAAAAAAGTACTTTATATGGTGGTGATGAAAACCACAATGACTCGAATCACAAGCACATGAGAAAAACAGAGGAGAACTGTAGTGTGGAGGAAGCAAGTGTGAAAAGGTGGTGATCGTTTATAATTTGTTACCATATGTTGATGGGGAAATTGAAAACTATGTGTCCACGGCTCCTGATATGCTATCAGTTGTACTGTTGTTACAGTATTGGTCTACTCACATTTTTGTTCACAGTAAAGGTGCGGGAACGTGTTTTTTTCTAAAAATGTATCTGTGTCTACCACTGTTACGTTTTGCACAGGCCACATTAATTCACCTATTTCACCCTTATTGTTCTGTGTGAGGGATACATGCAAACGTGTTTGTTCACATCATCACTTAAATTCTGCATCAATTCCTTCATTCTGGTACTGTGAATGTAATTATGGTACATACCACCTAACAAGTTTCTGTCACTTGCCAAACACTGCATTGTTTATTTTTTGTAATTAACACTCCGGATGCTAATTCAGTAAACACATTTTCTTTTGTAATTTAACATTTACATTGTTAGGAATATGATCATTTGTTTTTTTCCTGGTGGGAAATGGGCAGGGAATTAACATTCGCTGGCACCTCTGAACAAACTCAATGTTTAATTGTAGGGATAGAAATGTTGCTTGGAATTCTATTCAATTTGTAGGTGTTAGCTTTATTAAATTATCCTTGCTCATTTTGAATGAGACATTTCATTATTTCATTGATTTGGAACACTTGTAAATACCATGGTGAGCTCATGGAACTGAAGTAGAGGTGGGCGGAGCTTCACTCTGCAGAATTTCACGGAGTTACATTAAAACCCTGTGAGATTCCGCGAACATGCGCAATTCAGCACGTCTCGCTGATTGCGCTGCTTTTTAGTGCAAGAGCTTGTTCCTCGCTGTAAAATCAGCGCAAACGGCACCACATGGTTCGGCAGATGGTACTGCTGCTTTCTGCCGCTCAAGTAGATTTTCTACTCGAGCAGTAGCTTTCTCACTGTGACCTTCTGCGACCCCCTGCGTTGAGCAATCTCAGCAGGAGGCGTTCTAGCACGCGAAAATTGCACATGGAGACGCAAACTCTCACTCATGCTCAACAACTTAACAGTAGGAAGCGGCGCGTGAGAACAAACTCGCCACATGGCGGTTGGCTGAGTTTTGCTGTAACTCCGCATTCCAAGCAGAAAGCTAAGTGAACAAAACTTAGTGAACTGCGCCAGTGGACCAGAATTTTCACCCACCCCACACTGAGGTTATGACTTGGTGAACAGACAGGTATTGCGAGATGTTGTTTCTAGGCCACAATGGCTGTGTGTGTGTCTCCATGCCAATTTGAAGTACAAGGTCGAGAGGCGTCTTTGTTGGACCAGATTCTAAAGGTTCAAAGTTTGGGTCTCTTGCGTGTCCCTGTTGGAAATTACTGTTGTCACTTGCACTCAAGTGCTCTTAAACCTGCATTTACACAGGGATCAGCAAAACAAGAGACCCAAAAAGTAAAGAGTAAAAAAAGAATTGACAAACGACAAACCTGGGACAGCTGTAAAACTAAACATCCTACACAAGTCTGTCATTAGAACGTTACCCTCTAACCCCAGGTATTCATATAACCTACCAAATTGGATGCTATAACCTACCTTTGTACATAAGAGTAAAATGATCGGAAAAACAATAGATTGATCCCCCCACTGTTTCTCACTCTAGCACACAGTCCTTGAAGGGGCTGTTTCCAATCAAGCGCATTACTGCATGTCAATCTTTTTCTTCAGATCTTAATGGTTGTAGGAAACGGATTGCAGCTTTAAAAGTGGTACTCCATATCCTACCTATTGAGGCAGGATTCTGCATCCCAGATCAGAAGTCGTTAGCTAGTGGTGATATCATGTTAACAATGATAAAGTGTTGTGTGAACTTTAGTACCAGATGGGGTGCAGCACAATCCGGTCGCAATCAATAATGAGCAGTACCTATTTAGAGATATTGCTTTCAAAAAGTAAATTCTGACCGGAAAACCTTTACCATAACTGAACAAGATTTGTGGAGCCTCATGGAGTATTGGGTCATAAGACTTTGCAAAGCTCTGAGCTCCAGTCTTTCACATAAGGGATATATCATTGGAGCAGTGTGGGGTTAGAAAATATTTCTAAATTTAGCTAATGCTGAACAGAAGTATTTTACGATAACAAAGTTTGCACAAAATTATCTTTAAAAAGTAATAAAGAAAAGGGAATCCGGACCGTAGCCCGACTTGCTGGCAGGGCTGTGACGAGGAAGGTACACTGACCCACCTGCTCTGGGACTGTAAGGAATTGACGGGATACTGGACTGCCATCCTAGACGACATCGACAAACAATTTGAGACTGAAATACCCAACTTCCCTGCCTATACATTGCTGGTGCTTCCTACCTCTCTCCCATATCCACTGAAGTAAATCAAGGGGGAAACAGATGGGCCTAGCGATGGGAGCAGCTGTCCAATACATTCTCTCCCTGTGGGGCACAAAGACTCGACAGACTCACACAGGATGGCTACACAAATTATGGTATATCATTGGTATGGAGAGGATCCAAGCCACTCTAACGAACTCCGCAGACTCATTTAGCACCACCTGGCGTCCACTATTGTCCCTGTTAGCGTTGGAATTCAATAAATTAACAAGTCCAAAATACCTCCGCCTTCTTTGGCTCACCGAAGTTCAGCCGGCAGAAGCAGCCAACTAATATGTTGTATGAAGTGGACCTTCCACTCAGAGACCTAATGAGGTATAGATCCAGCACGCCGGTTTGGGGGGGTGGGGTGGATGGGACAAGGGCGGGTTTTTTATTTTTTTTGTTCTTCTAGGCCTTTTATACTGTTTGGCTGGGTCAGACACATAGTCTATTCTGACAGCTCTGGCCTCCAATCTCACTAAAGGAGCCCAGTAGGGCTCTCACTGGCATAATGTGACTGGGCCGGATTTGAGGGAGGGGGGAGACCAAGTAGATGAAATACGTGAATGCTCGCTGTATGTAATGTGCTTTTTCATTTGCCTGAAAATCAATCAAACAAAGTTAACCTTAAAAAGTAATAAAGAGGTAATCCAAAATTCTCTGGGAGAGTTTAAGTAATTCATATGAAGTTTTTCATTTGTAGACCCCATCACCTTGCAGTTATAGAAGATGCCCTGGATAACTGAAACTTTTCCATACCTCCATTTCTAGTTATCGCAGAATATGATGATCCAGAGGTGCACTGGACTTAGCACCACACAGCAGTATTAATGGTTACAGGTCTCCCAGAATAATGTATGTCTTTTAGTAGGGCCTACTACTGTGTTGCCCATTACTGCCTGGGGTACGGGTACCGGTCCTTCTAAAGCTATATCTTTGTTCTGGTTACAAATGGTCAGGTGTTTTCCTCTTCTTACGGGTCTATTCTTCCTCTGGGCCTCACAGCTGATCCAAAGACTGCAGGGGGTCACAACCTCTGGCTGTTCTCTCTGAGGGATACCCACTGGTCCTGAATATTGGTAGTGGTAGAAAGCTACATGTTACTCGGCCTAAACACAACAAAGCAGAGATTGACGAGACCACCAATAGTGCATCGCCATACTCTTCAAAACACAAGTGGGGGGCATGGGTCTTTGTACAATGCCTCACCAGAAGGAGATATGTGCTGCAGAGCCAAGGTTGTTGGTGTTTGAGGAGTATGACCATGAAACCCTTGTCTTTATTCAAGCTTCCACCTTTGTTTTCGATGTGGTCCTTTTGTTTAACCATCCACCATTATTCACTGATAAAGTTCTTGGGACTGCTCTGCGTTCTCGCGATTGCGGGAAGCAGACTAGTTTAGAGATTATGCTTTTCCTTTCTCTGAGGAATGCTTTTCATCTACGGGAAGCACTTAAACCAGTCATGTACTACAGGTCAGAGTTTAGGACAGGAACTTGTCCAAACCTGGACCCACCAGCAGTGATATACACAGCACATGGTTCCATGCCCAAAAAGGCATTTGTTGGGTCCATGGTGTCATCAGAGTTTAGCTGTTCAAATACTAGATGTTAAGGTAATTTACTCTTCTTGTTGCTCCCACTGGAATCTGACAATTCTAGATTTTCAAATACCCTCATCGCTTCCAGTAGGGAGCAATTTTAAAGGCTCTCTCTTAGTCAAATTGGCTTTCTTGACAGGAATAGGTGAGCATTTTTGACTATGCATGACAAGAGAAAGTAGCTCCTTTTAAAGACATAGCTAAAATGTCCCAGACATGCATCGACAAGCTGTGATAATATGCATAGATTACGGGACTGAGCTCATACTGAAATGTTGGGGGTGTGAGTTGTTTAGAGGAACTGCATGGATTTGACACAGTAGGTGAGTAGGCGTCACTCCCATAAGTCAAGGGATTTTGCTCCCTGCAATGACAAGTTGGGAGCCCTATGAGTAGTTTTGATGCCCTCCAATCCAGAAGAAGTGTAGGGCTATGCACTAGAGCAGTGAGAGCTGGCACTCGTGTGGCCACTGCGTGTATTAGGACACAGTCAAAAGGAGAACTTACAGGGAAAGTGGTAAAGCTCAACTGTGTTTCAAAGTGTTTCTGTCCAGTGACATTGGCCTACTTTCCCATCACATTATTTTGGCAGTGTGGACAGTCATCTTGTCGGCTATAGGCACAGTTCCCCATTGACCCTCACTTATTGGGCCCAGAGTAAATCTGGCTCCGTCTGAAAACGGACATGAGATGTATGTGAGCTCACATACACGAGAGTGGATCTTTCTTGTAAGTATGTAAGTAAACCTACAAAAGTATAATGCACCAAAAAACGTTGATGCAGTCATTCCACATGCATCAAACCAATTACTTTAAAAGCACGTTGAAAACCAAACATCCTGGATAATGGCACAAGAAATCAAACCACCTTGAGATGCACAGGTTCTTTTTCCAACTTCACAAAATCTGCATTTCCATAGAAACAAAACGAATGAAAAAGCAATTGTAGCATATGTTCGGAGGACCTCGCTGACCCATGAGTGTCTGCTGCAGCCAACGGGTCCTCGTGTCACCTTCACCTGCTGAAATTCCGGGAAGAATATTAAAAGGACAAGAACATTCAAAGCCATTAAGAACAATTCTTTTCATGAAGTCCCAAATGCCTCAGACATAAAGAGAAGAAACCGAAGATGCAAAACAAATAAAGCCAGGTCCGGCCTCTAAACTACACAGTGGAGGGATAATATTTCATGCCTTTAATAAAATCAGGATTATCCTCTACGAAATTGTGGGAAATGTGTGTTTTATAAGAAAATTGGAGGTTCTAATTATGCTACAGTGGGAAGGGTAGGGTGCTGCCTGGCAGGGGCAGTGATGCATGCTCCTTTGTAAGGTAGGATGGGTCAAGGCAGGACTGAGCTCCGCATTGCTTGCGGTCCCTGTCTGATCCTCTTGCCGTTTAACTGGCCTCATTTTCTGGCTGGTAAAATCCGGTCTGGCATTGTGAATGTGGGATCACCAGGCCACTTGTAATTGGATAGAATGGTATCTGACTCTGGGATATCATTCTGCCCGACTCATTATTGGGCCCTTAGTGCGAAGGGCGATATTAAAATAAATGCGACAAAGAATAGCACACATATCAAGGGTTAGCACATCCAAGATTTGACAAAACCCACCCAAAGGTCTAGCACCAGTTTTTCAAACGAGCCTTTCGAAGAGAGAAAAGCTTTATCCACACCAGGTCTGAAGAAATGAGTAGTAGCCTGGCTAATGATTGACAGGGTTGGATTAGGATCAAAAATAGGCCCGGGCACGCAAAAAAAAAGTGGCCTACATTTGCGGATTGCCTTTCCGCAAAACAATGCTTCGGCAAAGTTTTATGAAAGGAAGCGGGCGGGGGTTTCTGACAGAGGAATGCTTTCTTAACTTCACTTAGATAAAAAAAAATGCATGTATTAGTTCACACAGGTGAGCCACACATAAATACAAGTGAGGACACTTTTGCTCAAGCCCGCTGCCCCTGCTCAATATGCATTTATTAATGAGCCGGCCCAGCGAGACAAGAGAGTGACACCTCCGCCCCGTTGGTAAAATGTGGGTAACAGAGGCCCATCTACCTCCAGAAAGATCAATCAGGCATCACTCGGGCACCCACTGGACTGCTGGCAGCATTCGAACAGCACAGACACTGCCCAGATTGCCCCCAGGCTGCCCAAAAAAGCGTCCCACAGCTGGAACTCGGATACCGGCCCCTCGACCATTGCCCTAGTGCCTGTCTTACCAATCCAAACCTGATGAGTGGCCAGGTCACCTGTTTCTAGGGCGGAGCCAATCAATGCTCTCCTGTCAGAAACCTATTGGTCCCACTCCTCTTACACAAGGCAGGGGAACTGCAGGCGCCAGACAATTTACTGTGTTCTGATCAGTCAGACCTATCTGTAAGAATTTAGGAGAAATGTGTGGGCGAGAAACTCCAGAGATAGCGAAGCCTAGTGGAAATTTCATTCTCAGTAAACAAAGGGTGTGTTTTCTGGCTCCTGTTGCAGAGAGATCTGTTGCAGCAATCTCAATTAAAATATATTAACAGAACTGTGCAGTGGGTTGTGTGTGAGAGTTATGAGAAGTAGGTAACACAGCGTGTGTTACACAGGGATGTTATAACTTATGGGGATTTGACTTTCAGTGCATAAGCCAACCGAAATCTGCACAGTCTTTCTGCCCCCTCAGGGGCGGCCTTAGGCATGTGCAAGCTGTGCACCTGCCAGGGCCGCCAAACCCCAGGGGCCACCATGCCAATATATATCCTTAATATAATAATCCTCTGAGGATGGATAGATATTTGCGTGACGGCCCCTGGCAGGGATTTGGCAGCCTCTGGCTCTGTTCCACTTCCAAACACCCTGACCCCCACCCCCTCTTCACTGGCCTCCTCGCTCCGCCCCGCCCGGACCCCCTCTTCCGGGGCCCCCTACCTATGCTCCCTGCCCAAGGCCACCATGAGCTTAGAGCCGCCCCTGGCCCCCTTCCTCCTCAACCCCCGTGACCGCTCAAATTTATTTTATATTTCCCTATACTAATTCACCAGTGATCCTTTTTGGGTTCTGGAGTAGCATACTCTTAGACAAAAAAGTGCTTGGAAGCCTTGTCAGGGGTAGTAAGCGCTATATAAATACAAACCCTTCCCTCTTCTATCCCTCCACTATCAATTTCACTCCGAATAACAGACTAACATATACACCACTCAAATTAAGTACATATTTCCCTTTACTAATTTACCACTAATCTTTTTGGGTTCCGGAGTAGCGTGCTCCTCGCCGAAAAAGCGCATCGACGCCTCTTCAGGGGTAGTGAGCGCTATATAAATGCAATTACAATTACAATGTTTATTCACGTAAAAGCGCGTTTATATGTAAAGCAGCTGACAGCGACTGTTCAGCATCTGTCCATTGGCCCCTGTCGGATTCACTGCGAAGAAATGTCTTCTGGAACCTTCCCGGTTTTATTACGTTTCCTGTTCTAGCTGCCCCCATACACCCAGGGCCGGTCCTAGGACTTTTGGGGCCCTGGGCGAAAGGGAAGATGTGAGGCCCCTCTAATTTGGGACATCTAGTGCCGGCGTTAGTGCCCGTCGATGCGACAATGTTAGTTGGTCGACTCGCCAATGAGCTCCTTCGCTATGAATTCCCTCACTACCACCCTGTAACAGTGCTCCTCAAGTTATGCTATGTAGATTTATTCTATGCAGATTTATAAAGCTGATAGCCGCCTGAGGGCTTCCCCGTGCTGCGTGAGTGGATCACTGTGTACACTAGCGGGATTCTGAGGCGGTACATGTCTAGAGCAAGTGGGGGTAAAGCCATGTTTTAAGGATTTTTTTTTAATCGGGTGTTGTTCATTTAGTTTCTGAGCTCAGTGGGCATAGCATTCCAAAGCATAGGGGTCAAATGCGAGAAGGATACAACCCCCAATCTGATCATTTGTACCTTTAGCAATCAAGCATTGGAGGATGTTACGGTACTGCTAGGAGTGTAAGGTATCAGAAGAGCCACTATCGAGGAGGGTCCATTATAGTTGATTCCCCTATGCGCCAAGTAAAGTGCCTTGAATTCTACCCTTTCCTCCACTTGAAGCCAGTGCATGCCGCGTTACTTTAACGGCCGCACGACCAATGCTTGTTATTTGTTACCCTTGTTTTTACTTCACTTTCTCCTCTCATATTACCGCTCAGTCACTTTCTTTTCTTCATCAGTTTTCTCCCTCTCGCGTTTTCTTCCATCAGATCCCCTATTAGTTTTCTCCCTTCACATTTTCCTCTCGCTCAACCTCCCCCAAATAGCTTTCTCTTCTCACACCCTCTTCTCCCTTAATTTCAATATCCGCCCTCACTCCCCCTTATTAGCCTTTCCCCCTTTTCTTTGCCTAAATGCCCTCTCTTTCCAGCACTCTTTCTCCCCAGTTCATCCACATGATTACTTTCCTGGACTTTCTCTTCTCACTTCCTCCTTACTGGCTTTCTCCAATATCTCTCTCTCTATCACATTCCGCTCTTCTCTTCCTCAAGATGCCCTGGTCTGGCCACACTTTCTCTTCTCCTTACGTCATCCTCCTCTCGCTCATGCTACCCTCCATCCATCACTTGCTCACTCACAGTGGTGCAGTGATTCTTCGATGGGCCATAACGAAAGCAAAGAAAAGTGTTCCCCGCCCCATGGTTGGGTAGTAAAAGACGACCATAAATAATGGGCAGTGGGTCCTTCACGCCCTCGGTCCTGGTGCCACCGCCCAAACATTTACTTAGTTGTTCTAAAGCGCAGGGTACAGCACAGACCCAGATGTCAACCAACACACACAACAAATGTGACAACATAAAATCAATAATTCTAAAGCATCTTCATTGCTCCTTTACCTTTGGAACATCAGAAGGGTTATTTATGGGGTGCTGTAGCACCATACTCACCCCTATTTCCAGCGCATGTGAAAATTCTCTGGACGGCCCCCACAGCAAATGCACCCACAAATGTAAAACTCTGCTGTGTTACATGGACTGTGGCAGTAAAGTCAGGCATGACTCACAGTTCCAGAACGTGAGGGGATTTGCAGTTTCATATTATGTGAAATCAGCTCTAAGGCATTAGAGAGCTTTACATGATCACCAGTTACCTTACAAAAGGATATTTTCATTTTTTAGGGGCATGTGCAAATAGATATATGCCCAGAATCACAGGATGTTCAGCAGACGCTGGGACTCTAACCTAGTTCCTCAGTTCTATTAAGCTGCTCAATGCGCACACAGCCCAGGGGAAAGCGTTTAGTCCCATGGGCTTCAGAGCCATACTTTAGTGCTACAAAGGTCAGGAGATGGGGTGGGGGGCCCTACCCTGGGTGTCACCATTCTGAATAACGAATGTATGTCCCAGGGCAGGGGGCCCCACACTTGGGCCTAGCGGTCTGATCCATTGCTGCATGGCACAAGGGGCCTCTCCTACCCTGGGCCTCTTTGCGCTGGATAAGGGATGTGAGGCCGAGAGAAGGGGGCCCCACACTTGGGCCATGATCCAAAGCATGGAAGCCCAGGGAAGTGGGGACCACCTCCCCAGGGCTTAGAAGAGGTGTGTGGCTTTGACTATAAACTTTGCTAAGCCACAGCTTCTCCCTCTTCTACTTTGCCGCCTCTCCTCACCTATTACTTTTCAGCCGATCCTGAAAACAAAAGTGCCATTTGTTGCGTGGTAACGCAAATGGCACCTTTTCAACAGAGCACAGCCCCGCCCTTGACCTGCTCACACACAATAGTCTTCCCTGCTGTCCCAAGACCCCCTCCCCTCCCCCCCCCGGCCATTCTTTCCATCCCCCGTGCCCGTAATCCCAGGGCTGACACCACGCCTTTGGCACCTCATTAGCTACATGTAAAATTTCAGTGATCGGAGGGGAGGGGGCCCCGGAGGAGCAGGTGGCCTGACTTTAATGAAGCCTTTCACGTCGAAGCGAGGCCGAAGCGAGGCCCCAGCGAGGCCCCATGTTTTTTAGCTGAGCGCGAGGCCCTGGGCAGCTGCCCATACTGCCCATGCCTAGCGCCGGCCCTGCATACACCCCCCTCTACCACCCCCACACCCTCCCTTCCCTCGGCCCCTCAGCCGTTCTCCTAAATCATGCTGAAAGAACAAGTATTGCTGGGGACCCATCCGGAACGGGCAGTGTGGACGGGTTCACAGGCATATTCTGTTCCGCTCCGTCCAGTTATTGATTGACACCTCATCAGGATGCAAGTAAAAGCCCCATGGCTGGTGCACACGGGATGCCACTGAATGTGTGTGGGGGGAAGGGGGGGAAGGTGCAGGGTGGCTGGTGTTCGTCCCCAGATACCCCCTGCCTCAAGGTTCCTTTGCAATGTCAATTTTTGGTGAGTCTCGGCTCTGAATTACAATGCACTGGGCAACCGAACCATGGCTTGTTGTCAGAGTTAAGGTGCATCAGCAGATATGGCCGTGAACCCCAGTGCCTGAACAACAGAGTGCTAGGAAGGAGCGGTGTGCGATGGCAAAGCTGAGTGTTGTTCCCTGTATGAGAATGTCGAGTTGCTGCAGGGCAAAATTTGCATTGTCAGAGTTTGGTGTGGGTTCAAGTGCTGGACTGCTGGGGACGGCCCAGACCAGGACTCGAGGCTCTGACAGAGCTGTCTGCAGCTCGCTTTTGTGGAACAGGAGGGAGGTCAGAGGAGGGAGCAGTGGCAGAGCTGAGTGATGAGTTCGAATTCTTTACCAGTGCTCTTGTCAAATTGTTCTCAGTCTGCTGGTTTTTCTCTGCTGCCTGCCTCATTTTTTGGACATAAAATCCTGTCTCACTTTTCGGGGGGGGGGGGGTGCTCATGGCAGATAGGGGCTACTGGGCCCCAACTGTGGGATCTGTGCTTGTTTGCCACTGGTGTCCTGGGTCCCTACCTACTGTAGCTCTGCAAAGTGGGCCTAGTCCGACATATTCCACACTTGACTGCCAGGGTAGCAAGGGTGAGGGGGCACAGGCAATGTGGGGTGCTGAAACTCAGCACTCGAAATTAGGTAACATACACAGTAAAGTCAATGTCCTACCCAGTGGTTGCCTTTTAAGAAAAATTAAGAACTTTTAATTAAACATCAGTACTAAATACTGGATGTATGTCACTGCAACGCATGCTTTTACAACGCATGCCATTACGACGCAGGTTTTACAACGCAAGTCGTTACAACGACTTGCGTTGGGGGGCGCTGGATAGTGAATAGTTTAATTTACTATTCCAACTCCAGTCCCCGTGAATAGTAGGGAAGGTGTTGGATAGTAATTAAACTATTCCCTATCCTAGAGCGCCCTCCAGCGCAATTCGTTGTAATGACTTGCGTTATAAAAGTTGCGTCGTAATGGTAGTGCGTTGTAAAAGTTGCGTTGTAAAGGATGTTTCCCCTAAATACTACATAGTCCAATGTAGTTTACAGCGCAGTGACCCTGGGTATGATCTTCCTTTGCAGAGCTACATCCCCGATGTTCCTTTGGTAGGCACACCCAGGCAAGCGCTCTTATGCTTGTCTCCCCGCTATTACTCAGGTAGAATCAAAAATCGATCTCACAGATGAAATACGCCGGGTGATGTGGCAACAAAATAATAATCTTTTCCTCACTTTTCAGAGTGGAATTCACCATCCTTCTGCACTCCTTTGGCAGGGGCAGCGACAAGTGAAGATACTTCAAGGCTGCCTGGAAGGCCAGGTGTGTGCCACATCTCGATTGTCGCACCAGCCCACCTTAGTCCTGTGGTGCAGATGTGGTCCCAGCTGGTGTGATTTCCTTGGGTGATAAATGCGATGTGCCACTTCCTCGCTGGGTCAACATAGGTAGTGGCAGGACCAATCAGGCAAATTGTATAAGCAGCCCAGACCTGACCAATGACAGCTGCAGCCCTAACCGGGGAGATACCATAGGTACTTGAAGTGGTTCCAGCCAGAAACCAGTCATGAAAGGCCAGGAAGAGCCTCTGCTGTGTTTTTTAGCTTCTAACTCATTATCACTCAGTCAGCTCTCTCTAGATATCCCTTATTAGACCTGTGTTCTCGCTCTCCTCCTGGACAGTATCTCCTCATGCCTGGTCAGGCAGACTCCTCCCCCATATCTTAGTAGACAGGTTTCTAAGCATGCCAAGTAGATCCTCATCCCCTCCATCAAAAAGTGAAGACTTCAGGTGATGCCTCCTCACCTCTAAAAGACTGCTTGTCTGGCTGACACAGCCTTGTTACACAGCAGCCTGCCGAGTACTCAGTGGAGCACACCCTTTCCTGGTCATGAAGGATTTGGAACTGGAACAGAGTGGGGTGATTTGGTCCTGGATTTATATAAAGTTTCCAAACAGGGGATGTGGATCCACTGTCTCAAACTGCAGAGTGTGTTTGGGGTGGTCCTTTTTGAAATGTGTCCTCCTTAGGCTTTTCTCTGTGTATAGTCTCTCTGTATGGTGTTAGTTCTTACAGCAGGTAGCACTGAGGCTGTCTCCATACTCGAGCACCCACAGCATAGGCGCAAACAAATGTGAGGTTTCTACACTTTCTGTTATAATTCCAACCAAAGCAGTAATTGAGGGTGGACAAAGTACTCCCTCGCCTTGCACAACTGAAACTGCAGTCCAACGCCTCACCCCTTCTATCAACCAAAATGCCGCGCCCATGAAATATTTACCAATAAAAGGCCTAATTCAATTTCTAAAGGTAACCATGCCTCCAGTCTTCTCGCTTCAGTGTCGGGCTCTCTTCTCTCCAGCCACAGGAATACAGGCTATGTGCTTCCAATACCCGATAGAGCTGTCCTCACCATCCATCTTGTGCTATGCCAGGCCGGCGGGATCCAAAATAGATCTTATTGGTGACAGTACTTTGGCTCATTAACGCACATAGTCCTATTACTATACATGCATGACATGCTGCACAGGCACTGAACGCCAGAACAAGGTTCTCAATGTGCGCATAACAGCAACATTCACACAAGCGAGTCCCGTTGGCCACAATCCCAGTGGCACAGGTAAAATGGCCTGGTCCCACTATTAATCTTCCAAAACATGGTATACTGCCACAACCACATTTTGCTTTATGCCCAGACAGGGAGAGTAGTCCTCTGCCCACAATGAGGGTACACTTAGTCCACCCCTCTCGGTCACTGGACAGGTCTAGCACCTCACATAGTAAAAGCAGGCCCAGGCCTCTTGACATACGCTAGATTAGGGTGATGCCAGGGCCAGAATAAAAGTCAGGATACCAGATAAGCACATAGTTGTGCACTCGGGATGGGGTAAAACACATTTCACTAATGATCTTGGTTAAACAGTCACATGCCCAGCAAGTATAATGTGCTACTTTGCATAGACACCCAGCAACTGCCTTTCCAGAAAAGGCTTTAGAATTACAAGCATGTTTATGTTATTTCTGTTCCTCATACCCCTATCCTGACTTTCTGCATCTCTCTCTCTCTTTAGCCTCCAGAAATGTTATACACATATACATATTTGCATATCACAGGATATATGTAGAAAAGCATGAAAAGATACTAATTATTTTGTAATGGACTGCAACCCATCTTTTGGTATCCCTAGAGTACACAGGGAAGGGTACAGAAGGAGGTGAAAGAACAATATTTCTTGCATCAGTTAAACCAGTCAACCAACCAGCTTTGGGTTGGAATGTGTTAGCAAAGAACTAAATCCATGTTTACGGATGAACAATTGGCATTTCCTTGATTGAACCAATCGTAGAGTTTTGGTAAGTGTCCTTGAATGGTAATGAGGAAGCAGATGACAAGCTGACAAGTAGCAGAGCATGAACCATCATGTACAATCAGATACAAGCCAGAATGTATGGAAGATGTATAACCATAGCCTTGGATCAAGTGGTGAATTCTCGGGAACCTCTTGAATTTGAGGAAGTTGTTTTTCAGTTCCATTTGTGGTGTGAATGCATTCCACAAAGAGGAGCCTTGCACATGGAGGGATGTACTGCCAAATTACTTGTACCCAGTCAACTGGTGAGTAGACTGTGATTAGCTGAATCTCATATTCTCGAAGGAAGATGGAGATCAAACAGCGTGGCAAAGTGGCCGGCAAATGGACTTGTAAAGTGTTAACGCTGAGAAGGTTTTGAAGGTTAATTTTTCTTTTATCGGGAGGCAGTGAAGGGGATTTAATGCTTGTGTGATGTGGTCATTGTGGTTCAATCGGAACCAGAGGTGAGACGCATGATTAAGGACTATCTGTGGCTTGAACAATGTTCTGGCTTTGCTCCAATGGAAGTGATGTTGGTCCCAGTGACTCTGGTAAGTCATAAGGGTAGGTGAAGTAAGGTCTCAATAATCAGGGTCTTGGTGTCTGGAAGCTTCTGCCCCTTTTCAAGCAAATACAATTTATCTGCATCCGATGTTAAACTTGCGAAAGACGAAAGCGATAGGCACTACTTAAAATCTTGCAAATTATCTGTGTATCCCAGGGATATATTTAGTAGCCAATTTTATGAGTACCAAGGGTGTGGACTATGTGCCAATTAAAGAGTGTTAGTTAAATGGCTGATCCCTCTGGAACCCTGTATTTGATGATGTGTCTTCTGGAAATGAAGGGACCTTATTTAATTTGATGATAGGTGTGATTGTGTACGAAAGCAGCAACTCACGTTAGTTCTCAAATTTCCTTCAATCCTTACTGATTTTACTAGCTGCTAAAGGTACAGGTTAAGTTCGATGGTATTGGTGTTACAGATGTTAGGGAACAAGACTTCCTTTGGTCATAGGCACTGAGTAATTATTCCCTAATTTGTGATTACTGAGCTTCCATTATTCTTTTTTTATGGTGGTTTAGCTGCTAGGATGAGTAACTGTCAGGGCAAGTAAAATTAGTAATGTTATCCTGTGTCATAAAAAGTAGGCTTCAAAATATTCAAATAATTTATATGTGAACATTGAACGACAAATCCTGCAAGGCGGCCGAGGCACCTCTCTCTCCTGCTTATTGTGACCTGATTTTTTTGAAACAATCTGATTTGAGCTGACATGCGTTTCAAAAGGCATACTCAGCAAGCTAGATTTTCGGATATTTCTTAGGCCCTTTTCGCGTCAGGCATGTGGCTGCATTGATCTGGTATGGGATGATTTAAATGCACTTTCTGGAGATTGCTTTCTAAGTTGCTTACACGGCCGTCACATTAGTATTTGTATCCTAAACACTCGAATGCTTAGGTAAAAGGGGACTAACAGCCTTTCAGACTTTGAATCTAAGGGTGTTTACTCAAAATGCTCTATAAGCTTTAACACAACAGGCTAGCCGTCTTTCCTTTCTTTGCATTCCAGCCTCTGAATTCAGAGGGTCTTGGATTACGCAAGGCGGTCATTTATAGAACCCTTTCTCTGGAATGTTCAGTATGCTATAGACCTAACAGGTACGCTGACTTCCTAAGGTCTCTTTTTTAGGTCTCGCCTATTAATCCCGCAAGGGATAATAGGCAAGAATATAGAGGAAACCAAGGTTCAAACCATCGCGGATTTCGTCCAGTTCATGTGGTGCACTGGTGCGGAACGCGCGTCCACATAAAACCCATCAGCCTCCCTCCCACAGGCATCTGAAGCTTCCCCAGCATGCGCTCGGCCTCAGGCATTCACCCCAGCTCGCGCTCAGCCTCACTTCTCCTCCCCCCTAATTACATCCCTGCTGTTTCCTTTCACTTTCACGGCCGCGAGGCCGTGCTTCACTTCAAAGGGATCCGCACCCCGCCCCCGCAATGCCAGTGTCTCTTTAAAGTGGTACTTTGCACCCTTAATTGCTAGCACTGAATTATTCTCGGAGGACGAGGCGCTTATTGTGACCTGCAATCACTTTAGTTTAGAAACTGCAAATAATGTTTGTCACTTGGCTTTATATTAGATTAGATCCTGGATGGTTCATTCAGATTTTCACCACAAGTTCTAAAATATAACCACTAAAGTTGACTCGTTACAAAACGCTCCAAATCACGTGTTACTTTTACTCTTTGTAGCAGTACGCGAATGTAGACCCGGAAACGGTAAAAAGCTGACTAATTAATGCATAGATTGAATCTGATGCCTTCTAGAATACGATCACGGGTGTCTGCCACGCTCGCTTCTCTGTGTGCTGTGTTGCCGCTTGTCAGGCTAGGCTGTTTTGGGCGCCCGTAATTAAGGAATAGATACAGCTCGCTGTTCAAATATATTCCGAGCAGCTGTGGTTGATCGAAGGCTTGGGCCGACCTCCAGCAGTCTTGGATCCGCAACGGGGGTCCGTAGACCTGCAATTTTTCCTTGCGGAAGGCTACTACATGGAATCTCGAACCGAAATATTAGGGGCCCGTCACTGCAAAAGAAAAACATCAGCGCAAGACTGAGGCACAAAGAATTCAACCTTTCAGATTCATAGGGTCGTCGCCAGCATTAAAGTTTTTAGAGCTTGCAGTCTCTGCTGTTGCTAAAAGGATGAAGGCTGTTAGTGTGCCATTGAGAGTCTTTGACGCCCAGACTTGCCCAAGTGGGATGTGACTAATCACATGCAGCAAGGCAGGATTATTCACTCTTTACAGTTCCCTATTACAGAAAACTCTCCTTGGAAGTGGAAACTGCTTTTCAAGGGCAGATTTCAAGTTTATTCGTGAAAACGCAGTTGCCATGTGACTGAAGTCCCGATTTTTAGGTCCTCGTTTAAGAGCGCATGAGCGGTCTGTTGGGTGACAGCATGTTAGTTTATTAGATGAGATTTTTAGCTTACAGTGCTTTTTCGTCTGTTCTTCCCATTCATCGTGGGCTTCACAAATGATAAACCGTACACGCTGCATCGTAATATTTAGCCGGGGTTCCATACCAGCAACAAGGGTGGCACACTGAAACCTTCCCCGGGAATGCCAACATAACCAGTGTCTCTATAAAGTGGTACTTTGCACTCTTAATTGCTAGCACTGAATTATTCTCGGAGGACGAGGCGCTTATTGTGACCTGCAATCACTTTAGTTTAGAAACTGCAAATAATGTTTGCCACTTGGCTTTATATTAGATTTATTTGCAGAAAATAAAGCTGCTGCATTTACCCTAGATTTGATGGGTACCTAAACCAGGTCCCGAATTTGTATTTTCCTTATCCACACTGGCTTCAATGTGCGCCCCACAGGTTCTAATCCTGGATGGTTCATTCAGATTTTCACCACAAGCTCTAAAATATAACCACTAAAGTTGACTTGTTACGAAACGCTCCAAATCACGTGTTACTTTTACTCTTTGTAGCATTACGCAAATATAGACCCGGAAACGGTAAAAAGCTGACTAATTAATGCATAGATTTAATCTGATCAATGCAAAGGTATAAACCCAGGCCAAATTACAAAGGACAAACACTGGCTGTTTAAAGACACAAATTATACACACACTATAACACAGAAAAATATACTGATATAAAAATATTTTTTAATTATATTGATAAAAGAGATTAAACATATAAATCACGTATACATGATAAGTTGATACAATAAAAAGATTTTTGTTAATGATAAAAATGAAACATTTGTTCTAAAAAGACTCAAAGGACAGTATTGTTGTCCTATATATTATTGGCGTGGCTGTAGTCTGTCAGAATTTACTAGATTTAATCTGATGCCTTCTAGATTACGATCACGGGTGTCAGCCACGCTCGCTTCTCTGTGTGCTGTGTTGCCGCTTGTCAGGCTAGGCTGTTTTGGGCGCCCATTATTTAGGAATAGATACAGCTCGCTGTTCAAATATATTCCGAGCAGCTGTGGTTGATCGAAGGCTTGGGCCGACCTCCAGCAGTCTCAGATCTGCAACGGGGGTCCGTAGACCTGCAATTTTTCCTTGCGGAAGGCTACTACATGGAATCTCGAACCGAAATATTAGGGGCCCGACACTGCAAAAGAGAAATATCAGCGCAAGACTGAGGCACAAAGAATTCAGCCTTTCAGAATCATAGGGTGGGGGCCTGTCGTCGCCAGCATTAAAGTTTTTGGAGCTCGCAGTCTCTGATGTTGCTAAAAGGATGAAGGCTGTTAGTGTGCCATTGGGAGTCTTTGACGCCCAGACTTGCCCAAGTGGGATGTGACTAATCACATTCAGCAAGGCAGGATTATTCACTCTTTACAGTTCCCTATTACAGCAAACTCTCCTTGGAAGTGGAAACTGCTTTTCAAGGGCAGATTTCAAGTTTATTCGTGAAAACGCAGTTGCCATGAGACTGAAGTCCCGATTTTTAGGTCCTCGTTTAAGAGCGCATGAGCGGTCTGTTAGGTGACAGCATGTTAGTTTATTAGATGAGATTTTTAGCTTACAGTGGATTTACCGACAGCCCGTTGCTTATCATTGGTTGGCTCTTTGTCACTCACATGTTCTTGCTTCTTATTCATCAGCTTCTGTGGGATTTCTTGTCTCTTCTGGTGCTTGTTTGTGCCTTTTTGCCCTGTTAGACTCGTTTTTTGTGCCCTTCTGCCCTCTGTTAGACTCGTTTTCCCCTTGTTTTTCTGCCCTTCTGTCCTCTGTTAGACTCGTTTTTTGCCTTTCTGCCCTCTTCATCGCCACATCATCACTCAGCGCTACCCCAGCATCACTCAGCACCACCCCATTATCACTCAGCACCACCACATTATCACTCAGCACCACCACATTATCACTCAGCACCACCACAGCACCACTCAGCACCACCACAGCATCACTCAGCACCACCACAGCACCACTCAGCACCACCACAGCATCACTCAGCGCCACCACTGCATCACTCAGCATCACCACATCATCACTCAGTGCTACCCCAGCATCACTCAGCACCACCACATTATCAATCAGCACCACCACATTATCACTCAGCACCACCACAGCACCACTCAGCACCACCACAGCACCACCACATTATCACTCAGCACCACAACATTATCACTCAATTATGGTCAAAACGACCATGCAAGCCAGGGAACCTTTTAAAACTATGGGGTTGAATCGGGTCCTCAAAAGACCGTGGCACAAACTTACATCTGACGATCTCCAGTCTACATTGGGGAAGTTTCCCGGTGGAGGGGAGCCAGATGTTAATGCCGCATATTCCATCTTCCAGGATTGGATCATGAAGGGACTGGATGATCTCGTCCCTGCCAAATGGACTAAAGGGCGTAGGTCACCATCCCACCCTTGGTATAATGACTCCCTTAGAGCCTGGAGGAAAGACTGTAAGAGAGCTGAATGCCTATGGAGGCGTGATTATAGGTATGAGCATAAACGGCTGTATCTGGCCAAGGTGAAGCTTTACCACAAAGCCATTTGTTCCGTACGTGCCGCCTTTTATGCGGAAGAAATTAAGGTCAGCCCCAACCCCATCAAATGTTTGTTCAAACTTGTACAAGAGCTTCAAAATAGTAGTGCTCCACCCTCCAATATCACCTCAGCACAGCAGTGTGAGGATCTGGCCACCTTCTTTGTTGACAAGGTAAATACTATATATAGCTCCTTTCCGCAGCACCCTTCCGAGTCTTGTACTCACACTTTCCCTAGTTCTAAGAGGGCAGTCCTGGCATGTATCCCCGAGATCACTGCCGATGAACTGGCTATAATCTGCAAAAAAGTGAAATCTGGGAGCCCGGCAGACCCTATGCGGCCTGCCCAATTTGTTGACTCCCTGAATTTCTTTCTGTTACCCCTTAGATCTCTTCTTAACCTGTCCTTTTCCACAGCAACAGTTCCTGATGCTTGGAAACAGGCCTTGGTCTCCCCGATAATAAAAAAGCCGACCCTGGATCCTTCCAGACCGAAAAATTTCAGGCCAATATCCCTCCTCCCCTGGGTGGCTAAACTCGCTGAAGCCCATGCCAACTCTGTACTTGAACAATTTGTACACCAAAATGACATCCTGGACCCATCTCAAAATGGGTTCAGACCGGGTCATAGCACAGAGTCTGCATTGCTGGCTACTACTGAATATCTCCGAGAGATCCTTGATGCCGGTCAGAGTGCAGCGCTGATCTTGCTTGATCTCAGCGCTGCCTTTGACACGGTGTTGCACGGGATCCTGCTCTGCCGCCTGGAGGAATTTGGGATTAGGGAGTGGGCCCTGGAATGGTTTCGGTCATTTCTTCAGGATAGATCTTTTAGGGTTTCCGCCCCTTCTTTCCTATCCAAGTCTCACCGTACGGGTCAGGGTGTCCCACAGGGCTCAGCGCTTAGTCCGTCCCTTTTTAATCTTTATGTGCAGCCGCTTGCTACGATCGCCAGAGAGTGGGGCTTGACGCTGGTATCATACGTTGATGATACTCAGCTGGTCGTCACACTCTCTAAGAGTCCATCTGACGATGCTATAAGATTTAGGGACGGAATAGCTGCAGTCGCTCACTGGATGACCAACAACTGTCTCCAGTTGAATGCCGGTAAAACAGAGATTCTGCTGCTGGGGAAGAATACGACCCTGTGGAACGAACACTGGTGGCCTCCCTCCTTAGGTCTGATGCCTGCTCCTAAAGCCTCAGTGAACAATCTGGGTGTCTGGATGGATTCCTCACTGGGCCTCCAGACCCACACCAGGAGAGTGGCAGCGACTTGTGTAGGCCTATTAAGGAGCCTTTGTCCCATCTTGGGCTTCTTTGAACCCGCAATGCGTCAGCTTGTGGTTCAAGCTATCATCCTGTCACGCTTAGACTACGCCAGTGTCTTACTGCTGGGTGCCAACAAATCTGAGTAGCCCGCTTTCAGAGAGTTCAGAACTCTGCTGCTAGGACCCTGGTTGGTCTTCCCCGAAGATGTTCTGTCAGAGCTACGATTAAAAAATTGCCCTGGCTCCCAGTGGAATCTCGCATTAAATTTAAGGCACTGTGTCTGGCATTCAAAATCCTTAAATTTCAGAGCCCGGCCATTTTGCGCCCTCTTTTGACTCCCTATGTCCCACACCGTAATCTACGCTCCCTTGGTCAGCACCTTGCAATCATCCCTAAGAGCAGGCTCTGCCGTATGGGTGGACGCTCTTTTCGGGTGCTGGGAGCCAGGCTCTGGAACTCCCTTCCGGTTGCCATCCGTGGTATCGAGAATCTGCTTGCTTTCCGTAAAGCCGTGAAGACCTTCCTGTTCTCCCCTTCCTAGGCCTTTCCGTGCTTGCACGCTCCATCCACTCCACCCTCACTGCTCGCTAGCGCCGGGACGCCTCTTTGCTGGGGCAGCTGTCGCGCTCTTACAAACTAATAACATAACATAACATAACACCACCACAGCACCACCACAGCATCACTCAGCACCACCACAGCATCACTCAGCACCACCACAGCATCACTCAGCACCACCACAGCATCACTCCGCGCCATCACAGCATCAATCTGTGCAACCATTCAACAACAACTGGTTCAATTATGTTCTCTCAATGTTTCAAGCTTTATTACAAATGTCACAAAAATATGTTAATATTTCACTTCTGTTCTTGGATTTTCATCACAATAAAATACACTGAACATAATCTTCACAAAAGTTATTTACAAAAGTTTAAGCTACAATCACTTTTATTTAAGTATTAATTATTTAAAAAAATTAAAAGCCGTTGTTATTTGTAATATCAGTACATCTAAGTCACGTAAATACAAAACATGTTGCATTACAAATGCTATAGGTGTCACATTTGCGAATGTTATAACTATTGGCATTGTAAATGACAAAGCTATTAATTTAGCTATTTTCAAAACCAACACATAAATAAAAAAAATGTCATTTACAAGACCAATAGCTCAAACTTTCATAATGCGAGACCTATTGCATTGCAAATGCTTGTTTTATTTCAAGGTATTTTATAGACAAGACGTTAGCATTTCTGTTACAAGGTTGAGGCCTCTTTTTAATCCTCTGGGAAGCTCAGGTAAAAGACGCTTTGCAATCTAGCCAACGTGGCAGCAGACTCCGGATTTATTGGACTGTTATTCTGAGAAATCGGAGGCAATAAAAATGCTAAACTCTAATGTGATTCTGTATGATTAGCTAGTTGAACCCGCAGGCCTGGGCTGTTCTCAAAGTGAGAGGTTGTTGTGCTCAGATTGGCTCTTAACGCATCCTGTGCGTCTTCGCTTCACGTTCCTTCAGAGCCCTCCCCCAAACTGTACTCAACTCAGAACAGATGACATCTTGGTTCAGGAGACGACAGGGCTCTCGGCGCCAATTAGCTTGCACGATTGTGTTGTCTAATTGTTAGAATCCAGCTGTTTTGTTACAACAGCGGTGTCAAATTCAGCTCTACAAGTTCATTTGTTTGTGTCTTTAATTGGTGTTTATGTTAACAGATGTAATGAAATACTTTTTTTTGCCCAACAAGAACCCTCAGTGCCTCTAGTTCCAGTGCTTTCACGATCTGTCACATTCACACGCCCTTGAGTAGCAAGGCCTGCAGAGGAGGGGCACCTGTCTCTTCTCTCTCTCCTACTTCTGCTGCGAAATCGCTGACTTCTCTCTCTTTCACTTCAACACAAACCTGAAATATTACTGATGCTGATGTGCGTACTACTACTAGTTACTGCTGTTACAATTATTATGACTATCAGGATGCAGACTGCTGTGGGTAATACACAGCCACGGCCCGTCCGTAAGGGCGGCGGGGCCGTGCCCTCTCCCCACCTCTTTCTTGAAGAGTGCCTGTCAGTCTTCACGTTCAGGTCAGGCAGCCAGGTGCTGAACTTTGCAAGGTAGAAGATGTCCCAGCCTGTGGGCATGACCTCCTCAGCCCAGCAAAGCATTGGGGGTCCTCCCCTTCGTGACGAGGGCAAGCGTCACTGATAGCCTCAGACCTGTGCGCTTCAGTTTCAAGTCTTGAAGTGCCCAGGGCCGAGTGTCTATCAGTGATGCTCGTCACAGGACGGGGTGGGGTCAGCAGTCTCAATTACCCCCGTCCCACTCTGTTACGAGTAAGGAACTGCTGCCTCCTCTCATTTATTTATTTATTTATTTAATGCATTTTTATAAAGCGAGGACTTTACCCTAAGGTGTCAGAGCACTGTACAATAGAACCAGTTACGTTACATGAGAGAACTGTTACAGGAATGGAACAAACAAAAATAGCATGCCTTAGAATCGATGCGACGCAGGCAAAAGGCACACAATCTCAAGCAGAGCATGAACAGACTATACAAGCAAAAATAAGAATAAATATTACAGAGTTTACAATGACTAAAGAACTTCCTGGCGAGAAATAGCTGGCCATAGAATCAAAACAACGCAGGCAAAAGGAACACAATATCAAACGCAGCAAGCACAGGATGTACAAACAAAAATATAAATATATGTGACAAATTTACAATGACTAAAGAACTTCCTGGCGGGGTCTGAGAAGGAGGGAATTAGTTCTGAAAGTGTCTTTGGAATAAAAGAGATTTGAGGTCCGCTTTGAAGATCTGAATGGAGGTGATGGCACGGAGCGAAGGAGAAAGCGAGTTCCAGATTCTCACTGCATTACCTGAGAACGATTGTGCCAACAATTTTTCTCTTTTGAAGGAGGGGGTTTCAAGAAGGGACTTTTCCGGTTTCCGAGAAGGCGTTGAGCCTCCAGACAGTTTGAGTTTATTCGCCAGATAGCGAGGGGAGGAAGAGTGCAAAGCTTTGTGGGTGATGCACGCTGGTTTGTAGGTAGCTCTAGCCTCGATGGGAAGCCATCGGAGTGGACCCTGAAATGAAGCGAGCTGCTGAATGGAGGACGGATTTGAGGGGGGAGAGGTGAGATTTGGGAAGGCCAGTCAGAAGAGAATTACAATAATCCAGTCTAGAGAGAACTAGCGATTGGACCAAGGTTTTTAGGTCATTCTCGGGGAAGAACCGACGAATCCCCCATAAAAGGCGCAGCTGATAACGTGCGCTCTTGGCCATGGAATTGATGTGTGAGATTAGGTTGAGTCTTTTGTCAAGCATGACTAAGGATTTAGCGCAGTCCACAATGATGGTTTTACTGTTGAGTAGATTCGATTGATCCATCCAGGATTGAACAGGAGGCGAGGAGAGAGAGCTAGAAAAGTCGAGGAATTCCGTTTTGGAGGGATTGAGAATGAGTTGGTGAACTAACATCCAGTTGTGAATAGCGTTGAGAGTAGAGCTGATTAGTGAGAGATCATGAGGGGAAGACACCTTGAGGTAGATTTGGGTGTCATCCGCATAGAGATGATAGAGGATTCCAGATTTGCTTAGAAGGTTCCCTAATGGTTCCAGATAGAGATTGAACAGAGTGGGAGCAAGGATAGAACCTTGAGGGACGCCTTGACCAACCACCAGTGGAGACGAGAGACTGTTTGCAATCTTGATCATTTGGGATCTGTCCGAGAGGAAAGAGGCAAACCATTTGAGTACTGTGCCTTCCACGCCCATTCTCTGTTGAAGAATGTTAAGGAGGGTGTTGTGATTAACAGTGTCAAAAGCTGAAGAGAGGTCAAGAAGAACCAGAAGGCACGATTGCCCTGAATCGCGAATATGCAGCACATCATCGATCACTTGCAGCAGGGTTGTTTCAGTGCTGCAGTTTTGAATAAAGCCAGACTGGAACATGTCAAGGAGATTTTTGTCCATAATGTGTTTGGAAAGTTGTTTTGCAACACATTTTTCAGTGATCTTTGAAAGAAAAAGGAGATTGGTGATGAGGCGAAAGTTATTGAGGTCATTTGCATCTGCAGATGTTTTTTTTTAGAAGGGAGGTAACCTGTCCTGTTTTGAGGACAATTGGGAGGGATCCTTGACTGAGGAAGAGATTGACTAGCCTGGTCCAGTAGGAGAGAGTGTTAGTATAGAAATCAATGGCGATGCCACTGGGTATGGGGTCAGAAGAATGGTTGGAGGGTTTGGTTTCGTGGATGCATTTGAGGAGATCAACCTCTGAGATGGCGGCAAAGTTCTGCCAAGTGACTAAGGATTTTCGCTCCTCAATGGGGGTGGGGTGGGTGACCTGTTCCACCAGAGATTTTACCTTTTGATCGAGGGAAATAGCGAACTCAGTTGCTTTCTTTAAAGCATCCTCAGGCTTGATGGTTTGGGGAGAACAATTTGGGTTTTTGATGAGGTCGAAAAGTTTTTGGGGTCTGTTTTTAGCTGAATCGAGGAGGGATCTGAAATGTGATGTTTTTTTCTTTAAGATGTGCTTGTGGTATATGGATCTTGCTAAACGTAAAAGAGAGAGGTTGGCGGTGGATGGGGATTGCCTCCAGTGCTTCTCCAAGATTCTAAGGTTTTTCCTTTCGTCATAGAGAGCTTTGTTGAACCAAGGAGCTGATGGGGTGGGTCTTTTCCTTTTGCTTTGGAGTGGAGCAACCCTGTCAATTTCGACTGCAAGGATTGAGAGGCAAAGGGGAGTGAGATCATTGACATCCGTATTGGGGTCTAGACTAGGAAGTGACCGCATAGCAGAATCACATAGAGTCTCAAGATCAATGTTTTTTGTGTTGCGAAACCACGTCGAGGCCCTGTCTGCACCCCCTGCACTCGAATTACCGATCACCACTAGTAATACAGAAGGTGTTACTACTACAGCTACTACTATTATTGTTACTGGTACTAGAATCTCAACCTCTACAAGCACCACCACTGCTACTGGTGCTGATACAATTCGTCCTATTCCTAGTCAGGAAGGTTACCAGAGTATTTTCATGCAACTAATGCATGTTGACACAGAGCCTCTGACTGCAGCAGCAATTATCAGTTCATTGAAATTAATTACTTACAATCGGCTAAAGGATGTGCGCTGTTTCTTCTTGGATGATGAGTATGATTCTGCTTTTGTCTTTCTTTTCCAAATCAGACCTTTTTGGATAATAGAGACATGGCTTCTAGGAGCATTGACTTGGGTGTTCGAAATCAATGAACGCTCTACCTTGAAAATCCCCTCATTAGATCCTTTTTCTCCCACTCTATGTCAAGTTTCTATACAACCAATTTCCATGAGGTGTCTTACTGTGACCTAGGTTCATAGACGCTCCTCTGCTGGTGTTTGATTTCTGACACTACCCCTACAGGAACTACTGGCTTCCTTGACTTTTCTTGGAACAGGCAGGGAGGGCTCTGCAGCTAGTGTGTGAGATTCCTTTTTTTCATTTTGCATCTTTTGATTAAGATGAAGATGATGAACAAACAAGATAACCATAAACAGCACTTCCTCCCTTCCCCAACAGTGAACACCACTAACAATATATTGCACACCACCCACAGATTCAGTGGGCAATACTTACCCTCCTGCAGCACACATTCTTTCCATCTTCAAATTAGATTCTTTACACTGTCTACTAATAAATGCTCGTTCGGTATCAAAAACAAGTACCACATATTCAGCCTATCGATGGACACAAAACCAGACTTACTTTTCATTACAGAATTATGGCTGGGAGAAAACTGGGCACTGGTATTAAATGAAGCTGTTCCACCAGGATATAACATTGTTACACAAAATCGCATAGGCATAGGAGGAAGCAGCTTAGCCATCATATCTAAAGAAACAACAAATATCAATATAGCTGAGGATGTTTCTTTACAAGGTTGTGAGACCCTCCTTGTGAGATGCAACCATACACCAACGTTTTCATGTTACTTACTATTTCTCTATAGGCAACCACCTAGTAATGCTACATTCCCAGACACATTGCTAGACACATTCTCTAACCTTCTTACAATATACTCAAGCCTATGCATCCTTGGTAACCTTAACATAAGGTTGACAAACCTACTATGTCACAACCCAGAACCATCCTCATTGGCCTAGACACACCCAGCCAACTGCAACATGGTCCTAAATCCACACATATCGCTGGACACACATTATATATCATTTGTGCAACCCCCAACCTAGTAACACTCCAAAGAATTACTTGTGTTATGTGGTCAGGCCACTGCCTCATTGCCTTCCAACACAAGACACCATAACACACCACAACTAAAACTTTCCTACCCTCAACCACATACCGACCATGGAACAAGATGACGTTGGAAGAACTGGAAAATCTACTTACCTCCAATACAGATCTAGTTACCATTCATTCTGTACAAACACTCTATAGATGGCTCCAGTGAGTGTTTGATCTCTTATTACTCTGAAGACATATAAGCATAACAGAAAAAAACGCTCCTTGGATGAATGCGCAGGTAAAAAATATCAAACAGAATACTAAGCTTCAATGCAACTGCCTCAAAACAAACAACCCTGAAGACAATATATGCCTACACAGACACAACAGAATATACAAGCCAACAATCAAAAAAGCAATACACTTTTCAAACCACATCCACAATGCAAAGTGTACCAATAAATAATTCTATAAAATACTCACTGAACTCCGTAAGCCAAAATACACACAAGCTACCAATCCCATTTCTCAAGATGTTTGTGACAAACTGGCTACTCATTACACATCTAAGGCAAATATGTTTGATACCCACTTAAACAAAAAAACACTAACAACACCAACCCATTTTTCACAAAACACTCCAACCAAAGCAAGACCAGCAACTATGTTCTTTTAAAGAACTATCATTAACTGAATAACTGCATCTTGTCAAAGCAAATAAGAAGCCGGCTGCCTATCTGGCCCTTGTCCACCTCACATCTTCAGAACATCCTACTATCAACATCAGTGGCATTCCCAGTAAGAAAACTTGTTAACAACAGGAGTTTTCCCAGAAGACCTTAAAAAGACATACGTATTCCCCCTTTTAAAAAACCTAACCTGATCAACCAAGACACCAACAACTACAGACCCTTAGCAAATGGATCATTCCTGGCCAAACTTATAGAACATGCAGCTTGCGCCCAGATACCACAATTCATTGAAGACAATGCCATTCTTTCCAACTTTCAACCTGGATTCTGTCCAGGAAGATGCACTGCATCGAACCTAATCTCTTTCTGGGATGACCTTAAAGTCAAGGTGGACCAGAACGGAGTTGCTACCCTTTTTCCCTTGCACCTTTCAGCAGCCTTCGACACAGTGGACCAACCTGCACTGATACAAATTGAATGCCTCCACAACTGATAAACTCTGCTATGCAAACAAATGATGGACGGAATGTTGAATAAATCATACATTCACCCCCAGTCAAGAGATCTGGGTTAACTCCATCGTTCTTTTGCTCACCAGGCCACCCCACCTCTCTGCACCTGGCCTGATATTCTAGGACCACCTTCTAAAATATCTAAGGAGGTAAAAATAAACTTGGTATTACCATAGATGCCAAACTGTCTATCAATTCACATGTGGATAAGGTAGCCAAATCAATCTTTCTCACAATGAAAACACTGCAACGTACATATTCCCGCACCTAGGATTCCCACCCGAGATTCAAGCTACCATCTCTCTTGTCCTATCAAAACTGAACATGCTAATTGTCTGTATCATGGCTCAACTTTATCAACTATGAGAAGACAACAAAGAATTCAGAATGCTGCCACTAGACTCCTCCTACGTGTAAAGCCACAAGCACACTTTTACCCTGCTTTGAGAGTGCTACACTGGTTACTGGTTGCAAGAAGATTCTCCTTCAAGCTGCTTTGTACCACACACAAAGCAAAACATAGCAAAGGACCACTTTTCATAAGGAAAAAAATCAACAAATACATACAACAAAGGAACCTATGCTCAAGAATGACTCCCTGCCTCATAATTCCTACATACAAGAAAAAAATATGTGCGGAACATCTTTCTCTTTTCAAGCAGTCAAACTATGGAATTCCCCACCCCGAGCATAAGATCCACAGACAATCATCTCCACTTCAGAAGATTAGTCAAGAGCCGGCTTTTCCCCACATGACAAATATACTGATAATTCAAGACTCACAGCAGTAAACTGAAACATGACAAATTATACGCCTCACAGTAAAGATAAAGAGTTTCTGTTATACATGTACACATAATTGTACTTTGAACTCTGCCTAGTGTGTAAGTAGGTACATTCAAATAAGGGGAAGACTATATATTGCACCCCTAGATACATGTGTATATCAGATCATTTCAAAATTATGACTGCCTCTATGTGTGAAAAGGTGCATATCTAGAGTGTTATGGCTGCTACTAATAAATAAAATGCAGGTTATGTATATATATATGTATATATAAGTTAATTACACTTATTTGAAACCATAAAAAAGGACCACCAAATAAATCTGCACAGCAACCGATGTAAATATTGCCATACCAACATACATAAGGGTATTTATATAGAGGGCATTATTAAAGCTTAACTTTACCAAGCATCATGTATGTGTGCATGTGTATGTAAATGTATATATATATGTATTTTGTTTATTTTTACATCATGCTATTTAAAAATATACCTTCCTTCCTTCTTATCCCTCCCCCTTCTGTCTCATCCCAAACCTTCCTGACTACTATGAACTTCCAAACATTCTTCTCAATCTTTCACCCCTCCTTTAGTCATCCAACCCAACTAACAAGCACACCAGACCAGTACTTACAAAACACTTACTACTTCCCCTTCACAAATCCAATCCTATCATTCTATCCCTACTTCAAACTCTACTAAACATGCATGAAATCAAGAGCACAAACCTAACACAACCCATGAAGAAGAAAAAAAATATTTGTATTAACTACTAATCTTTGGTTCTGGAGTAGTGTGCAAGTCGCTGAAAAAGGGCTCCTTGTCAGGAGTTGTAAGCATTATATAAATAAATTTACAATTACAATTTACAATGTCACTATGTATGCAACTGAGGAAATTCATTAAAAAAATATAGTACCTGCACCCTCTCCGACAGATTAATACTGCTACATCAAGCTAGGGCTGGGCGTAGTTTGCGAAGTAGCGCTTCGCGAAGCTACGCGAAGTGCACTTCGCACTATGCGAGCTACACGTAGCACTACGCGAACTGCGTAGTAGCATGTTCGCACTGTGCAAGATGCCGTTTTCAATTATTGCACAGTGCGGACAAGCATCCGACACTGTGCAATCATTGAAAACGGCATCTTGCACAGTGCGAGCTGTAGTTTTCTGCCGCTCGAGGAGGTTTTTACTCGAGCGGCAGCTTTCTTAACGCGGACTGGTAGTTTCTCATTGCGAGCGGTCGCTAGCATACTCGACCACTCGCAATGAGAAACCAGACCTCCCCACGGTGAGAATCTCGCAGGGAGGTTTATTTTCCACGCTCGCGATCGGCAACTTGATGTTTCTGATCGTGAACAAGGAAAGTCTTGCCAGGATGTAATTTTGCTTGCTCGCGGTCGCCAACTTCATGCTGAGGACCGCGAGCAAGCAAAAAATGACCGCTGCACTACGCTACGCGTGTTCGCACTGTGCTACGTGCAGTTCGCGTAGTGCGAAGTTGAGCAAACTTCGCAAACTACGCGAGCGTAGCGTAGTGCTTTGCCCAGGTGTTATCTTTCAATAATATATTTATTCTCCATGTCAAAAATATACAGACTGCAGCCCTTATCAACAGGAATAGAGATAGACGAAATAAAGAAATTGAGATAAAGAAGGAGAGGGGGATAAGAAATGAGTGGGAAGAAAGAGGAGTAACTAGAGAGAAACAAATCAGGGAACACAGGAGGCATGTAATCCGAGGCACCTATCATCTCCAATGCCCAGAGCTTAAAAGTCACCACTGTAGCATCCCAATTAGCTCCTCCAGACTTATGAGGTCAACCGAGAAGCTCAGTGGGGCCACCATAAAACTGGTGAAAAGCTTGTGAAAAGGCAAACGTTTTTTCTTCTTGTTGCAGCTACAGTCGAGCTAGATACCAAAGGGGAGATTGAAGGCCCTCTTTCACTATGCCCTCCATACATCTAGTAGCTACTTCCTCCCATTTTGAGTTCAGAAGCAATAGGTCTTCCTCACCATCTCAGAGACACTACATCTTTCCAGTTTCAGTTCTTTGAACAAAGACTGTATTGCCTCAAGACCGTGGATTCAGTGAGGTGGGAGGGTAACCTAAGGATCTAATGTTTTCTGCTCTTTAGGTGTTTTCCAACGTATGAACCGTCCTATCTAGTGCCAACATTATCCATGTTGCTCTGTGCTAAAATTCTCCAGGGACTGCCACCTCTAGTCTGGTCTCCCTCACTTCCATAAGCTACTCCTTAGAGTCTACTACAGCATATACAGGCTCCATCACCTTCGCCATTCTTTCAAGTGCGCCTCCACTGCTGTTGAGGGCTTTTCTACTTTCTGCAATATCATGTCTAATGTTTCCATCAGCTCTCTCTGGGTCTCCAACATCTCACCTCCAGTTGTTTTCTACTCCATCATCTCCAGGGAGCTCTTTCTTCTTCTGAACTAAGGTCTGAAAAAATCATGATTCTTCCTTTTCCTTTTACCAGCCATAGATACAGCTTGTCTATAATTTTTCCATCACGCTGCAATGAGGCTGGTCAGACCGCTGTTAAATGTCTCCCCTCTTGACGAATACCTCCCGGCTTGTCTGACTCTGCACCACAAGACAGTCATCCTCAACTGTCATGTGCCAGTCCCGATCCAACCATCATCATCACCAGCGGTGTAGGGCTGTTTCATTTGGGTCATAAGCACACCAAAGGCCCTCACATATTCAGCACCTGCTCCTCCTACACGTCGGGCCTGCCTGGTAGCTGTACATTATCAATGCACCCATCAACTTGAAAACACAGCACGTAGGGGATGCATGGCTCTGCTATTCAATGCCACCATGTGACTTCCAGGGTCGTCCGTCATGGCTCTCCTTCGCCGCCTTCTCAAATCACCACAGGCAAAAGGAGCTCAGGAACCTGCCCCAGTCATCCAGCTGAAGTAGTACAGCTACACAACTCGATATAAAGAGGCTCTCATGCTGGCCACTAAGCTCAGCCCTCCTTTATCATTTTGTACCGGACAACAAAGCCTTTTTATGGGTTTGGTAACTTTTGTCATATTGTCTGCTGCTTTCAAGTTCTCTTTTGTTGGTTCCACCCATATGGGGTCTTCAGAGCCATTTGTCTAATGCTTCCTCTCACATTACTCGCTTTTGGTAAGTGTTAGCTTGCTGACTCTTTATTTCATCTCGCGTGAAGTTCCTACATCTGTTTCCTGGTTGGATCTCCTTCACCTGCAATTACAGTTCAACCTTCCTGTTTCAAATTTGCATACTTTCAGGAATGACAATAGTGATTCTCTCTTTTTGTGGAGTGGACTTTCATTTTGCTCTTCCTTCTTCTGGTGAAGCCTTTGTCCAGGAATGAAGTTTCTGTGTTCGTTATTGGCCATACTGTGTTTTGATTTGGCACTTTAGTGACGAGGTCATAAGACTTATTTGCATGGCTCTACTTTGCTTTCTTCTTGCCATGGTTGTGAGGGGCTCAGAGAAGCTTTGGGGTTCCACCTGCCTCTGCCTTGGTTCGTCTGCTCTTGTTCTTAAGGTTCTTGTCCAACTGGGTATCCTCCTTTTGATATTCCATTGGCATAATTTCTTCTCATGTATGGTGTTTCCTCTTCAAAACGCAGGTGCTTTTAAACCATTCCTTGAGACTGGAGGTAGGAAATTGGTCGTGCCAAAAAGTACAAGTCATTCACTGTATTGACTTTGTAATTTTAAGACCTAGTTTTCCTTCATCCAAATGGCCAACCAGCTTGGGAGCTATTTATTTTAGTTATTTTGTAAAGTATCTGGTTGCCATGGGTTGCCACTTTGTAGTGCTGAGAGGTTCCAGAGTATCTACCTGCGAAGGACTGGTGAACAGAGCCGACTATTAGTGGGGTCAGTCTACATTTTAGAGAACCACTGTCCCTTCTAATGGAGGGGATAGTCCTGGTGATTTCATGAATGGGTAGGCTCATTCTTGGTGTTTTAAGATTTTGATACAGATCATCTAATACCTGAGCTCCTCAGTAGTGACCTTCAGCATGGGTCTGCCAGTTGAATCTGTCCTGGACAAGCAAATCTTTATTACTGGATTTTGGATTCTGCTTTAGCATATAATCCAAGAAAAGCAATGAGACATACGTTAGGTCGATTCCCAGCCGAGCTTAGAAGACAGGTCAGAAGATGTTAAACTTTTCTCACTCTGCCATTGGAAGCAAATGCTGTTCTTTAAGGGAAGGGCTAAGGTGTTATGAGGTGATTTCTTTAATATGAGACATTTTCTAACTCCTTGGTTTTGCAGTCTCTGGGGTGTCTACTTCCCTTTATTTAGTGATCTGGAGTAGACAGGACTACAATGGTCCAGTTTTGGTAGCACCAAAGATGTGGTCTGTTTAAATCATACAACCAGTCATTAGTATCTGGCACCCGTGCAAGGCCAGTAGCTGGTAGATTTGGAAGCATGGCCTACTATGGTAATATTTTCAGACTAAGGTTTCCTGTTTTTCTAGTTTGGTCGGAATATGGCACCTGGAAGGAACCTTGATGTGAAGGCTTGGCCTCGGCCTAAAACTTCGCCCAGTGGCTGAAGCCTGATTTTGCCTAAAGGCTCAAAAAGATGATAGTTGTTGGGGTGTCGCCTCCAGGGATGGAATTCCCTCTTTGTAGCCTGCCTTCATGAAAGTTAGAGGAGTTCAGATTTCTTGGCCGCCAACACTGGTAACTGGAATCGCTCTTATTTTCTGTCTGGCACGTTTAATGGATATTCATTCCTGCAGATTTCTTACAACTGAGTGTTAGACTGGAAATGTAAACTTTAAAATTGATGCAATCCGGGTCCTAGGAACCACGCTGGCACCACCCACTGAAATGCATTCACGACTCCATAAAGACACTATCATACTGGCTTTGCCAATGACATCAATTCTATTTTTCATGTTTGACAATAAATGTAAATGTAAATGTATGTATACTTGTAAAGCGCACTATCACCTTTCAGGCATCCTGGCACTGTATACCGCTGTGGAACCCTTCCTGGCTTCCCCTGTGAGATGCCCCCTACTGGGCACCCCCAAGGTGAGGCCAGGCATCCTAGCGCTTTCGGGGCCATTGTGGAGATTAAGCAAGCTATTGCCCAGAGTTGCAGAGTGGGACCCATGATTAGAGTAGGCACCTAGGCGAGAATTATCGAATCCGTGGACAATTGAGCCCACGACCCTGCCGCGTCGGGAATTGAACCCTGGTCCCGGGCCAGACCTTTGCCTCAGGGTCTGCCGCTCTAATCGGTGAGCCACACTTCTCCACAATAGCAAGAGATAGTTATTAGGCATCGGAAGTGAAACAGAAGTGGACCTGACATAAACTCGCCTTCTCTCCGACCTTACATCGCCACATCAAGTTCTCAGTGATAGTAACTCCAGAGTAAAAAGAGAAAATGGAGGAAAAAAATAGATTGGCAGAAGAAACACTGGATGAACCACCAGGAAGTCACCAGCTTCAGATCAAGATTAATGAAAATCCTGTTTTCCGGAACCCCCAACCTACAAGAGGTAGTCGAGCAGTCTTTGATCACATTTGAAAAGTAAACACAAGGTACTCGGCACAATATTAGCAATTAGGATTCTCATTGGCTTTCCCAAGAAGGATGCAATACTGAACCCAGGAAAATACCAGTAACAAATTCACGATTCTGTGGCAAGCCAATAATGCCTGAAGATGAAGAGCAGAAAACAGGGCAAAGTAACCAAGCAAGCCAACAGACACGTTCTGCTTAAGGAAGGTTCATTATTCAGAATTCCTTTAGTTTGTTAGCATATGATTGAGTCGGTGTAATTGTTTTTTAGCTAACCCTATGTCTTTGTTCCAAGGAACCTTAACTGAATACTGATTTTTTTTAATAGATATGTTATTTGTTTACGCTAAAAAGAGGCCTCTTTTTCTTTTTTTATTCTCAATTTGATTTTCACATTTGTTGGATTTGGTAATACTGCATTTGGTGTCAACCACCTATCCACATACTACTTGCTTCCTTAGAAGAGTCAAGGGAAACTATTTAACATTTGTTTTGTTTTAACACTTGCATTCCTAGCACTTCTCATCTAGGTTGGAAGGTAGTGCCTGGAGTGCCTTCTTGGTACTTCCAGGTCATTTCCAAGACCTGTCAGAATGTCTGACCGGAAGCTATGAATGAAAATTGCTTTACTTTCTCTTTCTCTTAAGGAAAGTTTTGCATAAAAACACTTTTCCAGCAAAGAAAATGATCCCGGAGAAGCCCAGTGACTAAAAGGGGCACCTGAGGGACATGTATCTCCCCTGTGTAAAGACCAAAGACATTTCAGAGAAAATGAATGGTGACGTGAAAGAGCCATGTCGTAATTGCAGATACTAGCATTGCCTATAGTTCCAGAGAGACGCGAATACCAGGCCAAATTTTAACCAACTCATGATGGGCCCCTAATACTTCTAAGTGCTCCGTACAAAGTACAGTACTTCGAGTAAAAGCCAAAAATAACAAGAGTTAAATTCTTAAAACCATTTTTAAGAAGCATTGAAGCACACATTCAAAAGAGCCTAGGGAATGTCATCGAATGCTTATTTTAGATGTTAAAAAAGAAACAAGCTGCTGAAAAAACAAGAGCTTCTAGAAGTGATTGGCATTCGTCAAAAGTCAGACTGACCTCGCACAGATCTCCAGACACTCTGAATTAAAGGCCTGCATGTTTTCCCACGGTGTCCTCTTTAGTAATCCAAGAATATTTTAGAGAGAGGTAAAAAAAAACGTAAATAAAATCCAATTTTCGCTCATCCCTGTGTGCGATAAATCCATTGGCGAGAGCTGCGGCCAGCCTGTAATCGTATTAAAGGACGCGTCTGAGCATATAGTTAGGCCGCTGCAGGCCAGTGTTGTCCTCCTCGGTCACCGGGGCACACTGGCAGAAGCAGGTATAAAGGGTTTATGGAGATAAAAGCTTGTGCTCCTCCATGCTGGCCTTCTGAAAGCCTCCCCATGGAGCTTATTGTGCAGAGCGTGCGTTGTGCTGGGGTGGGAGAATTGGGGACTGCTGTAAGATTGACAGGGGTTCCCTGGTGCAGCCATGAGCCCCCCTTTAACACTGGTTTCGTGGCCTGTGTTGCAAGTGACGCCTTCTTCACTTTGCAAGAGAGAAACAAGAATGTCTGTGAAAACACTATTACTTTCTGAGACCAAACAATTGGTGTAACAGAAGTCAGACAGTTGAATAACTGGGCAACTTGAAGGACAGCTCAGCTGTCTGACAACTATGGGCCCCATGCATCAAACCAAACACCTGTCGCAAACGGGCAGATTCTCAGAATCCGCCCCTTTGCCACCGGTATTTTTGCATTTGGGATGCATCATCCGAAATGCAGAAATCGCAATTTAAGGAATCTCTAAATTGCGATTCCTTCAATTGCGATTGCATTTAAGGAATGCCAAATTGGGATTCCTTAAATGCAATGCATGAAAGTTAAAAAAAATTCGCGATTTCGCTAATAGGAGTAGCAAATTACCATGAAGTTGAACTTCATGGTTATTTGCAAAAAATTTGAAAAATGCACTTTTGTGCATTTTTCAAAATTTCATGTTGCGCACACACATGCCCTTAGGGCATGTGTGCAACATATGTGCAGAGATCAATTTCAGGGGTGCAACAGGGTGTCATGTTGAGCAATTTGCGAGTACCTACTGGTACTCGCAAATTGCTCATGCAATCTCCACTTCATTCCTATGGGCCTATAGGCCCATAGGAATGACTGGGACAGCATTCCTTAATTGCGACTAGCAATTTGCGAGTAGCAATTAAGGAATGTTTAGGAATCGCTATTTGTATAGTGATTCTATGTCAGGACCGGAGGCTTCAGATTATGCTTTTTTCTCTCTCCGCTGTTTATTAACAGAAAACACATAGCAGCCAGAAAAGCAAAACTTGTAAAGGATATGCTATACCACTCAACACTGGGATAAACATATCTCCAAAAAACATCAAACACATGGGATAAACTACAACTCCCATCAGTCCATAAACATAGTCCTTCCATAGTGTCCACTGCGCTAAGGTAGGGCATCCATCTTGTGATCCCATCCTCTTTCTTCGCTGCTACGCAGCCAGTTAAGTGCCTTCCCTGTTCTCTCCCTCGTTTTTGGGTGTAGTGAGAGCGTTTTGGGGTTTGGTACTGCGTGTGTTATTGTAAATTGTGTGGGCTCTTGTTGTGGGGGTTTTCAAATTGTTTCCCTTGCAGAGCCCGTGTTTTCTTGCCTTTGTCGCGGGGACGTTTCGCCCCTGACGCGACTGTCCCCGGAATTGCGGCTCGTTTCGCTTGCCGCTAGAGGGCGCTGCCGCGTCTCGTTCTCCTCAGCGCGTCTTTCCCTTCATCGGGAGCCGCGCTGAGGAGAGCGATCGCGCCAGAGCCTTCGACTGCTGCCCCACCGTGACGCCCGACCAGGGTTGTACTGCCCCAGCATCTTGACGCCCGTTTGTGGGTCTGTACTTGCGGTTTTACCGCGCTGACGCCTGCGGGCGGTATTTGGTTCAGCACTTGCCGATTTTACTCGGCGTCATTTGCATATTTGTTCTGTGAGCGCGCTGGGGGGCGGCTTGAGACCCGGTCTTGTTTAAGAGGGTCAGCGCGTTCAGAGGGGTGCTGCCTCTTGCTGTCTGGTGTGCCAGATATTCAAAGCCTTTGCTAACCTCTGGTTAGCCCACACTGCTGGTGCCTGGGCCAGTCTAAAACCTCATTCCCCGCCCTAAAGGACTTAGTCATGGCAGAGGGATATTATGTGGAGGAGGAAACCCACCAATACTTGGGGGATGACGAATTTTATGAAGCTGTAGATCAGTCCATCTATAGGTGTGTACAGGAGATCGTGGGGCCTATGGAGGATAGACTCTCGGCCCGCATTGTGGAGGAGTGCACTAAATTGGCCTCTACGGTACCGGGTACCCAGGGTTCTGCCCCTGCCACTTCTGAGATTAAACCACCTGCCCCCAAGAAGGTATGCAGGGATAGTGGCTCCGGAGGGTCGCAAGGGGTGGATAAGGACGCCTTTGAACGCCTCCGGGATGCGTTCCTGGCTAAGGCAACGGAGCCTGACACCCCTGCGTCGCTCCCAGCCCCGGGCCCTTCGGGGTCGACCGCGACAGCCCCTTCCTCCCCGGGAGGGCTCTCCCCGGCGGACACGGATGACGACGAAGATTCAGTGCGCTCGTGGCGCCCGTCCGGATCAGCGGCGGAGTTGCCTCATGACGCCTCAGGTATGCTTGACCCGGACGATATTATCCATCCGAGGTCGGCAGCCTGGGCACCGGGCGACAAAGTCGCGAAGTTCGTGGCGGGACGTCTGCGCAAGCCACTGGAGCAGGAGGCACGTAGTTGCCTCAGGGGAGAGTGTCCGCGGCCTTCACTGGAGGGCAAAGTGGCCCTGACCCCTGAGTTAGACGGGAAAATGGCTACTTTTATGGCAAAGTTTGTTAAGGACCCGCGAAAAGGCATTGACCGTTCCTGGCGGTCATGCCAAGACAAGCTTTTAGATACAATAGGCCCCTTAACGAAGATCCTCGACATGGCGGAGGAGGCCAAAGTTTCCGGTTCCACAATTTCACCGGAAGTTCTCTCTAATTGGGCTCAGAGGGCAGTGATATTTTTGGGCAACGCTAATTGCGCCCTTTCAACAGAGCGTAGACGCTCGCTGCTCATTAAGTTAGATCCTAAATTGGGAGACCTGGCCTCGTCAGAGGCGGGAGCAGTAGCGCAGGGCGGCCTATTTGGAGATCCATTCATAAAAGAACTGGGGAAATTTGTCTCCACCTTTTCATCCCTAGACAGAGCACAGTCCACCATAAAAAGGGTGTTTAACCAGCGTTTTTCCCGGGGGGCCGGCCGTGGAAGGGGCCTCACGTCCGGCCGTGGTGGACAGAACCAACCAAATAAGGGTCAAGGCTCCGGCAGAGGTCAATACAACTCCTCGGCTAATTACACTAACTTCTACCCCTCCAGGGGTCAACGCTTCAGAGGAGGCCGCGGCGGCTTCAGGAATGACGCACACAACAACAATTCTCACGGTGAGTGTAATCCCGGCGGACCAGGTCCAGATTGGGGGGAGACTGGCCTGCTTCCAGGAGGCCTGGTCAGCACTTACGAAGGACGCGTGGGTTCTTCAGACAGTGCGTGGGTTCCACATAGAATTTTACGATCACCCGATTCAATTAAGGGATCCACGGCCCATTCTTTTTTCCCAAGGGGATGCCCGGTTGATCGACGAGGAGGTCTTGGCTCTGTGCCAGAAAGGCGCCATCTGTCGTTCAACACGGCATCCTTCAGGTTTCCGCAGCAACATTTTCCTGGCGAACGACTGGATGGTCCGTTTGGACCTGAAGGACGCTTACTTGGTAGTGCCCATCCACCCGCCTCACCGTCGGTTCCTGCAGTTCCTCTGGCGGGACCAGGTTTACGAGTTCACAGCCCTTCCTTTCGGACTCTCCTCGGCCCCGTGGTGTTTCACCAAATTGTTACATCCAGCGGTGGAGGTCCTTCGGAGTCAGGGCATCCGAATGATCGTCTATCTAGACGACATCCTTTTACTGGCACAATGTCCCAGCAAGCTGATTCTTCAGCTCAACCAAACGATAACGTTATTGCAAGGTCTGGGTTTCATCGTCAACAAGGACAAGTCTGTCTTGACGCCTTCCCAGAGGATGGTGTTCCTGGGGTTCCTAGTGGACTCGGTGCAGGCTTCCCTCAGTCTGCCATCACGGAAGATGGCCAAGATCAGGCACGAACTCCGGCAGACGATCGCCAAGGAGCGCACGTCTCTGCGTCAGATCGCCAGGGTGGTGGGCCTCCTCTCGTCCTCCATCCAGGCGATCTTTCCGGGTCCGCTTCATTATCGGGCCCTTCAGCGCCTCAAGGCGTACCACCTTCGGAAAGGTCTATCTTACGAACAGTTGGTCCCATTGTCCGAAGAGGTAAAGGAGGAGATGTCCTGGTGGCTCTCCCACATGGAGGCCTGGAACGGCCGGGCGATTTTCGGGTCGGTTCCGGATCTAGTAATAGAGTCGGACGCCAGCAGATCTGGTTGGGGCGCCCGTTGCGGCGATTTCTCCACAGGCGGAGGCTGGTCGTCAGAGGAGCAGCGTCTCCATATCAATTGTCTGGAGCTCCTCGCAGGTTCTTTCGCGGTCCGTTGCTGGACCAAGGATTCAGCGTCATCGTGCGTCCTTCTACGGATGGACAACATCTCAGCGGTGCGCTATGTCAATCACCTGGGCGGCCCTCGGTCCAAAGCCTTGGCGAATTTAGCAAAGGATTTTTGGGACTACTGCCTAGCCCACCAGGTCTCGGTGACAGCAGAGTACCTACCGGGTCGTGCATACCAGGTGGCGGACTGGCACTCGAGGTACCTGCGGGACTCGAGTCTCTGGAAGTTGGACACACAGGTGTTCCATTGGCTACAGACCTTTTGGGGCCCGTTCTCGGTGGACCTGTTTGCGTCCCGTCTCGACTTCCAGTTACCAAGGTTTTTCAGCTGGAGGCCGGATCCTCTAGCGGTGGCCACGGATGCGTTCCTTCAAAACTGGAGTCAGGAGCGCCCGTATGCTTTTCCACCTTTTTCAATGATAATGAGGTCGGCGGCCCTTCTTCACCGCCAGCAGGCGGAGGTGGTGATGGTGACGCCGTGGTGGAGGTCGCAAGTTTGGTTTCCGGTTCTTCTGGAACTTTCTTGGGATTTTCCAATCCTACTCCCCCGGCTCCCTCATCTTCTTCTCAATCCAGACGGGGACCCACATCACCTGATAGTGCAGGGTTCTCTCCGCCTCATGGCATGGAGGCTTTCCGGAGACGCTGGTCGCTCCCTGGCCTTTCGGGAGCAGCTGACTCCTTTTTGGCTAAAGCATGGGCCAGCAGTACCACGAAGAGATATAGATCAGCGTGGTCCAGGTGGGTGCGTTGGTGTCTTCGACGGGACCTGGATCCCCTGGTCGCAGGAATCGTTCACGTACTGAATTTCCTGGCGGATCTAGCGACTAGTGGTTTGGCCTATCGAACGATTAATGCCGTTCGCTCGGCGATTTCGGCGGCACATGAACAGATAGACGGTGCCCCGGTTGGGGAACATCCCCTGGTGTGCAGGCTCCTTCGGGGGGTACGTCTTGATTTGCCCCCGGAGCCAAGGTATTCTGTCCTTTGGGACGTTAATTTGGTCCTGAACCTTTTCCTTTCTTGGCAACAGAATAGATATCTTTCTCTGAAAGAACTATCGGCAAAATTGGCCATGCTATTGTGCCTGGTGTCGTGTCGGAGGGTGTCCGATGTACGTGCTTTGGATATCTCAGCGAGAGTGTTCTCTCCGGATGGAGTTACCTTCACGGTGGGTCGTCGAACGAAGTCCGCAACGAGATCTATATCTTACCCGGCCTTCGTGGACGTTCCCAAACTATGTGTGGTCCAGTGCCTAAAAGCATACGAAGATATGACTTTAGAACTTCGTCCTCCGGGCGAACAGCAGCTCCTGATCGCACTGCGAAAACCGCATAAGGCGGTATCCTCTCCCACCATAGCCCGTTGGGTACGGTGGATATTGCAAGAGGCTGGCATTGATACCAAGCAGTTTGGAGCTCATTCGGCCAGAGGTGCTATGGCCTCGAAAGCTTTCTCCTTGGGAGCACGTTTGGAGGACTTAATGCGTGCTGCAGATTGGTCCTCGGATTCCACTTTCAAACGGTTTTATTTCAAGCCAGTGGTGGATATTGCGGGTTTGGTGGTCGGTCAGCTTTAAACAAGCATAATCTGAAGCCTCCGGTCCTGACATAGAATCGAAATTTGCCTAGCATAGTAACGGTAAGTTTCAATTCTATTAAGGACACGGAGGCGAGGATTATCCCACCCACTCTCCGGCGGAGATCCCTCCCCGTATTGGTGTAAGTAAAGATTCTGTGAAGTACTTGCTTCTAACGTATTGGTGTAGTAACAACACTTGAAGTGCTTGCTTCTGACGTGTCGGCATATTTATTGTTTCTTGCCTTGTTCAAGTCACTTATGAACGTTTGCGGCGCTGACGCTGTTGTTTTTTCCTTCCAGGTAACGAATCTAAACAGGATCGTGGTTGATTTGGCGTGACTCGCGCGAAGAAAGAGGATGGGATCACAAGATGGATGCCCTACCTTAGCGCAGTGGACACTATGGAAGGACTATGTTTATGGACTGATGGGAGTTGTAGTTTATCCCATGTGTTTGATGTTTTTTGGAGATATGTTTATCCCAGTGTTGAGTGGTATAGCATATCCTTTACAAGTTTTGCTTTTCTGGCTGCTATGTGTTTTCTGTTAATAAACAGCGGAGAGAGAAAAAAGCATAATCCTCGCCTCCGTGTCCTTAATAGAATTGAAACTTACCGTTACTATGCTAGGCAAATTTCGATTCCTACATGCATAGGCTTTTGCGATTCCTAAATAGCGATTCCTTAAAAATCGCTATTTAGGAATTGCAAAAGCCTACGTTGATGCAGGTGCCAGTATCTGTCTATCTGCGATCCATGAGAATTATGCAAGCTAAAATATGGCATGTCTGCCTGAAAGATGGGCCCATGACATCTGTCCAGTTTAGGGGATAACTTTTTGTCCATTGTCTGAGTTCTGTTTGCTGAAGGGCTGAGCTGTCTCTGTCCTTTGTAACATGAGAGATATCTCTAGTGTTTGGGAATTAAAGATCTGTTTATCCTGAGGTATAGATCTGTTGTCCGAATCCTGAACAAGATCATAGTAACTTGACAGAAGACTCTGCTGTCTGTGTCACTAGTATATGTGCTGTCTAGCACCAAGGTCTGATTTGGGGTTTCCTATGTGGGGCTTCATCGGCCACAAATTAGATAAACAAACCTGATTACCCATAGTTCATTAGCTCTCGGGTCGAGCTTGGAGCCAGCACCATGTTTAGCAGTGACTGAAAATGAGTATTTTGCACTCTTAATTGTTTTTGAAAGCACTGATGCATTATTAGCAGATAGACTTCTGAAAAGTAAAACAGTTTCTTCAGAACATTAATAAAGCACTTTCTGAATTAAGTGCACAGAGCGGCATTTAATCCTGACAACCAACCATTCAAAGCATGAAATAGATAATGCTGCTCTCTGACCTTCCTCGGCTTAGCTAAAGGCCAGAGTGGTATTTTCTATAGTGTTGCTTACATCTATACTTTGGCTACTCCACAGATTCATTACAGCAGGCAGAACTTCTGCCAAGCTCTACTGAAATCACATGGTCAATAGTTGAGAAAGCTACCATCGGAGGACGACCTGGCAGATTCTCTTGGAGTGGGGGCGGGAGCGCTTCGAAAAATCCACAGACGTTCATCTTCCTGCTAGAGTCTTTCTAGGAAAGGCTGAGAGTCTTGTTACCAGAATCCTTTAAATAAAGACCTTCACAAGTAGGCAGCACTAGAATGAGGAGCAGCATATTATGTTGTATCAGCGCACCAAGAACTAGCCTATTAATGTGACTCTGATGCCTAAATTCTTCCCGTTTTCCCACTCTCCGGCCTAATCCTTTGAGTTGAAATGTGCTTCTAGGCCAGTTTGCAGCAGAATAATAAGTTTCGGAGAGCTTCGACATGCGCTGCTTACACACATCCCTAGGGACACCACCCTTCCAGACGCTTCTCCCCTAGAGGATAGGGTGCTGGATGGACATCTTCCAGAGAAAACCATTTCTCTGATTTATAGGAAACTAATAAACAACATGGAAGATCCATTGTTTAATATAAAAAGAAACTGGAATGAGGACGGCCTAGAACTAGACAACGAGGATTGGCAGGGGGCGATCTCTTCCCCGTGGGTGGTGGCAATTCAGACGAGGCTGGGGTTGGTGCAGCTAAAGATACTACATAGGACATATGTTACAAGACCCTGTCTGGTTCGAATGGGTCGCTCGGACAGTGGAGAGTGCAGAAGGGGCTGTGGGGAACTGGGGACATTTATGCATATACTGTGGCACTGCCAAAGCATACAAACATATTGGGGAGCAGTTCACCACATACTGAGGGCGGTCCTAGGGATAGACCTGCAGCCGGAGGCCCGTAGATGCATCCTAAATGTCTGGGAGCCGACTGACATTAGCACCTACACAACACAATGGGCTACTTTGGCATTCATGGTAGCGAAGCGTAACATTGCCCAACTGTGGGGGGCTCGCCAGCCTCCCTGGACCGAGAAGTGGGCGGAGGATTTGGACTGGTGTATGTTTAGGGAGAAGTCAGTCTACATTGCCTGGGGATGTCCCGGGAAATGGAGCAGGGTATGGGACGCTTGGAACCATTACAGGGATGACAACTGTGCTTCACCGGACCGTTTGAGAGGCGCTGAAATGCACGAGTCCCCTTGATCTTCCAACTGCAACAACTGTGTGTCATTTTGAACTGTATGGAATGTCGTTGAGGAAAGATGGAGATATTTGCTTGTATCACTCGATGTGTATTTGGTCGATTTGTTTAATAGAAAGAAATATAACAAAAAAAAGTTTCGAACAGCAACGAAGGGATTCCTGGGGGGTGCTTCTGGGTGGGTAACTTCAGATCGAGGATTGCAGGAGCCCCTGCAACTACTCACTCCTCAGTCATGCTTCATGTTACTCATTGACAGACCTGATAAAGTGTAGCACCACCTGACACAGAGCCCAGTGAACCGGTTAGACCTTGGCCCAGGGAAGGAACTGCACCACAGACAGTGCACAGGCACCCACGGGCACCAGTTGGAACTATGCTTCTCGACGGAAGGAATTGTTTATGCTATTAAATGTTGACAGCTCGTACCAGCAACATATGGCGACCTGCGTAGTGCAGAAATCTATTTCAGACGTGAAAGAGGTGTGTCCTTGGAGCAAGTGATATGCTCTGATCAAGGTGAAAAAAAAGTATCAAAAAGTGTCGGAAAGATGTTTATTAATAGAAACAAATCTGCTTTCTAAACCAAAGCCTGTGAGGGCGCTTGATTTTCACTTTGATTTATGTTTTTTGGGCAGAAGTGTGACCTGTTCGTTAAACTGATCAATCTTCAAGTGTGCCATGATTGAGTGCACCACAAATTAGTGTGTTCCAAGCATGTGCACTCATGCACTAGTGAATCCTGGTGAAGACAGGGTCACCCGACAGCATCATGTTCACTATGATGATGTATTGCCCGACAATCCCGTGAGCTCCATGGAACGGATGTCTGTGGATAGTTGGTGGGGCCTGAGTTGAGCAACAGACTAGGAGAGCCATGCTGGCAATTCAAGAACAGAAATCACGAGGAGCAGCCTGGGAGGAGAATGACGAACGTCTTTGACATCTACAGCCGAGAGGAGTGGGGTTTCTCATTTAGAATCAAAAGAACAAAAATGTAACGGCGGATTGCTGGTTCTGCACCTTGTCCCTGTTTCATCCAATCAAGAGTCCTGTGCACCTAGAGCCAGGCACCAGCCGTTACGTGGTGACTCTGTGTCCTAGATCCTGAAAGTATGTTTACGAGTGGGTGTGCACCAGGACAAAGAAGTCCAAGGCAAGCTTGTCGTGTGCAGAGTCTTTATTTTGAATAAATATTCTCAGATCAAATAACAACTTCAGCTCAACCAACGTGTTTCGTTCTCCTCTGAGAACTTCATCAGGGCTTGAAAAGTATCTTGGCGAACCCTTGATAACGGCAAGTAAATCTGCAGTTTCCGAAGTGAGTGCTCCAGTGAATTACTATGGACATAAATGGGCTGTATGGTGCCCGAAGCCAAAGATCTATGGTGAAGCGAAAGCCAGTCCTCAACAAAGTTAATCTGCAAGTAATCACTCTAGTGTATTGCACTGGAGACAAAGGGGAATTCCCGGGCCCAGTTGATGTCTAGAAAGTAGAAATCCTCTACGCGATCGAAAGGTTTCTCAACACAAGCAGTAGCTATCATCTGCGACCACACTTGTTGAGAAATCTTGACGGGAGATGGTCTGGAGTAAGATTTTCCTTGCTCACTGAAAGGATGAGCTGGGGATGGATACAACATGAAAAGCATGAGGGCCGTGGATTTGAGGAGTAAAAGAGCACATTAAGGAGAGAGCAAGAAAACACATGCATTAGCAGGGAGTGCTGAAATAAATCCCCCAAAATAGTTCACTGAATGTAAGCAGTGGAAGGATACAAGTCATCCAATCAAATGAATGGTTAAGAAGCTATGGTCCAATGGAGGGGCAAACACTAGAAGAGGATGCAAAGCCTCTGAATAAGAAGTAAGCAAATGACAATGGCAAGAAATCCAATTAGTAGTAAGCAATGGGCGGGTCCAAATCCTATTGTAAGTTTTTAGGTCTCGCCTGTCGATGCGCATGCGCATCGAGCAAGGCGAGAGTATTGGGACTTATCCACTCTTTATCCACACTGCAAGGAATCGTGGCGATTCCTTGCAGTGCCCGTGACTTTTAAGCTCAATGCGCATGCGCATTGAGCTTAAAAGCGCGTGCACGTCCGTCTTTGTTTACCCGCTCCGCCCCCTCCCCTTCCCGCCGTGTCGCATTTCTCCTCCCCCCTCCCCTCTCTTCCCTCCGTCTTGTTTATTTTACCCGCTCCGCCCCCTCGCATTTCTCCTCCCCCCTCCCCTCTCTTCCCTCCGTCTTGTTTATTTTACCCGCTCCGCCCCCTCCCCTTCCCGCCGTGTCGCATTTCTCCTCCCCCCTCCCCTCTCTTCCCTCCGTCTTGTTGCCTATGGGCGGCTGTGCTGGCAAGCAGCGCTGCTTCCTCTCCTCTTTCTGTTGAAACAAACAGCAGGGAGGGGAGGCGTTTCCAGGGCCAACTCACTCTCGCTCTCTTCGTCTTGTTAGGGTTTTCACCACCAGAATCAAGGAGTGACAAACCAGCCAGTATGTACATTTTCAATTCAGAACGCCACCTTTTTTATGCACACGGATTTACACAATATTTCTGCGCAGTGTCCCGTTATTATTTCAAGGCGCTACATTTGCTCGTGACAAACATCTCACAAACCATTTCAGCGAACAAACACGCGCCTCGCGCTGCCTGCGTCTATGTGACAGCGCGAGACGCTTCTTAAAATAGAGCAGCGGTCGCTGAGCTCCGGTTCAAGCCCTCGTAAACTTTATTTTTTCAATGCAATACGTCTGTTCCAAAACAAGCAGGCCCTCGGCCCGCCGCTGCCGCTGCACACAGGCTCCGTTGTGCCGCCGCAGTGAATCACTCCTCCTGCAGGCGGCTGATCTCCTGGGGCTGGCGGGAGGCCAGGGCGGCTGCAGCTGGGCCTTGCTATCTGTTCTCCAGGCCTGGGGGGCAGGAAGGCTTGGCGCTCACCAGCGCGCCCTGTTATGAATGCTGCCTGTACCCAATGTGCCCTCGTTCCTCGCCTGTGCCCGGACCCCGTCTTTTGCCTCTGGCTGTGGAGCGCTTCTCTCTGTTTCCACCTCGTTTCCCCGAGCGGGGGCCGCACCTGGTACCCCCTCCAGCCTCACACCCTTTACGCTTCCTGTCTAATGAACTGTGTTTCCATCACTGCTCTCTCTCCCTGCCAATGTCGCCTTTCTCTCCCATTGCCCTCTGTCTATGACCCTTCACCAGTCGCTGTCTCTTCTTCTCTGCCCGTCACCTCTGCAAGGGGGTCTCCTTTCTTCATGCCCTCCCGTCCTTTGTTGACATTGTCACTCTCAGCTCTCCTCACGCGCCCTCTCTCCTGAAGTGTCAGTAATCGCGGCCGCCGTTTCTCCCTCCCCTCACCTCTCTCCCTACTTCCCTCGATCTGTCTGTAACAGAGTCACTGCTCCTCCCACTCTCTCTCTCTGTCTGCCTGACGCCCTCTCGCCTATCCTCCTATCCTGCCATCTCTCTCACATCTCTCTCACATCCTGACATTTCTCTCACTCTCTCCCATCCGGCCATCTCTCTCTCCCATCCTGCCATCTCTCTCCCTTCCTGACATCTCTCTCCCTTCCTGACATCTCTCTCTCCCATCCTGCCATCTCTCTCTCATCCTGCCATTTCTCTCACACTCTCTCCCATCCTGGCTGCTCTCTCCCATCGGGCCACCACCCTCACCCTCACTCACCCTCACTCACTCACCCTCAACCCCTCACCCCCTCACCCCCTCACCCTCACTCGCCCTCACCCTCAACCCCTCACCCTCAACCCCTCACCCTCAACCCCTCACTCACCCTCAACCCCTCACTCACCCTCAACCCCTCACCCTCACTCACTCACCCTCAACCCCTCACCCTCACTCACCCTCAACCCCTCACTCACCCTCAACCCCTCACCCTCAACCCCTCACCCTCAACCCCTCACTCACCCACCCTCACCCACCCTCACCCACCCTCACCCACCCTCACTCACCCACCCTCACTCACCCTCACTCACCCTCAACCCCTCACTCACCCTCACTCATCCTCACTCACCCTCAACCCCTCACCCTCACCCACCCTCAACCCCTCACCCTAACTCACACTCACTCACCCTCACCCTCACTCACCCTCAACCCCACTCACCCTCAACCCCTCACTCACCCTCAACCCCTCACTCACCCTCAACCCCTCACTCACCCTCAACCCCTCACTCACCCTCACCCACCCTCACCCTCACCCTCACTCACCCTCAACCCCTCACCCTCACACAGTGCAATAGGTCTCGGAGCATTTGAGTTAGAGCTTTTAGAATTGTTTATGGCTTTTTTTATTTGTAATTCTTTAGCATTGGCTACAGGAAACAAAAATGCTAAAGATTTACAAAAAAAACCCATAAACAATTCTAAAAGCACTAACTCTAATGCTGCGAGACCTATTGCATTTCCAATGCTTGTTGATGTAGTCCACAAGAGGTCTTTTGACAACGGACAGCCAAAAGCTGTCCACTGGAAAGACCTAAGTAGTACTGGCAAAGTCAATAGGTCTTGTCTTTAGAAGGTGAGACCTATTGGCCTTGACAGTGCATGTTTGCATTATCATTCCCTGCTAATATATTTTCATTCACTGTTCCAACATGGCTACGAGTCATAGAGGATCCATAAAGTAGAAAAAATTACAGACCAGTGTGTCACAACGTACACATGCATCACAAGGCAAACACTCATCCGTTGTGACACTTCTGCAGCCATTTTTTTTTTTAGTTTGGCATTCCAACATGGCTGATGACCATGCCAGAATCGTAAACTAAAATTGAATATAAAAATGAAGTCCGCAGTCCACTGAAAAGTAAAGTGAGTAGTCTGAAAGCCCGTTGCTTCTGCTGAACCTATAGTGGAAAAAAAATAATGCAGGATGGATGGGGGAGCACGGTGAATAAATGGATGGAAAGGGAATGAAAGAGTGCAGGTTGGAGAGAGCTTAGGCCCCTCCTTATAAATAAAGCAAGGCATTAATGACAATATGTGTATGGACTATGTTTTTAAGTAATCCATATGCACAAAATATGGTTGGGTGGTGCCAGCACTGATGGGCAACCTTGACAGCCAATGACTAAAGTAAAAAGAACAGATGATAGATGCAGTTCTGAACAATTCAAACATTTATGTCCAGTCACAGATTCTGGGTTTTATCTATCGTTTTTTTCGCCACCCCAGTTTGGACCCAGCCATATGCAAATCAGTCTTGACTTTGTTCTTCATGGGAGCAGTCCAGCCCAAACTGCTAGGCCAGGTCCTTCCTGGACCGGAAACAAGCATCTTGGGACCGGTTTCAGGGCATCACCCCTCATCAGCCAGGCTAGCTTTAATCCGGTGGCAGAGTGAGCATGGGACCCATGTCTGGGCATTTGGTGTTGGTGGCTTTAAAGCAAGGACGGTATAAAGCAGGGGTCAGAAGGGAAGGGACTGTAAATATTCTTATTTTATTGCATTTTTAAAACCGGTCCAGAACCTAACTGCAATATTAAATAAATCCAGACATATTTAAACATTGGCAGATTAACAGAATAATTGGGAAGAAGTCTGAGGGGTAACACTGATGATTTTTTTCACGGTGGGGTGGGGAGACGGCATTAAAAAGTTTGAAGATCACTGGTATCGATGCTTCTGGGGTCTTAAGCTTCCCTCGCATTCAGCGTTTTTACACTTTGAGGTTACACGTTCACGTCCTTGTTCCTGGAAATGGCTGTCGCTGTAGCAGAGTCACCCTAATAAGAAGCGACAGGTCTTCCTGCCTCCCGGGCTTTGGGGAGGCCAAGATCCAGCCTCCGCACTCCCCCCACGCGACTCCTCATGACGAGGGGAAGGCAGAAACCGCTGACCGAGCCGGAACAAGGGGACCGCGGCCTCGGGGAGAGGACAGCGCCGCTCAGAGAGGGAGGCGAGGGAGACTGGAACAGCAATCAGCAAAGCTGCCAGGTCCAGTTAGTCTCTGGAGCAAGTAGCCCGGCCTAGCGGAGAAGAAGTGAGGGCTGACTTCAGCACAGGGGGAGACGGCTGACAGGCTGATGCGCTCTGACAATGGCGGCAGCTAAGTGCTCTCCGAGAATTACACTGGAGGTGCCGGATGCACGGGGAATGCAGACTCTCCAAAGCGCGCCTTTTTCGCTCTGTTGTGTTTCTTTAAAGCCAACTTGCACCAAAATCTGTGAGAAACGGGTAAGAAAAAGGTTGGAAGTAAACCCTTTTTGCGGACTACCACAATTCAACATTTGCTTTGTTTTTGGGATGGAAGTAATTACTGGAACAACTCAGCCTCATCGGAAAGAAGTATTGTAGCTCAGCTGGCGTTTGGTGGATTGTTACTAACCAGTAATTGGCAATATGTCAAACCCTACTTTTGAGCTTCCCAGCCCATGTGGCCTGACACAGACATCATGCTGCAATCCCATCCAAACACCATGCCTTAAATGTCTCTTTTTTAAAGCCACCTGTTTCAAAAATCGATCATAAATTGATATATTTTTTAGGGAAAAATGTCTTTAATGAGCATCCCAACTGTATCATTCTCCTAGAGCCACGAGAGACGAAGAGCACGGGCTAATAATGTTGGCATTATCTCTCCATTGTCCTTCATTGTCCCATTTCTTGCTAGTTGAGGAAATACCCCAGCAGTCCAAAGTATCCAACCTGTATAACAACCCACGTTATCCAAGAAAATCATGGTATATCTCTTAAACTATATTCAGTGGTAGACCGTAATCATTTTTAAGCATAACTGTATAAAATAGTGGCAGCTAAAATAGACTGAAAAATGTCCCACCTTCCATCTGTAATAGGAAATGACTGTACTGGGTAAGTGTTTGTGTCTGCACTATACTTTACTCTTTTAAGCATTTTGCCATCTTTCCATGCGGTTACAGTTGCCCTTATCAGAGGATCCTGGTTCACCAGAGGGCACGTCCTTACCAAGGATGGAATCAAATAGCACCTCGGTAATCGAGTGAACCAAATGGAATGTTAATGGCCACAAGGTGATTACAAATGAGAGAGTCTACACCTCCAATTTTTGTGGATAATGGAACGTGGAGTAGAACCGGGAGCCGGGATGTCAATAGAACCAATCTTGGCATCCCAAACCTACTGCTGCTCTCCTAAAATAGATCTAGACTCAGACAAAACCTCTGGAACATCAGATCTCCTGCCAAATGCCTATGTGGTGGATATGTCAAGCTGTCAGTGTCAATATTGTATGTGCCCAGTTGAAGATCTGGGCTAACAAAGCTGACACACTCTGAGAATATTCTCCGCCATATGAATACATGTATGCCACTACCAACATCAGGCTGCCTGATGGGACTGTTCCTATGATTCTTTGACCTGGAGAGGGAAGAAGAGAAACTTGAAACCTCCTACTAACCTCTATGAATGAGTGGAGTGATTTGACTCTGAAGTTGGCCAACAGCTGTGAGCTGAGATCAAGCACGTGATCAACCCCGCATCCCTTCCCATATGCATAGTTTGTAAAGGCACACTCTTTTTATACAGAAGGAGGGGTAACAGCCTTTAACCCCTTCCATGCTCATGACGAGCTCAGCTCGTCATGACCACACCCGTTTTCGTTGCTGTCCAGCACAGCAGGGGAAACTCTTAAGCAGCGATGTGGTTAACTTTGTGCTGGCACCAAGCCTGGGATAAATGAGCCGCTTATTTGAAATGCAGAGTATTGAGTAGGCAACACATCAGGAGATAGTTCACCAAGGGCCTGAGAAAAAGCATGGCCCACGAGAATTCAGCAAGATAACCTTTTGTGCTGTCTGCCCATAATGCCAAAGATGAACCGTGTGTGTTAACATGAGAATAGGTGGCAAACAAACATTGCCAAAGGATTGCTATTCGGGGAGTAGAGGCCATATCCGCCTTGCATGTAACAGAGTTCAATGAATTTCTGTGTGTCTATAATGGTGAAAGATGAAACATGCTAAGACACCAGATCATTGAAGAACACTGCACTGTAATTGACTTACCTGATCAATTAAATATAAGTGCACTATGGCCTGATGTTATAACGACGCACAAGTCAAGCAAGCGTTCCTGTGAACAGCCAAGGGAAAGAACTGCCGCCCTACAGTAGCTCCCTTAAATGTAAATGATTACAAGGCCCAAAAAAACTCTCTGGGCTGGCCTGAATGGAGTAGTGCAGGTTACCACCCTGTAAGTCCTAACAGTATAAAACTTACTCTGCAAATATTGGGCAACTGGTGTCCATTATCAAAAATGTTTAGACACTTTAGATACTTTGAATCTGCTATTAGATTCCTGTTCTTCTAGACCTTTGATACCAGGAGAAAAACTTGAGTATGAGCCCTCATTCACTCTTCATTGAGAACCGGTCTGTTGGACTTCTTGCTGAAAATTAGGTAGAAGGCTTAAAGTAATGCCGCTTTCTTCTTTCTGCCGTTAGCAAGGGTGAAATGTTGTCTCCTGACGTTGGTGATAGCTGGAAAATAGGAACTATATAATGATTTCTCCTTTTAATAATTCTGTCTTGCTTTAGCAAAATTAAGCAACAGTAATATAATATCCCAATTGGCAATGTTCCTTGGTAACCCTATTATCTGGGTCCTTAACAGCAACTACAACCAAAACATCCATCTGTCCATCACTCTTTTGTTATAGGACTATGACCAAAAAATATTTATTTTATTTGTTATCAGTATGCACTAGATAGGTCACCCACAGTGCTCAAAGGGACATCACGTTCCTCTGATGACATCTACCACCCATTTGCCTTCTTTAGACTTTATTTTCTCCCAGCAACATAAAGGGAGTGAGTTGTGAGAACTGCATGGGGAATTTGCTGAATTTTCCAAGGACGGCATGGAGAGTAGCCTTACTTGCTGGCCAAAGCCTGAAAGCTTCTCACCATACAGAAGTGAGCTGAGAACTTTGACGTTTAAAAATATTTACCTGGTATATTGCTGTCCCTTTTCTAAAATGAAACATATGTCTTCATATACTGTCCTGTTGATGAGGAAACACAAAACTAAAAAAAATGGTTAGTTCAATTCCCAAAGACAATATGAACCTGTCTCCTACGCTGATGACACTGCGCTGATTATTTTCATTTCCTACAACATTTTTTATACCCAAGCAAATTTTAACTCTTGTATGCATGAGGTTGCCAATTGGATACAAACGAATTACCTTAAATTAGGTGGCGACAAAACAGAAGTGAGTGTGTTTGGAAATTGAAAGCATACTTGCTGGTCAGAAGGATAGTGGCCTAATGAACTGGTAAATTTTCCTCAGCCTACCAGTTCTGCCAGAAACTAGGAATCATTCTTGTTAAAAATCTCACAGTGGCAGACAGGTCAGCTTGGTGTCAGCATCTTGCTTTTTGGCATCTTAAAGATTAAACAAAAGGCGTTCACCTGTCTCTCCGTTGAGACATGTAAAACGGTAATCCAAGCCCTGGTTACAGCAGACTAGAGTAGGGTAACACCCTTCATGTGGGCAACTCCGATAGTGCTATAAAAATCCATTTAACATAACATAACTTTATTAAGGGTTGAAAGGAAAATCTAAATTCTGATTGAGGTTATAGTAAAAACTGCAGAAGTTGCTACAACATTTTTTTCAGCCTTTCATTCCATTAGCGACTTCATTACTTATGCCTAACCTGTAGAAAATACTTGGCCATCTGAATGGATTCGACAAAACTTGTGATTCTGAAAGGTTATGCCAATATTTTTAAGGTTTTGGAGGCCTTTGTAAATTTTTAAAATCTTAGCAATAGTAATATTTTGTTACTTTTTTCGCAATATCAATCAAGCAGTAAAGGCTGGACAATACTTGCAAATTGTTTATACTCAACTAATACTGTAATCTTATAAAGCTTTCAGTGGTCGTTTTGTGATGCTAGTAAATCTGTAATATTTGGAAATATCAGTCAGTCTTGTAACACTTTTGCAAGATCCGTACACCGGTTTATCTTTGGCTATACTTGTAATTCTCAAGCTTTAACGATACCAATAACCCTGTATAGGCGTGGTCATGGTTGTAAATGGTAAAGCTTTTGCAATACTTTTACATATCTATCCCTCTACCAATATTGATAAACCTGTAAAGCTTTTACTATCACTTTTACATCTGTAATGCACAGCTTTGGCACTACTATTAAAGTATATTTGTTAACTGGTGTTGCCATATCTGCACATTTGTAAAGTTTTAGCAATGCTTGTTGTTTTGTAAACGTTCTTGTAAACCTGTGGCAATAGCCATACACCCGTGAAGCCTTGGCAATGCTTGTAATTTTCTCATGTTTTATAAACTTGAAAAGCTTTCTGTAAGACTGTTGGAATACTTAAAATCTATATATCCTTTCTGATACTTGTATATTGATAACACTTCAGTGAAAGTTCAGATTCATAATTTTTAGTAACACCTGAAATTCTTAACATGGTTTCAGTACTTTCTGCAAACTCTGCAGTACTTTTAAATCTGTAAAGCTTTGGTGATAATTCACAATTCGTATGGTTGTTGTAGCATTTGTACGTCTGTAATTCTTATGTAATATGTCTAGGTCAGTCGAGTTTTGCAGATTCAAAATTATTAAATTGATGCCTACTCTATGGGAGTTCTTATCCTTAAAATCTTCCAATTTGACACTTCCTAGCCAGTAAAATTCCCAGATGAGAAAATTATATAAGAATCATGAGGATCGTTGAGGCTGTGGAACGTTTTTGGCAAAAAAGTTTGTATTGCAAGCGTAGCTCCCCATTGTGTATCCTTGTCTCTGTTGAATGTTTTACAGCATGGCTTGCACTGGGCAAACAAACTACAGTGCTTCAAGCAGGTGAGATTTTCTGAAACTCATAGCTACCAAACTGCCTGTGAAAACAGCAACATGCCTGCATGGTGCCTGCACATCGTCAACTGCAGACCAGCAACTTTACCACACTTGATTAGCCATAGATGGCATACAAAGCGCACTCTCCCCCCAATGCATGCATTAACAAGGGCCCCCTCCACCAATCAAAACTCAGGAGTCTTGCCTTGATTTTCTGCAGTGTGTATGTTTATTAAAAACAAGTTCTCAGGTCAATTACTTCATTGACCTCCAGTTCTTTATTAAATCCAAATTATTTACACCACAGTATTAGGACAAAATTACACTTATATCCATATATACTCTTTTACCGCCCCTTCTCCAACGGGCATTTGGTTTACCTTTGGGTTGCGCCAGCAGGCCACAACCAAGATAGCCGGCTCTCTTTAAGTTAACCCCCTTTCCGGTCAACAGAGCCACAGGTGAATAATGTGCCACCACTTGTGGCGACCAACGGCTTCCGGGGTAGGGCTGGAGAAGCCGAGGCCACCAGCAGGTCAGCCCCAACTCTCCCGCCAGCCCGGAGTCCATGATGATTTCGAAAACGTGTTCCGAGATAAACTGTCACTGGACAAGAAGTTCCCGTGGTATTCTTGTCCGGAACCCCGCTAAACCTTGCCTGAAGCCCTAACATTCTAGGGATGGGAGGGTGGGTATCTTCTTTCACGAGACGTCCGAGCTCCTTGGTGGTCGGTAGACAAAGAGGGGGTCCCCAAGATGGACGCAGGCTTTTAAGCCTGGCGCCCTTAGTCTACTTCCGGGGCGCTAACAAGCCCCTCTCCCATTGGCCTTTTGCCCACCCTTGCCTATTTTCACTTCCGGGTCCGGTGACCCGGAAGTGATTCCCTGCCGTGGTCGGCCCTTTGGATGCCTCTAACGCCGCCACTCCCCTAAGGGGGGTGGCGCCTGGCATAGATGGCATACAAAGCGCACTCTCCCCCCAATGCATGCATTAACAAGGGCCCCCTCCACCAATCAAAACTCAGGAGTCTTGCCTTGATTTTCTGCAGTGTATATGTTTATTAAAAACAAGTTCTCAGGTCAATTACTTCATTGACCTCCAGTTCTTTATTAAATCCAAATTATTTACACCACAGTATTAGGACAAAATTACACTTATATCCATATATACTCTTTTACCGCCCCTTCTCCAACGGGCATTTGGTTTACCTTTGGGTTGCGCCAGCAGGCCACAACCAAGATAGCCGGCTCTCTTTAAGTTAACCCCCTTTCCGGTCAACAGAGCCACAGGTGAATAATGTGCCACCACTTGTGGCGACCAACGGCTTCCGGGGTAGGGCTGGAGAAGCCGAGGCCACCAGCAGGTCAGCCCCAACTCTCCCGCCAGCCCGGAGTCCATGATGATTTCGAAAACATGTTCCGAGATAAACTGTCACTGGACAAGAAGTTCCCGTGGTATTCTTGTCCGGAACCCCGCCACAGGGCGAGGCGCTTACTGGCGGACTCGACCTCCCCCCCCGCACTCGAGGGCTTCGGAGATGGCCCCTAAGACTGTCTGAAGAAATATCTCGGTGCCCACCTCAGAAAGGTGCACTCCATCCTTCGCATATAATTCTAATCTGGACGTTTGTATTAATTTGTGCCGAATAGTTTTAATGCTGGATTTCTGTAGGATCTCCGCCACTGACTGGTTTAACCTTTTTACCGATTTATTTACTGCCTTAGCGGGTGCGCCCTGCGGCCATACTTGCCTTGGGATGACTTCAGACCATAGTAATAGGGCCTTAGGCAAAATATTTTTGATAGACGCTAGTGTAGTGAACAAGAACTCCTTCACACCTCTCCTCCCGGCCGGGATCATGTCATTGCCCCCACCGTGCAACACAAATACATCTGGCAAAGGCATGCCTCTGGCCAAAGCCGCCTTTAAATCATTCGGGACGTCAGCTAGGCGCTGCCCGCCTATCCCCACCCAATGATGGTCCCATCTATGCGCGATGTGCAACCTTGTGTCAAGTGTCTCTTTGAAGAGCACCCCCGCCCTGCGAATGAAGGAGTGGCCGCACCAACATATTTGGATTCTCTGAGGAGAAGTACCTGTAGTAAACGTTAAGAAAACACGGTAAGAACAGACCTAGGCAGAAAGACGGGGAAAGTAATGATACAGACTGTTAGACTAATTGCGGGCGTACATAACGTTCATAGCAAGCTGATTTCCAACGACCTAATCTCTTAATCGCTTGTTCGGGCAGCCCTAGGCCAGCCGCTGTCGTTGCTGCACCGATGCGAAAAGAATGGGATGTAAAGTCGGCCGGGTCAACCCCGATCTTTGCCAAGGTCATTTTTACCACCCTTGTAAACTGGAACCTGGTAAGGGGTAAACCATCCATGTGCACTAGTACTCTATCATCAGCCCCATGGGGCCTGATTTGCATGAACCCTCTCATCAAGGTAACTGGACAGTAAGATTCCCTTTCTACCCTACCCAATTGTAACCAAACCCCTTTTCCTAACGGGTCCGTTTTTGACCTTCGAACTCTGAGCCTGAGTACATCGTCCGACTCTATTATATCTGAACACCTTAAGCCTCCTTCCCTATCTGTTTTTGATGCCGGGAGTAATTCAGAGACCCGCAGCGCTCCGCAGAAGGCTAACACGTACGCTACCCTAAATAATTGTGTCTCGTATGGGGAAAAACAAACGAGCGGCAATGTTTCCAAGATCTTAACCAATTTTCCTACATCTATCGGCCTTCTGGAGTCCTTCACCCCGGGCGTCAAGCGCTCCCAACCCCTCACAGCTCTTCTCACCCTCTGGTCCTTCGTCGGATCAGTGACTCCCTTTAACCCCGCATAGAATGCCAACGCTGATAATTGCCTCTTCATAAATGCCACTGACTTCCCCTTCTCTTTCTGCTGTACTATGAATCCCAAAACGCTCTGCGGGACACACGCATCCACTAGGCCCATTCCCCTTAAATATGCCTCATAACATTCCCAAGACTTCTGATACATACACTTAGTCTTGGGGGCCAAGGATGCCGCTATCAACTCGGAGGCCGTGGGGCACCAAACTTCCATAGATCCGCTGGGAAAGCTGTCATTGTCTTCTCTGCTTGCGGCCAACGTGCACGGAAGTCTGTCAACTTAAAACGAGACAAAGCATCAGCTGCTTGGTTCTCCACCCCCGGAACATGCCTAGCAGTGAAATGAACATTGTGGCGCAAACATTGCAATATTAACTCTTTTAAAAGACGAAGCACCCATGTGCAGGTTGCTCTCTGGTTATTAATCACCATCACTACTGACATGCTGTCTGACCAAAAAACGATGTGCCTGTTTGCCAGCGTATCCCCCCACAAGTGCAACGCCACCACTATGGGGAACAATTCTAGAAAAGTAACGTTACGGGTCAGACCTCGTTGTAACCATTCATCTGGCCAATGCTGCATACACCATTTAGGACCCAAAATTGCTCCAAAACCAATACTTCCTGCAGCATCGGTGAACAGCTCGAGGTCGGCATTTGGGGTGCTGGCTGACCGCCACAACACCGTGCCATTGAATTCCTGCAGGAAATGCTTCCAAATTAATAAGTCCTTTCTCACCTCAGCTGAGAGTCTCACTCTGTGATGTTTTGCACGCAGTCCAGACATCGCCCGTGCTATACCCCTGGAGAATGCCCTACCCATTGGTATGACCCGCAGGGCAAAGTTCAATTGCCCTAAGAGGACTTGCAACTGGTGTAAAGTTACTTTCTTTGCTCCTAAGCACTTATCAATAGCGGCCTTGAAAGCATCCACTTTGACCCTTGGCAACCTACACACCCCATATCTGGTATCAATTTCAATGCCCAAAAATGTCAGACATGTAGTTGGGCCTTCGGTCTTTTCCGCTGCCAATGGTACCCCCAGTGCTTCAGCCAGGTGCTGGAAGCCCAGCAGGGCCTTCCTGCATGACTGGGAACACTTCGGGCCCATGAATAAAAAATCATCCAAGTAGTGTACTACTGCATGGGATTTGTCTGAGGTCAGGAATTGCTCCACCGCCCACTCTAGGAACCTAGCAAAAGTCTCAAAAACTGCACACGCAATGGAGCATCCCATGGGCATACACAAGTCTATGAAATAATTGTCATCAAATGTGAAACCCAATAACCTGGTATCCTCTGGGTGAACAGGAAGTAACCTAAACGCCGACTCAATATCGGCCTTGGCCATTAAGGCTCCCTCGCCCAGAGCCTGCAATTTCTCAATTGCTGTGTCAAATGTCGTATAGCGAACCGTACACAGTTCCGGGTCTAACTTCTCGTTAACAGAAAGCCCTGGTGGGCTTGATAGATTATGTATAAGCCGGAATTTGCCCTCTTCTTTCTTTGGAACTAAACCCAACGGTGAGCAGATCAGATCAGGGGTAGGCAGATTTTTGAAAGGACCCGCGACCCGGCCCAAGGAAACTTCTTTCAATATCTTGTTTCGTGCTGCTTCCATATTCCGAAGCACCGAACTCTGATTGCGAGGAGGGACATTAGTGGGGGAGGCGGAAGACGGGATACGGAAACCAAATGTAAAGCCGTGAAGCAGAAACTGCGCCTCCTCAAGTTTGTCATATTTACTAAGGAGGTGTGTCACCACATGACGTTTAATGGGAGTTGGTAGCTTTGTCGGATGTTTTAGGTGGCTTTCCTTTTGGGGTGGTATGGGTGGACTGATCTTTGGGATTTCCTGCTTTCTTGAAACATTTGACTTCTGGGTGGGATGTCCCTCCACAGAACGAACAGCAGTGTTTGAACCTGCACGAGGTCCCCCTAGCACACTCATTTCTGTTGAACTGCCAGCAGGCCTGTTTTTTATCACCGCTTCCTTTGTCACTCCGAAAGGACTGACTCTGAGCCGGGGAACTAGCCCTGGACGTTGAAGGTGAAGAATAAAACACAGTGTGCCAAAGATTGATCTCCCGTTGATCCCATGCTATCCCCGGGTGGACTGCTTTCATCTGCCTGAACAGTCTATCATATTTTAACCAATTCAAGCCTGGGAACTCAGCTGCCGCGCCATGTATTAGGGATATGTAACTCATCATTTGAGGACCCAACACGGGATATTTTTCCAGCATAACTGCTGCATAAATGGCAAAACCCGTGATCCAGTTCTTCATGGACCAATCCACCCAATTCCTCTTTTGATTGTGTTCGCCCTCCTTCACTCCCTTGGACTTCCCTGAGGCCACCCCTGCATTAATGAGGTCAAACACCTCGATGTATTCACCCCTAAGTATCTTTTCCTTTATATCTGCTGGAACGTGCCAGGTGATCCCCGTAGATGGTGATAGGGTCATTGAGGGTGATCCAAACATTAACGGGCTGAACGCCAACATCGGTTGACCGGCCGCCTGCCCCCCATACCCCCCTTGTGTCTGGCTATTACTAGCCACCGCCAAGTCCACCGCGGTGTTAGCTATTGGAGCCTGTGGTGGACACCCCAAATTTGGGTAGGCATTAATCATTACAGGCCCCCCATTTGCCGGGTAAGTCGTGGTGGGGATCATCGGACCTATAGGACCATTACCAATCGTTTGCCCATGTGAACCATATAACTGCATGCCTGGTAGCTGTGCCACCCCCCCGGGTTGAACCCAAACTTGTGACACCCCGCTACCCGGTTGCACCACTACTGGCGGTAACGCTACCTGCGAACAAGGCACCCCCGCATGAGCGACAGGGTACCCTCCTATGTGTGTAGCCTTGGCATTACCGTGCTGCCCCTCCACAGTGTCCTTGTCTTTATCAGCCACTGAACTCACATCAATTGTCTCTAGAACCTCCTCCTCACCTTGCGCTGTTGACCGTGGCTCAGCCGCCCTGGGCCTCTTGTCTTTAGCCGCCTCTTTGAACCTTTCCGGTGTACGTCTCGTTCTCTTGCCTCTCCCTCTTTCTTCCTGTGACTTCTCGTGTGCTCTCGTCCCTTCTCGCATCATCTTTAGAGCCCAGTCCGCGCCTTTTTCTTTCGTGAGCTCCAGAAGCTCCGAAAAAGCGAGCTGCTCATCGTTTGAGGCTGGGGGCTCTTTGCCTTTCCGAGCCCTTTTTGGCGGCATCCTGCACTTGAAGGAAACAAGCGTTAGTAATCTTTAAATGACAGTACATGTATTGCCCAAATTGAACCGGGTTGTGCCCAGGTGCTATAACAAAGAACCCCGGCTGTCAGCCGTCTCCAATGACATGCTACACCTTACTGTTCTGAATGGTCGAGTGCACACACCAAGTGGTCTGAAGGACCCCCTTATTGATTAAAAAAAACGGCCCCGCAAAATAGCACATTAAACAGCATGTTCACAGCACACCTCCGTCACTTTCATGGAGATATAGATATATCCATACATACTGGCCCACGCTGGAGCCACACAGGCTCCGGAGACCACATGTCCCCAAACGGTGGAGCTCTCAGGCTCTCAACAAAATAAGGCCCTTCTGAGCCACATAGGCTCTCTCGAACTGCGGGGTCGTTGGAGTCCCTCACGGGGACTCGAGCTAAAGAAATGTGGCAGGGAGCCCCTCTGGCTCCAAACAGACTAAAAATGCCCAGATGTGATTGGCTACTAAGTGGGGCAAGGATGATGGCATCGCACGCGGGGACTCGATCCAATTAAATGCGCCGAGGGCCCCTCGGGCTCCACACATACCAAAAATGCCCCTACGAGCCTCTCCCAGGGCTCCGCACCAACCATACTGCAGTGGGGCGGCCCGCTGCCATCTGGGCCGCCCTCCATGCTCCGTACTGCGGTGGGGCGGCCCGCTGCCATCTGGGGCCGCCCTCCATGCTCCATACTGCGGTGGGGCGGCCCGCTGCCATCTGGGGCCGCCCTTCATGCTAGCGGGATACGGGGGGGGGAGCGTTCTCCGATCGGAGCAGCCACACACTACTTCCCCGATCACCCGCCTTACACGCACACGGAGCCGCGTCTAACGAAGGGGAGGGGCGCCCACCATTCACACTTTCCCGCGCCCCCTCCTCACATTCTCCGCACACACTGCAATGGCCCACCGACCTCCAATAAAGCGCCGACTTGACTCGCCGGCGCCTCTCGACGCGACTGTCCCGCGATGTCCGGTCCCGCGGATCTTCTTTCACGAGACGTCCGAGCTCCTTGGTGGTCGGTAGACAAAGAGGGGGTCCCCAAGATGGACGCAGGCTTTTAAGCCTGGCGCCCTTAGTCTACTTCCGGGGCGCTAACAAGCCCCTCTCCCATTGGCCTTTTGCCCACCCTTGCCTATTTTCACTTCCGGGTCCGGTGACCCGGAAGTGATTCCCTGCCGTGGTCGGCCCTTTGGATGCCTCTAACGCCGCCACTCCCTCAAGGGGGGTGGCGCCTGGCATTGGATTTGCTACTCCCTAGTTTTGTCTCCTGATGAGCCAAGAGCAGACTTTGCTTGTCAAGCTGTAACTTCTGACTCTTCTGTAGGCATTCAATTGTCTACTTCATGAAAGACACTGCCAAAATATTCCCAAATAACTGATTGTAAAGTAGGCGTCAAATGGGCATGCTAGTGCCGCCTATCATATGGGCGAATGCATGGCAAGCAAGAAAAGAGAAACATTCATTCCAGATGTAAACTATAGCACAGTTAATAACCGTGACACACACCACTCCCCTCTGTATTTAATGACCTATTTTCTGACGACGTTTAAATAGCAAGTACTGTGAAAGTGACCATCCCATCATGCATTGCATTTTATGTTACTCTGACAGGGCAGAATCCGGGGGCCTCATTTATGAGGCCTTGCGTCAGTTTTGCGCTTCTGATGCGTCACTTTTTGTGACGCATCGGCAGCGGAAAACATGCCTTCTGTTGCGCACTATTTACAAAGTGACGCATCTGCTTAGATGCGTCACTTTGTAAACCCCTGCGCTACATTATTCCTGCGTCAGGTATAATGTATGCAGGGTGGGCGTTTCTCCGCAAAAAGCCTCGTAGAAGTGACGCAGTGAAATCTATGAGATTTCACTGCGTCACTTCTAGGATGCTGTTGCGTCAAAATCTTGCGCCTGCCTCACAGCAAGCGTAAGACTGACGCAGGCCCTTTCACATGGGGCTTGCCCCATGTGAAAGGACGCATTGCTGGAGTTGCGTCACTTTTGTGACACACTCCAGCAATGCGTCACTTTTGCGCCATACAGATACGTCAGAAATACTGACGTATCTGTAACTCCTTGCGCCATGATGCGTCATACTGTAAATATGACGCATCAGGTATGTCGCAAGGAGTGTGCACTGAGAAGTGACGCATCGCTGCTTTCACGCAGCGGTGCGTCATTTTTCATAAATGAGGCCCCAAGAGTTTAAATTGCAGCTGCGGTTCTCAAGCCTAAGGGCATTTTGGGCGCTAAAGTATTCTAAATTGTTCACTTAATTTATTACAAAGTTTTACAGCCAAATGTGCTAGAGTGTCCCCTGTTGTTGGAACTGTGGATACTAGCCCTCGTAGTTTGCTCTTCTGTTAGGAGCACAGACATCAATCCTGCTAGACTATCCTAATTGCAAGTATCAAAATCACCTCTCTTACATGTACCACATACATTATTCCGGTTATTTAAACCACAGCACTGGCCCTAGTATGATGTTGTGGTATTTGAAACATAGATCAGAATATTGGCTTTTCACCCCAAAAGTGAAGCAGGAATGGTGATCAATTAGCATGCCCAGATACTGTATTTTGAACCTTAGTTAATTCTTTATTATATTTCGATCACTCGATAGAAGCATGAGCCTGTCCGTGAAGATAATGAGCATTGTACATATCTAAAGAGTAAATGATAAAATGCATCACTGCTACAGAAAACCACAGCCAGAGCTTCACCTTAAAGCACTGTCCCACCATTCTCACCTTCCCCAAAGACTCCAGCATTCCCCTAGTCATCCCACTCCTGAACACAAAGCAAGACTGTTAGAAGGGGACCCAGAGGGTCGGCCGAGTACTGGGGGAGAGGCCTCCGATGAGGGCCGTCTCCGGCGATCGTACAGACAGGTCACTTCCCTCCCCACAGATAGACACCACACAAGGATGAGATCAACACTTTATATAGGGTTCTTGCGGCAAGGTTATCAGCGATACAGGAGATACCGGACTCGAGGGTCCTCTCAATTCTAGTCTCTGTAGGAAAAGGGGGGTAGCGGGACAGTCTTGGTACCGGGTTGGTACCGGAAGTGGCAGGAAGGGAGCTCACAATCCTTGAGCTGAAGAGTCTGCAAGGTCGGGCCGCAGCAGCGCCCGCTGGCTAGGATGAAGTCTACAACGCAGAGGGCCGCGGCAGCGCCAGCAGGCCAAGATGATGGTTTCACGAGGCAGAGGGCCGCGGCAGCGCCAGCAGGCCAAGGTGATAGTTTCACGAGGCAGAGGGCCGCGGCAGCGCCAGCAGGCCAAGATGATGGTTTCGCGAGGCAGAGGGCCGCGGCAGCGCCAGCAGGCCAAGATGAGGGTTCTGTGGAAAAGTAAATTTTGCCATGTTCTGTGTCCCTACGCCTCATCCATCATATGTTATGTGTGCATGACCAATATGCATATGTTATTCCCCATGTCCGATTAATGACGCAATTCCAGTTGTGTCCACCTTTAGTATGCTAGTTTCCAGTCTTCGTGAATACTACGAATATCAGGCATATGTAAAGTAATGTTGCCACGTTTCCCAGTGTGCACGTTATTCCATTATAAAGTCCCCGTTTCCAGGCCTCAAAAGGGCCCGGACCCTGGATTCAGCTCCTGTCTCCTGAAAGCCTCGCTGAGGAGCGGTACAGCCCCCACCTGTATCCTCGACCCTTCACTTACTTCCTGCCTCGCAGTGCCCGGTGCAGCTTGGCTCTGCCTCTGAGTCTGCCAAGAGTATGTTATGATTCCAGCTATCAGTTCAGTCCTTCTTCTCTGCATTCCTAAGCTACTGAACTGCATCAATAGTTTCCGTCATTGTCTAGCCTATTCGGCTCCACGTTAGAGAAATACTGTATTAATGGTCATTTAATATTCTTCATCACGCACTACATGTAGAATAATGCATGGTCCAGTCTTAGAATCAAGTTAGCTTTTCCCCTCATGACTTCTAGTTTATATCAACATGTTCCCTAAACATCAGATACCAGATAGGGTTTAGGTACATGTCGCTCCGACCCTCCAGACTCTAGTCTCTGCTCCTAGCACAGAGTTCGTAGCCCCAGCTTCTCCTAGTAACACGTCATTGCCAATTTTCGCGCACCATTAGGTTAGAGGTCCCGGCTCCTTAGGTAGCCCCCTCCAATGTTTCCGCCCATTCATGACATATTCTGTTACGTTTGCACCACATGTCTATGTATACGCCCAGTTACACCTCTTTTTACTGTTATCTTTCGCGACTGCTACGCGTCACGCCTTCTGCTCCACCCACTGTTACGCCTACTGCAATGTAATGCTATGTGTTTGCGCTATGTATATAAGTCAATGTATTGTTATTAAAAGTTAGCGCGCTCATCCCAGACCTAGCCCCAGCAGCTGCTGGGCCTCTTTTCCCCTGCTGGGCCCCAGTTGTCCTGCTGGGCCCTGTCACTCTGTTCCCATGCAGGTTGTCCTGATCCTGTCCTTATGCTGTAATAAACCTGCAGAAACTCCTACTACCTCGAATCTTGACTCTTATTTATTGAGCTATCTGTTATACTATATGCTTAGTCAAAAATAGGGTATTATTTATTTATTTACCACATAATGGCGCCCGAACAGGGACTTGCCCTTTCCCCACGCGTCGGTGAAGCCACGCCGACCCCCTGACCCTCTGCAGCCGTGACGGAACCATACCGGCCACGTGCAGATATTTCTGCTTCAAGTATCCCTCAGGCCCACGGAGGAGACGGAGGAGGCGGTCCAGCATCCAAACGAGACGGTGGAGGAACGCGGCGAGTCCCGACCAGAGCCCAAGCCGAGAGTCCAAGGTCCGAGGTATCCGGAGGCCCACCCGTAACTGAAGTCCGAAGTCCGAAGTCCGTCGTCGTAGCAGTCCAGTCCCGTCCGAGGCTTTCCGTTCCGTGCTGCCCGGTGAGTACCATTGCTGGGGTAGTATCTAGACAGGACGAATCTAAATTGACTCCTGGTCCGTGGGTTGGTGGTGCCCAGACTCACAAACGAAGTGTTCACCTAGGTGGATACGGGTCTTGATGCGTCCCTTTATGGGACCGGTATGTTCCGTACTGTTACAGCAGTGCATCCAGTAATTCTAGTCTGTTCCGTTCTCGAGAAAATTCTTGTATTTCTGTTCTCAGTATTTTCAGGTAATATTCTGTTCGAACTGTTATGTTATGATATTGTTTAATGTATTTCCAATGTCGTGGTATGCCTGAATTGTTTCCCAATTGTTATTGTTCTTCGTGTATTGTATTGTGTTCCGATTCAAGTTTACAATGCCGCTCTTTTCAAGGTTACGACAGTTAAAAACTAGAAAGGGTCTGTTAGAGGAAGCGGTTCCTGTCCCACCTAGGGACAGTCCAGGTCATTTTATGTATCAGAAACATGGCATAAGCGCCATACTGTATCTAGATTTATGGGTAGAGTATACCAAACAGTTAGAAGAAAAGTATAGATGGCCCGTATCGGGTACATGGGATGCCGAATGTATCATGCGAGTAGAAGAAGCATTATGGAAAAAGAAAGCCAGACAGTCACAGAAAGATGCCATCGAGTTATGGCGTAAAGAAGCTCATAAAAGAACCGAAAAGGAAGTCAGAAAGTCAGAGTTAAGTAGAGAATCCCAAGAACGAGCCCAAGAAAGAGAATTAATCGAGATAGGTGAACAAGTCAAAGCCGAACAGTCAGACAGACAGAGGCATGCCCTCATTAAGGGTATGTATCCTCTTCTTGCCGAAGGTGTGCAAAAAGCGACCCCAGAGGCATCTAGTAATCTCCCGCCACCATTAGTTCCGACCAAGCTACGTCACAAACCGACCGCAGCTGATATTTTTATTTCGTCCTATCTGGACGACACAGTCCCAGAATATGCAAATCCTGTTCGCGCTCCGCCAGTCCCTGCAAATCAGGCACTTCCCGCTCCTCCAGACACCGGAGTACCTGTTACGGTACCCCCGGTCCAGCCTACAGTTCCATTTCCCACTCTGCCAGGACGTAGAGCCTCAGTAGACGACTCCAGTCTAGGGGCCGCAGGAGGAGCTACTCCTCAAACCCCGCCGCCACACAAGCGTTTATCAGCACTCGAATTACATGCTCAAGCATCACAGCGTACTCCTAAAAGTAATAAGTCTGTCACAGAAATCAGACAAGCCCTTAACGAATGTGTCTATGATCCAGTTCCAGGCGAATATAATATGGTTTTATATTCCTTACGTGTAAGGAGAGTGACCGAGTATCTAGTCACCTTACCGAATATGAAAGAAGATCTAGACAGAATATACCGTTTCATCCGTACAGGGGATGATCCAGAAAGTATTGGCGAGATTATGTCTCAAAGGAAAGCCGAGATCCAGCTCATGATATTAAAGTTCCTGATCAATTGTCTAATAAGAGAACAAGATTACCCGTCTAAAGATCCCGCCGAAATGAGAATCCTGACAAGGTGGAGTGATAATATAGCCGAGGGTAAGCACAAGACCGTTAGTGCCATGGAGAGTATGTACAAGAAAATTCGTAAAGAAATAATAAGGTTACACGAACAGCGTAAAGCAGCACAAGTAAGCGAGAAAGAAAGTATCTCTGATCCTGAAGAGGAAGACGAGAATTCCGACAGAATAGCGTATGTAGGAAAATCTAGATTTCCAGATCGCCATTTACGTCTAGAACAGAAGTCTATTTTTCATCATCCAGCACCAGAACAAGGTTCTCTAGAGCAAGTATTTCAAGCTACCGATCACATTCTGAAATCACGAATCGGTTATAGCGAATTAAGTACTATGCATGAACAAGAACTAGCCCGATCAGCAGTCCGATGGATTACTGATTCTACCACTTTTCCAGACGAAATAGTGGCACAAATGTTTCTGAAACTGCCCCCAGCCGAGCAACGACTGGTGGGTATGTATATGATCCAGTACCTCATTACTCTGTATGAGGGTCAGCACTCTGATCCAGGCCCGTTACACGATGTCCTGAACGAGTTACTCCAGTATAGATGGAGAGGTCTAGGTACCGATTTAATCAGTATCATTCTAGAACAGCGCCACAAATATAGAACGTTCCTGAATCCGCATTTTGTTCATGTCTCACCCCCAGAAAATAAGCCATTCTACATAGACAGACAGAATCCGTTACGAGAAGTCCACCCAGTCCAAGGGGCGGGTGGCGAAATGCAACGAGTGTTTGTATACACTCCGATTTCAAAGATGGAACTTCTTGAAATGAAGAAATTAATTCCCTGTCATGACAAAGATCCAGCAGGGTTCCATAGAGAATTAAAAGACATGCTCCGTATGGGAGAATACACTTACCCAGATATCATTAAAATGTTAAAGGTCCTGTTACCCGCAGGGGTGTATGAAAAGTTAAAGGAAAAAGAATGGGAGGTGGGAGAGAAAAAGATCGATTGGACAGCTCTAGAAGCTGAAGACAAGGCACGAGTACCAGGTACCGGTCTTGGAGATAAATGTAAAGAATTACCAGAATTATTGATTCAAGTTTTACCCAGATTATTGATAACGAGAAAAGAAGACTGGGATGCAATCTCAGCCTGTAAACAGAAACAAGATGAAGATATTAGTGATTATTATTCTAGATTTGAGAAATGTTTCAGTATCAATAGTGGTCTCAAGACAAGTAGTGAGTCATACCCTCACCTTTTCGTTACCAAATTAGTCGAGAATTCAAGTCCACAAATTAAAAACCGAGTTTTGAAAGTCGAAAGCACCTGGCAAGCAAATACTCCGTCCCAGATGCTCCAGATGCTCCAGTACCACCAGAATAGAATCAGAGAAGAGCAAGAGCACGAAAGAAAACGTATGAAAGACACGAAAATGAAAGTGCTAGTTGCACAATCTGTTCCTCAAGACAGTCAGAAGAGGGGTCCGAATCAAGCCAGTCATCCTGCAGCTCCCGTTAAAGGGAACTGCAATTATTGTAAACAGCCAGGTCATTTTATAAATGAGTGTGCAGTTCTGAAACATAATATAGCTACTGGTAAGACTAAAGAAAGACCACGTCCGCCTAGACAAGAACAAGTTTCACAGATTCCTCAGTCACAGAATGCACAACAGACAGTTCCCGCACCGCAGCCTATAGCTGCAACACAGCACGTTACATCGCAGATGTACCAGTATGCACAGTCCGAGTATCCAGAGTACCAGCCATATTCATGAAACAGCCTAGAGAGGGAGGTAGGCTTGCCTCTCATCGAGATACCTGTAGATCAAGAAGGTCCCTATGTTCACAGTCAAGTATTAGGGAAAGACAGAAAGTTTTTGATTGATACAGGGGCAAGTAGGACCACAATTAGTCACGCCGAAGTTCCAGGGGCTCCGCTCTCAGGCTCAAGAAATGTTTCCCTTGGATTTTCAGGAAAACCAATAGTTAACGAGATATCAAAGCCAGTTACTCTAGAAGTAGGTCCATTGTCCCGTACTACTGATCTGTTACTTACTAAGTCATGTCCAGAAAACCTGTTAGGCATTAAGACACTGAAAGAATTAGGTGCAGTTATTTGCTGTTCCCCAGAGGGAATACGTCTGTTCCTACGTGACTTTAAGGGTCACTATGTATTACGAGATTTTGATTCAAGATTGTCTAATGTTCCGCAGCACTTATGGGCGCAAGGTCCAACTGATGTAGGTTACATGCAAATCACACCCTATCGTGTGACTCTCAAGCCAGGTGTAGTGTTACCCCGAATCAGACAGTACAGATTGCCACCTGAGGCTGTAGCAGCCTTATGCTAAATTATTGACGAGCTCATGGCTCAAGGAGTAGTTGTAGAAACTGACTCCAATGTATGCAATTCTCCGATCATTCCAGTCATGAAACGTACTGATCCAAATGCACCCCCAGTATATCGATTAGTGATTGATTTACGAGAGCTTAATAAATGTATTATTCCTCAGTACCCAGTTGTCCCAGATATTTCTTCCCTGTTAACAGCTATTGATTACGAAGCCATGTTTTTCACTGTCATAGACCTTAAGAATGCATTTTTCAGTGTTCCAATTCATCCAGACAGCCAGTTTCTTTTCGGATTTTGTTTAAATGGAAGGAGCTATATGTTCACACGCGCTCCTCAAGGTTTCACAGAAAGTCCTAGTATTTATAGTCAAGCACTTAAGAGACAACTAGACAACATTCACATGCCAACTGACACTGCCCTGCTCCAGTATGTCGATGATCTACTGATCACAGCCCGTTCTGAACGTGCTTGCGAGCGAGCATCCCTTACAGTTCTGTATTTTCTAGCCGAGATGGGGCACAAGGTGTCACCTTCGAAGCTTCAATTCTGTGTCCAGCAAGTGGTATACTTAGGACACTTGCTGTCCAAGAGGGGTAGGCAGTTGACACCTGACCGTATCCAGTTAATAGCGAGTCTTCCCCAGCCCAGAACCCAGAAGGAGGTACGTGCCTTTATCGGCCTTACTTCTTATTGTAGACAATGGATTCCCCAGTATGCATTTCTAGCCAAGCCACTGATACAGTTAACGACACAGGAGGCAGCCGTATCGACTGTCCTCCCTTGGACATCTGAACATACACTTAGTTTCAACGAATTAAAGAAAGCCCTATGTCAAGCTCCAGTTCTAGCTACACCGAACTACAGTAAGCCTTTTACACTTTTCGTTACTGAACGTGAAGGTACAGCATTATCTGTTCTCACACAAGATCAAGCAGGACAATACAAGCCCTGTGCTTATTTTTCGAGCACATTAGATCCAGTCGCCCAGGCGTTGCCTGCGTGCCTCAAGTCAGTTGCAGCTACAGCACTAGCTATCAGACAAAGTGATTCCATAGTTTTAGGACATTCCCTGACAATACAAGTCCCACATTCAGTAGAAGTTCTTTTAAACCGAACACAAACTCAGCACTTGACAATTGCACGTTTAACGGGTTATGAATTGACACTGTTCCAGCCACACATAGAAATTAGACGCTGCAACGTCCTGAATCCTGCTACACTGTTACCATCAGTTAGTTCAAATTCTGACCCACATGACTGTGTGGAAGTAGTTAATATTATGACAAAGCCAAGACAAGACCTGACAGACATTCCGTTACCAGATCCTGACCTGACACTTTATGTGGATGGTTCATGTATGAGAACTAGTACAGGAGAACTAGTCGCCGCGTATGCAGTGACTACTGACACTGAAGTTATTGAAACACACCGTATTGATACCCTGTCCGCTCAAGCAGCAGAGCTAGTTGCTCTGACACAAGCCTGTATACATGCCAAGAACCTGAAAGTTAATGTTTACACAGATTCACGTTACGCATTCGGAGTTGTACACGACTTCGGAGTGCTCTGGCAGGAGAGAGGTTTTATGACTTCTCATGGAACCAAGATTCAGCATGGTCTCCTTATTCAAGCCCTGTTAGATGCCATACATTTACCGGCATCCATCGCTATCATGAAATGCAAAGCACATACGAAAGTTACTGACATTATTTCTCAAGGTAATGATCTAGCAGACCGCACAGCCAAGCTTACAGCACAGACTCCAGACATTCCAGTTAACATGACACATACTCCAGATCCGATTAAATACATGACAGTTATACTCCCGATGAAATCAAGAAATGGTCTGAACAAGGAGGGGTCCAGACAGATCAAGGATGGTTAACGAAGGGTAGAGCCATATGGTTTCTCCCCGACTCTATGGTTCAAGTCATTATCAATACCGCACATAGTCCAGCACATTTAGGAGAAAAAGCTATGTTAGACAGTATCCAGAACATTTGGTTCAACAAGCATTTACGAGCTGCAGCCAAGCAGAAAGTCCGTACCTGTATGATATGTTGTCAGTTTAATCCAGGTAAAAGTGTCCCGGTGGAACAAGGTGGTTTCCAGCCCCCTGACCACCCTTTTGAGGTCCTCCAGATGGATTATATTCAGATGGAGCGATGTCGAGGTTTCAAGTATGTCCTTGTAGTTGTATGCGCTTTGTCCAGATGGACAGAAGCATATCCAGTCCCAGATTACACAGCCGCGACCACTGCCAAGCAGTTGGTTCGTGAATTTTTCCCTAGATACGGACTCCCTAGAGTCGTATATTCTGATAACGGTCAGCCATTCTCATCTGAACTCATGAAGCACGTTTCCCTTTTGTTAGGGTACCAGTGGAAGTTTCATTGTGTACGCCATCCTGAAGCAGCCGGTCTCGTAGAGAGACATAATCAGACTCTGAAAATCCGCATTGCAAAAGTCTGTAAGGAAAAAGGTGTGGACTGGCTAGTAGCTCTGCCAGTCGCTTTATTTTATATGCGCATGGTCGCACATTCCAGATCAGGTCTGTCCCCGTATGAGGTCGTATTCGGCCGCCCCCCTAATATGTGGGGTACTCCTAGACCCCGAAGTATTACCGATGTTTCATGTAATATGCTGACAGATTACCTAGCTTCCTTGATGTCTGCCCTCAACTCATGTCGTTCACAGGTTGCCGCCGCATTTCCAGACAATACCGAGGTGGCACCGCACGAAATCGTTCCAGGCTCCCTAGTGATGGTCCGGAATTTCGACAGATCAAGTCCGCTGGAACCACGTTGGAAGGAGCCACGTCAGGTCCTCTTGACCACCCGTACTGCCGTCAAGTTGGAAGGCAGGAAGGGGTGGGTCCACCTTTCTCATGTAAAACTTTTCAATGGATTGAAACCCGTCTCCAAGAACATTTCCCAGGATTCCCAGGATTTTAAAAACTGTCAAGACATTGTTTTAAAGGACTGTCCCGCAAAAGACATTATTACAACCCCTCCCTTGTTAGAGAAAACTCCGCAACAGGAGTATAAGTTAAAGCTCAGGTCTAGTAAAATAAGTCAGTCAGTTTGATTGTATAAGTCCTCCCCTAGGTGAAACGGTTAGACTGTTTCTGACATGTATAAAATAGACCCCCATAGTGAGAGAGTCAGTCAAAATTCAATCAGATGTATCGTTTTTCTGAGTTTCGTATTATTCATCAGTATTATGATTTCCTGCACCAGCTATGCATTCTATCTGTATTTTCCAGTTCCTCATGTAAATATGTCTGCTAATGCTACAGTAGAGCACACGTTTAGTGATCTGCCTCCTCACGAATATTCTTACCGCCTTGCTATGCGCAACAATTCTTTCATCCGTATGTTACATTATTCACACCAGACCAGCAATGCCACTAATTGTTGGGTGTGTGGTCGACTCCCCCCTTTCCAGACACCGAAGGGAGTTCTGCCACTCTTTCCTTATCCATTCTCACATAATGGTTCGTGTGGAGCATGGTCCACGTTAACGTCATCCTCAACAGATATGTCTTTTCTTAACAGTACATGTTTCCCAGACAAGCAAGGTCTTCCCCACAGAACAGGTTTAGATCTAGAAAACGAAGTATATAATTTAGGTAATTATTCGTCGAATTTCATGGTCCTGAATGTTCAGTCTGATACTACTCCAGACTTACCTGCTATTTCAGTATTACCTGTCAAAGGCGAATTATGTGTCCGTAGTTATGGTTCCATACATGTAGGTCATAGTGACTGTACTACTGTTATCAAGTATAGTAACAGTGGGAAATCTGTTTTCAAAACTTCACGTCATTCTTATTTTATTTGTGGTCAAACTGCATATGTCCGTCTGCCCCTCGATTGGGAGGGAACCTGTTACATTGCCTTCCTACTGCCACCTGTTTTCCTAGCCCCATCTGATTATCACAGAAACACACATCTAGTACACATTAGACATAGAAGGGAGTCCCCAATTGTCGATTATACTGAAACTACTCTAGAACAGTATACAGATTTCAATAAAGGTTTCTTCTTCTTTGTAGGACCTGTCCAGAATAGTAAACTGATCCGTAGGTTAACAAGAACCCTTGAAGCTGTAGTAAATGAGACTGCCTCTGCTCTAGGTAACCTAACCGAAGAACAATCTGCTATGAGATTTGTCGTTTTGCAAAATCGTCTCGTCCTTGACGTCATACTGGCCGATAGGGGCGGGGCCTGTAGAGTCATCGGATCTAGTTGCTGCATTTTCATTCCAAATAACGCGCCGTCTGTTTATTCAGCTATAACCAGACTCCATAAAATTGCCCATCTGTTACACCAAGATCCAGGCACCTGGACATGGTCCGGTTGGTTCTGGAATATAATTTCCGCCTGGGGATGGAAAGTCCTGTCCTTTCTAAGTATAGCAGTAGCGATCATATTTAGCTGCTGCCTCTGTATACAATGTGGCCCTGCGATTTGCAGCATGTGTGCTACCTCTTGTATTCCTAGTCCCAAGTCCCGTTCTAAATCCCGTTCCAAGACAATTCGAGACGAGCAAATGGTACTGTATGAAATGATAGACGGTATCATGAATATTGATGTTTCCTGATGGAAACGTAGTGACAAGGAGGGAATGTGGAAAAGTAAATTTTGCCATGTTCTGTGTCCCTACGCCTCATCCATCATATGTTATGTGTGCATGACCAATATGCATATGTTATTCCCCATGTCCGATTAATGACGCAATTCCAGTTGTGTCCACCTTTAGTATGCTAGTTTCCAGTCTTCGTGAATACTACGAATATCAGGCATATGTAAAGTAATGTTGCCACGTTTCCCAGTGTGCACGTTATTCCATTATAAAGTCCCCGTTTCCAGGCCTCAAAAGGGCCCGGACCCTGGATTCAGCTCCTGTCTCCTGAAAGCCTCGCTGAGGAGCGGTACAGCCCCCACCTGTATCCTCGACCCTTCACTTACTTCCTGCCTCGCAGTGCCCGGTGCAGCTTGGCTCTGCCTCTGAGTCTGCCAAGAGTATGTTATGATTCCAGCTATCAGTTCAGTCCTTCTTCTCTGCATTCCTAAGCTACTGAACTGCATCAATAGTTTCCGTCATTGTCTAGCCTATTCGGCTCCACGTTAGAGAAATACTGTATTAATGGTCATTTAATATTCTTCATCACGCACTACATGTAGAATAATGCATGGTCCAGTCTTAGAATCAAGTTAGCTTTTCCCCTCATGACTTCTAGTTTATATCAACATGTTCCCTAAACATCAGATACCAGATAGGGTTTAGGTACATGTCGCTCCGACCCTCCAGACTCTAGTCTCTGCTCCTAGCACAGAGTTCGTAGCCCCAGCTTCTCCTAGTAACACGTCATTGCCAATTTTCGCGCACCATTAGGTTAGAGGTCCCGGCTCCTTAGGTAGCCCCCTCCAATGTTTCCGCCCATTCATGACATATTCTGTTACGTTTGCACCACATGTCTATGTATACGCCCAGTTACACCTCTTTTTACTGTTATCTTTCGCGACTGCTACGCGTCACGCCTTCTGCTCCACCCACTGTTACGCCTACTGCAATGTAATGCTATGTGTTTGCGCTATGTATATAAGTCAATGTATTGTTATTAAAAGTTAGCGCGCTCATCCCAGACCTAGCCCCAGCAGCTGCTGGGCCTCTTTTCCCCTGCTGGGCCCCAGTTGTCCTGCTGGGCCCTGTCACTCTGTTCCCATGCAGGTTGTCCTGATCCTGTCCTTATGCTGTAATAAACCTGCAGAAACTCCTACTACCTCGAATCTTGACTCTTATTTATTGAGCTATCTGTTATACTATATGCTTAGTCAAAAATAGGGTATTATTTATTTATTTACCACAGTTCACAGGGCAGGGCTACGGCAGCGCCAGCAGTCCGTCAAGGATGAGTTCTTCTCGGTGTCTCTCGACTCCAGGATACAACTGCCTTCCTGGCCTGGCGCTGCCCCAGTTATAGGTCTGGTCCCCTTTGATGTCCGGACCCTCGCGCCTGGGGGTTGGGAGGTCCGGGATGAGGGAGTCCAGACACCCAGCAGGGGGGTGGAGCCAGCGCCCAGGGCGGCCGGGGGTGATCGACACCTGGCGGAGGAGAGCCGTTGACGACTCCTTCTTCCATTGACCTGCCAAGTGGTCTCTCTACCTCCTGGGTGGAGGTTGGTGCCTCGATGTCGGGCCTGGCCAGGCACCGGGTTAGGGTCGAGTTGAGGCCACGCGGCCTCGTGCTGTAGTCTCCAAAGATGGCGGCTGGGCCGGGGCCATGGTGCGGAGGGGGACCAGGGCCAGCCGGTACAGGAGGGTTCAGGAGCTGGAGTCTCGTTGTGGACGGATTGTGGATTACTTCGGGGGTCGCCGGGGAGGCTCTTGCGGGGGATTCAGGGAGAGCCAGGGTCCGGGCCCCGTTGTGTGGAGGGGGGACAGCCCGATCATGCGGCCTGTCCAACAAAGACTCACTGAAGAACAAACAAGTTTACTTTCAAAAGTTTTTATTTATAGTAATACCCTACAGTACCTCTCAAAAATAAGAACTCTTTGTTACCATAGTTCTTCAAATGGTTTTATCAATGAAAACTTATACTGACTCCCAAGCGGCCTTTAGATTTGCTGATTAGCCAACTGCACACATTTTCATTTCTTTCAGGTAGCAGTCAGCCTCCCTGGAGAGACGACGAGTTTCTTCTTTATGTCTGTCCCTTCTCTTCCTTCATAGGGAGTCTTTCAGCCTGAGGCACCTCAATGTTGGCATTAACCATGCAGGATTGGTTGTTTTTGTTTTAAACAAAAGGTATGCTAACTATTTTGGTAAAATTAAAGCATCTTTGGAACTTGTTACCATTAGATCCCTTCCACTTTGACCTCTGGGTAGACCAACAAGTATCCTCTGGTGAGAAAGGTTTATACAGCTTGAGAAGGATTGGTTGTAATGGTGTGGAATGAGTTTTCTTGCTTACACCGATAACATATTTTTGCGAATCAAAACTTAAAGATTGTGCATTGTGTACTAAGGAACACTGCTAGAAAAGACATCCACTGCTGCTGGAGGCAACGGGATCTTCAGTCTTGTTAGCCAGCTCCCCAGTTCACCGGTAACATCCTCAGGTGAGACGTTTAGCCGTACCTTAATATCTGCATAAAGATGGAGGGCAACGTTGAAGCCTATCACTAGATCTTACTGCTACTCTGTATCATGGTTCGTAAACCATTAGGGATCACATGGATGCCTCTCAGTGCTTCAGTTGTAAAATAAATAAATAATTAAGGGCCAGATGTATGAAGCTCAAATGGGTTTGCAAACGCCGAAATTCGCAGAATTTCGACGTTTGCGAACTCATTTTCGCTAAATGGTATGTATGTAGCAAATTTGAGTGCAAAATAAGGAATCGCAAATTTGCGATTCCTTATTTTGCGATTGCATTAAAGGAATCGCAAATTTTGCGATTCCTTAAATGCAATGTATGAAGCACCCAAGTTGTGCGATTTCTCATTAAGAAATCGCAAATTACCACCAACTTGAAGTTGGTGGTAATTTGCGATTTCTTTCACAAAAGCACTTTTTTGCATTTGTGAAGGTGCCATGTGGCGCACATACATGCCCACAAAAAGAGGCCAAAGAGTGAATGTGTGGCTCCATTTGCTCCAGTTATTGAGCTCCCGGTAAAATAAGTGGGGGGACACCGTCCAACCGCGTGGTACCCCGACTCGAGCCCTGCTCTTTCTTTGAATTTGCAAACTGCTTATCTGGCGCCAATGAAGGTGTTGTGAACAGTCGCTGTGTTTCGGAGGGACTCTTACAAAAACGTGTCTATAACTCTTCACACACAGATCTTCGTGTCAGTACTTCTGCAGTTAGCTCAGTGGCAAACTCACCTATCTTCAAAACAATATCAGTGTACAGTTTAATACCCAAATTAAAACTGTCCTCCGAACCCTAAAAAAACGATTAGACCAGTTCCATTCAACAGCAATCGTGCTCCTTTTCATCACTGGCTGTGGATTTATGGACAGTGTTTAGTTCATGTTGAATCATATTTTTCAGTTTTGCCATTTGTCTCTTTCTTCGTTAATTTGTCATTGTTGGTGGAATGTTGTATGATATCTGTTTGTTTCAGCTGAATGCATCTTTGCTATATCTGTCAAGTACTTAATGTCAGTTGTAGATGCCAGGCGCATCCAGCCAGCCCAGATTCCCTGCAGATAATGAGCGACATGCACAGCAGTGATTCTGCAGAATAACTAAGCAACTGGGCCAGGGTCAGCCCGGCCCCTAAAGGAGCAGAGCGATATGGAAATAGTTGGGGATTCGGAAAGGCTCTAGGTTTGGGAATGGATTCAGTTGTAAATATCTTCAACCAACCACCCTACCCTCCTCACCCCCCCCTCACCCTCCCCCCCCGAACCTACAGGATCTTGAGCCGGTTGCTGGTCCTAGTCGGTCTTTTCCTTCTCCTCTGAGAAGGGACTAGCCAGTTATAAAGCAGCTGCAGGAAGTGCGGTTCCCTCTGCCAAAACAACCTCCTTCCTTGTTTGTTATTTCGAAATCAGCTGGACTGGGGTCCTCTCCCGCTGCTCATCCACTTCACCCTCTTGTAGGTCGCGCCGTGTGCAATTAGAAAAGGGCCCCTGCCTCTCACGAGTGACCTGACAGATTATAAAGAGCTTCTCGTTGCCCCTCTTGAAAGCACTCCAAGCTACCCCGTCTGATTACCAATCAGCGCTGGAGGCTTTTCCAAGCCCTCCTGCTCTGTTAACTCTTGAGATCCCTCGCCTTAAGTACGCTATTTTACCTATCACCTTCCAAACCTGTTATTTTGGTCTGTTCATTATCAGGTCATGGGTCCTGGTTACTGGACCAAAATATATCTCGGGTACTGATTGACAACAAACTAAATTTCTCTCAGCAAACAAATGCTACTGTTTCAGCCGCCTTTTATTTAATTAGGAAACTGAAGAAGGTTCTTTCCTATATTCCCTACGATTTCAGGAGGGCGGTTGTGACTGCACTGGTACTATCAAAGTTAGATTATTGTAGCAGAACTTTCTTAAACTAAAAAAAAAGTTTATTGTAGCAGACTTAATCTGAATATGCAGAAGCAACATCAGAAAAAAATGCAGATGGTGCAAAATGCAGTCGCAAGGCTCCTACTAAATTTGCCTAAGTATGAATCAGTCTCTAAAGAAATCCGAAATGTTCACTGGCTCCCGGTGGCACATCGTATGAAGTTCAAGATACTATGTTTAGCCTACAGGGCCTTGAATAATACGGGACCGGTGTTTTTGAAAAACATCTTCTCCTGGTATCATCCTGGCAGACAGCTACGCTCTACTGGCGCCAGGCTTATGATGGTTCCAAGGATTTGCACCTCTAGTTGAGGAGGCCGAAACATTGGTTACGGCACGGCGAAACTATGGAATATGCTTCCTATGGACATCAGGGCTGCAAATTCACTCGCCTCATTTAGAAAAGGCCCTAAAACATGGCTAGTTCCTGACATCTCTGAGCTTACGTTAAGTCTTAGCACCAAGACACCTCCGGCTATTTGTGCGCTTAATAAGTTATATGAACATACCATAACTGGGGTTGCCCACATCAGCTATCCGGGGCAATTTACCCTCTAAACTCACCCTCCCTTGGATAGTTTAACCCGCCCTCCTTTGGTTGGTATAATCCACCCTGTATTCAAGACTGTGTTACCGCAGTGCACTCCTTTCTTTTCTAAATGTTTTAAGCGTTTTCATCTGGGTGCGTCCCAGTAGTAGTGCAAAGTCAAGAGTTGCACTGGCATGGACAACTGGAAGCAATGTGCCACAGGCAGATCTCCACCTACTGACTCCGATTGCACTTAAATTGAAACATGATAGTTTCATATCTGTGTTATAAAGATATTAATACATTACCAATATTCTGTGGTTTAAAGTCATCAGAGTTTTATTCACTCACACTTGTACGATGGCTCAATTGATTTCTTCAAATAAAAGTATTGGAGATTTTCAAAATAACTCCATATGTTGCAATTTTCCGCATTTATCAATCAAAAGTTCTTCATTTCAAAAGACTTGACCCCGTCTTGCCCAATGTATTTCAGGTCCTCTAGACCCTTCTTCAGGGGCATCCAGATTAGAAATCTCTGAACAAATATTATCATCAACTTAATCCAGTCCTCACTGGTTAAAATGAAACAAATTATCTAAACAGAAACCATGCTAATGTGACTTCTACGTCTCACCCATCTTTTCTTTTTTTTTTAACGGAAAATGCTTTGAAAATTATAAATGTGACCATAAAATGGCCTAATGCCTCCCATTGGTGACATACAATCATAGTTATCATCAAACAGGCCATCATGGAAAGTTATATGTATCACAAGATAAAATTATTATTATTATTATTATTATTATTATGCGTTCTTATATAGCGCTCGATTACCCGTAGGCATCTCGGCGCTTGCCTTGGGAACCTGTCCTGGCTTTTTCCCTGTGAGATACCCGTACTGGGCATCCCCAAGGTGAAAACCAGGCATTCCGCCGCGGGGGCGCCGTAGTGGAGATTAAGCAAGCTGATGCCCAGAGCTGCAGAGTGTGAACCCGTGATTCGAGTAGGTACCGAAACGAGAATTATCGAGTCCGTGGATATTTGGGCTCAAGACCCTGCCGCGTCGGGAATTGAACCCTGGTCCCGGGTCTGACCTCTGCTTCAGGGTCTACCTCCTCTAACCAGTGAGCAACACTTCTCCTCCAAAATCAGCCGCTGATATGAATGCGTATTCAAAAAGTGCCTTACAACATGCTCAGGGTGCTTTGCGATAAACTGCCAAGTGCTCGTCAACATTCTCAAAGTGCTTCACGATAATCTACTGAGGCCGTCTCATTTTAATGCTCGACAAACCCGTAGTGCCTGATTGTTTCCTTTACATGCAAAGTATTACCACGTGTGCTCGAAAATGTAAAGCACGGAATAGCGGCGACTTGGCTAAGACCGCCGGATTTAGGAAAACAAACATTCTAGGTTGAGTGGAAATATCACATGCTTGTGGATGTAAAACGTACCCAAAGTGCCTCGTAGTGTATAACCGTTGTGTCTTGTCACTCGAATATGCTAATAGTTACTTACTTCACTAGCAGAGTTTCACTGTGCGTCTGAGAAGACGTGAAAAACTGAAATGGCGTTCTACTCAAACTGCCGGGTTTAAACATCGTCCAGTGTCGGGAGGAAGGCTCATCCTAACATGGCTAGTGAATACCTGCCTCTTAAAGGTTTATTCAGGGGATGTCAAGTCTTCCTCCTAAAGATGTAGACGCCAATTGCGAGTGTGAGTGTCATGCAAATCTAAAATATGAAATTGACAAAGAACTGCTCATGGCAACGTGCGGTGTACCACCTAATGAGAATACCAGAAAACTCAGAATGGGAGATGGCAATTTTACAATAATGCTCCAAATGTGTATTTTAATGCGTTGCTAGTGCCACACAGTTACTGAGATGGCAAGGTAATAAAAAACACAAATATTCTAATCTATCATTCATCCCAAGAGGCTGCATGGATTCCAATTTTTTTAATCCAAAAGAATTCTGATCTTGACAATTATTTGTGGGAATCCAAGTCTGGTCTGGCTTTTATTGCTTCTAGGATGGTAAAACGTAGTTGCGTAATGATGTGTCCTGCTTGTAGCCAGTGTGTGGTTACTGTCGAGTTTTTGTTGTGATTTCTGATGTTACTTTTATGTTCAGTAATTCGAGTTTTAATTTTGTGTTCGGTTTTGCCTACATATAGTTTGCCACAAGGACCCTTTAAAGCATAAACACATTTTTGTGTGTCACAAGTGCTTGAATGTTGTAGTTTGATTGTATTGCCTTTGGTGGAATGAGTGAGACAGTTGCCACTAATTACATTATTACAATGGGTGCAATTAAAGCATCTTTGCATACATCTATGTTCCGCCTTACCTTGGCTTTTGGTACCTGATAACAGTTCTTTCAAATCATTTGAACGTTTGTATGCAAACATGGCTTTTTGTACAAATAATGACAATTAAATCAGGTTCAGTTTGGATGATTTGGCAGTGTTTTCTGATCATTGCTTTGATTCTGTATGCTTTGGTAGAATGTTTCAAGACACATACTATTGTGTTGGTTTTTGGTGTTAGGGTTTTTGTCAACAATTGATGCCTCTCTAGTTCTGATACATGTTGTATAGATTCTTCAATGTGTCTCTGGGCGTATTCACGTTGTTTAAATCTAATTGCAAATTGATCAATGGTTTCGGTTAATTCAGATGGATCTGAAACAATTCTTTTTAGTCTGATTAATTGAGAATAGGGTAAATGACGTGTCAGGACAGGTTGATGAAAGCTTTTGTAGTGTAAGCTGTTGTTCCTATCTGTGCTTTTGATGTATACATTGGCTTTAATACCTGTACTGGTGATTTGTATGGAAACGTCCAAGAATGTGATGCTGTGTTTTATCAATTTGGTGTGTGAATTTTATGTGAGCATGCTGTTGATTGAGCCTGCATAAGTTATCCTCCAAAACATTTTGGTGACCCTTCCAAAAAAGGAAGATGTCATCTATGTATCTTTTGTAGAAGATTAAATGTTGTTGCCTTGTCTCTTCGTGGAGTATAAAATCGTGCTCAAATTTTTACATGAAAATGTTGGCATACGGAGGAGCCCCTGGAAAGCCCATCGGTGTGCCATTTATTTGTATGTCAAAACTGTTCTGCCACTGAAAGTAACTATGAAACAAATAAAAATGTAACAGTTCCAGCAAAAAAATCTTGTTTGTCCCTAAAGATCATTGGTTCAAAAATGCCCACTCCACTGCTTTCAGACCTTCATTACGTGGAATGGAAGTGTACAATAAATGTATGACAACTGTTCACATCCACCATTCATCAGTATGATCGGTGCATAATTGAGTGAGGATATTCAGAAATGCAGTAGTGTCCTTAATATGTGTCTCCCACGTGTGTACAATGGGGCTGAAGGAAGAAGTCCATATATCTTCCTATGGGTTCAGAAATTGACCCACAAGCTGATACAATTGGTTAAAAAGGTGGATGGGTGAGATTTTTATGTATCTTGGGTAGCAAGTACAACCGTGACCTGTGTGGAAATTCTGTGTACAAATAGTTGTGTGTGGCTGTTTATCCACTCCATATCTGTTGCATTAGTTAACATTTGTTTTAAGATAGTTTGAAAATCCGTGGTAGGTTTGTGTTCCAGCTGTATATAGGTGTTGACATTTTGAACATGTGTATTTACACTTGACTCATAGAATTCAGTGTCCATGACAACTAGTGATCCACCTTTATCTGCTTGTTGAAAGGATAACTGTTCATTGTTAGCTAAAGATCGTAGAGTACTCCATTCTTTGGGTGCCAAATTAGAAGTTTTATTTTCTTCAAACCTGATTGTATTAATGTCCTTTTTCACTAGCCTTTCAAATCCATCAATTGCTTAATGTGAAATGGGAGAAAAAAATGAACTTTTGGCTTTGAATTCCTTGTATTCTGGGGTTTGTAATGTTTTTCGCTGGTTCCATAGTACCAAAGAAATATTTAAGCTGGATTGACCTCATACATTTGAAAAAGGAAATCTCACTTTCTGTCACATTGCTTAAGTAGGAAGGCACAAACGATGTGCCTTTTATTCAAGGTGGCTTCTTGGGCTGTGGTTAACTTCACCTTTGAAATGTTAATGACTAAGTTTTTGTCTTGCTGCGTAAAGTTCTCCTCTCCATGTCTTGATCATTTTCTTTGGCTCCTCCTAGTCCTTCAATGTTTTTGTTTGGTTGGTTTTTGTCTGCTGTGCTTATGGACAGAGGTTCTCTCCCGCTGCTCATCCACTTTGCCCTCTTGTAGGTCGCGCCATGTGCAATTAGAAAAGGGCCCCTGCCTCTCACGAGTGACCTGACAGATTAGAAAGAGCTTCTCGATTCCCCTCTTGAAAACACTCCAAGCTACCCCTTCTGATTACCAATCAGCGCTGGAGGCTTTTCCAAGCCCTCCTGCTCTGTCAACTCTTGTTATCCCTCGCCTTATGTGCTCTACTTTACCTATCACCTCCAAAACCTGTTATTTTCGTCTGTTCATTATCAGACTGTGGGTCCTGGTTATTGGGTTTGCCCACGTTAGCTATCCCAGGTCAATTACCCTCTAAACTCTCCCTCCCTTGGATAGTTTAACCCGCCCTTCTTTAGATGGTATAACCCGCCTTGTAGTCATTTTCACACACTCAACATGCCAGCTACTTCTAGTATAGTAGGGTCACCCACACCACAATCTTTCCAAGCCCTCCCACCCCCTCCCTCCCAAAAAGATCACATTTTCCTAGAATTAAGTGTAAGCACCTGATTTCGGACTGCATTCTCATTTGAGAATCAATAGGTTGCATTTAGGAGGTGCCAGGTTTGCTGTATTGAATTCCTGATCTAGTGTGAGAAATTACAAACATGTATAAGTGTGCAGTCCATGGAGAATTGTTTCTGAACACCCAGGACTTATGAATATGTGACCATTACAATCATCATGTTAGCCTTAGAGGCATAATTCAGAGTACAAGTGACAGATTTGGATAATGACAAAAGTTAGTGTCAACTACATATCTGTCTTTCGAGCCACATTCAAGAACTCTTAACCAGATATCAGAATTAAGTTCCCATTTCTCCCTTTTTTGCCTCAGCAAACAGTGTTTATGTAATTATAGTAAAATATAAATGTAAATTGATCGATCAGGTTCATTTTTCCAGTAAAACATGTTGATCCCCGAAAGAGTCCGAGTCTCAGCGTAAATAATGAACCCACAAAGTAAGAGAAGATGTGCGGGTCGTACCTTGTACATGAGGCAATAGTCATTTCTTCCTGGCCTATAGCAGGTGTGTGCTGACAGATAAGGACGCTGGTGACATGGGGCAGGAACAGATGGCCAAGCTAACATGTGTTTACTGTTTGTAAACCCTCCAGCCTTCGCAATAACCACTCTGAAGGTACGGCTGCAATGAGAGTGAGGCCACACTGCACATTATAGAAACAGGAGAACCTGGTGAAGGGCTGCGACTCATTCCACAAAGAGTACACTACATGGCAGAGGTTATCTCCTTGCGTGGGCCTTGGTGGGAATGTGAATCTGCACAACAAATTGAGAGCCATGTGACTGGAAGTAGGGAGTCCCTTCTGATGCTCTCCTCTGAAACATGACACAAAACTCGCAATAAAGTTCCTACTCGTCCCGAACGCAGGGGCAAAAGGGGGATACAATCCTACAGGATTTCTGGAGCAAGCAACAAGGGAATAACAGTGAAACAGACCAGGCGTCCCAGGCCAAGCATCCAAATATGGTATCTAAGAAGTAGGATCTCCCTCTAATAAAGCATGACCTTAAGGAATGCCTTGCAAGAGCTCCCTAAACAATAGAGGGAGGACCTTCAACAGGAGTTGTACACAAAGAGAACAAGCATAAACAGGGCTACTGCTGCATTTCGGCTGTTATGGACATGAAAACCCAGTTCAGGAACTGGGAAATGTATCAAAAGATATGTCAAACAAGACGATCTACCCCGAAACACGACTAAATATCCTGCTATTGAAATGTGAAGACTTTGTGAATAGGGCAAGGCAAGATAACATCAGAATCTGGAGCGTGAAGGAAGATGAAAGGAGCGTACATAGTGGTGAATGTCCAAGGAATTTTGGTCAGATACTTCCAATGAAAGCAGGAGAGCGAGTGGCAATAGAGACAGCACACAGAATAGGGGCAGAAAACTGGCAGTGTGGACAGGCCATGGGGCATTGTGGTCAAGCTCTCATCATTCCCTCAGAAGGAAGATATACTAAGGGAAGCAAGGAAGCAATCACCAATGCTGTTTGAAGTGAGCAACCTGATTTTATCACAAGATCTCGCCCAGTCCACACTTGAGAAATGTAAGCTCCATAGACCACTACGGACATTTAGAACACAGGAGTAATATCTTTTGGGGGGATATTCCTATGTGTCGTGCCTTTTCAGGTAGACTCAGAGGTGCATCACATTAACACCGCCCAGGAGGGTCTCAAATTACAAGGTTATGCGCAGGATCAAAGTGACACTGGAAATTAGCATGGATTAAAGGGACAATAGAAATGAACATGGCATAATGAACTCTTGGGATATGTAAGGCTAGACACAACCTAATTTCCAAGTTAAGGATATGGATTTGGTTCTGGGGGTTGCCAGTCCACATGGTGCTAGTGGTGGAAATCCATCCCATTAAGGGTTGACAACAGGAGAAGATGTCAGAGGAAGGGGATTTTTGTTTTACACTTGGTTGCATTTGAAGTTTGGAGATTTGTTGGTGGAAGGAATAAAGGGGTGCCACACTTCTAGCAGTAGCTCATATTGGTTCATATCTCTTGATGTACAGATGCTCAAAGAGAAACACAAGCTATTCCGGGCCCTATCAATTAATGTAACGGGGCTTAACTCCCCGGTCAAGTGAAAAAGGGTACACACCTTTCAAGCAACCTGTGACTGAGGTACTATTTCGCCCTGTTATCTCTCCCTGATTGCTTTCACAGGGCCGTTCTTAATGAAAACGAATTACAAATGTGTTGGTGCTTAGATACTTGTGAACTAAAGTTCAGCTCTGAAATGCTGTCAGTAGCCAGGGCTAAAGACCTCACAAAGATTTAAATGGTCAGTGCTTTGCAGTTTTATATAGCGTGAAAATAGGATGGGCTAGTAAGGGTGCAGAGGAGTGGCGGCTAGGCATTCTGGAAGATGCCCATCTATTTGCAACCAGTAAAACGCTCTCATAGTTTCTTTGTGAGAATAATGCTTAGGGCATATTGGTAAATATTTTGCATCTGATGGCTGCAAAGTCATTACTGAACTAACATAAACGACTTGTGGTCACCCTGCATCTGTGTCAAGGGGCTGAATGTACCAATCAAGAAGGAGCAAAGAAATGCCTGTTGGTTCCGAGCATCTCATTGGTAGCAGGTGCTTAAGCCATGGAACTACCTGGTAAGCCTGTGTCTAAGGTAGTACTAAAATATAGTATTTTTTTCTCACAGATAATGGCTACAGTTTTGACCTAGCATGAATCCTTGTAAAATAATCAACGTTTATTTCAATGGTTTGAGGCTTTTTCAGACTTAGGAGCTGACTCCATATCGCCAGAGTAATATATTGCAGGGCAGGCAGGGGTGGTCTTTCATCTCAACATACTGCATTCTGGAAGATGTCTTAATTCTATTCAGTTTTACCGAGTAATCGTTCAGTAGGGGTGCACACATCCAGAGACGTGCATCTAACATGTTTGAGTCCATGGAGGTGCTCACTCACTCTCTCATCCTTCCGATGTTGAAATGCCAGTATCATTTCCCTTGTTGATACAGAGTTTACAAGATTCCCAGGTTCACACCTGAGTTGCTCACCCAGACCATGATTTAGCTTTGTAGTCTGTGGCTTGTCGTTTTGATTTTTCAATTATAGAAATGCATTCTACAAGCCCCAGCATGCAAAGGAAAAAATACGTGGCCTCGAGGAGGTACGCATAAATGGATTCGGAAACCCAAGACCTCCCATGGTAATAGCAACTATTTTTCCAATATTCAGAGACAATTCGGTTTGAGGTGAGCACCGCAGGAAACTCGTTTGTTAACGAGTCTCAATGGTTTGCATTAAAAAAAAAGACAGACACGAGGTGTTAGTTACTTTTTATGCATTAAATTTGAAACAATGTTAATTATTCATAAAATAAAATAAATATTAGCAACCAAAGTGTCACAATTTGTAACATCTATGTTGACAGGCTCATCAGAGAGGCCATAAAGCGAATGAGTGCAAATCCAGTTTGAGGACTGCTGTGGGACGTGCAGAGATTAAAGGGGACATCCACTGGTTTGGATGTAGTCTTTTTCAGTATAAATCTTTTCAATTATAAATCTTTTTCATTATAAATCTTTTTCATAAAACTGTTTTAAAAAGACTAAAAAATATAGCAAAACATTTGGGCACGAAGATGATATAGTCCTTTTATAAAGCCGTAGTTATCAAGTATTGACTGGAATCAAGACACCTCCGTTTAATATCTGGCTTCCCTACTGCGTTGTGTGGTCTGGGGCAAACCACTGATATTCGTGTGCTTCAAAAATGAGAGGGCTGAGGCGATGGCCTCCACAGCCGGCTGGCGGGCTAGCCACAAAACTCTAAAATGAGCTTGTAAATGTGTTACACTTTCCAATAGACTCAATCGCATGCTTTTCTTTGGCCAGTAGTCAGTCTGTCTGGTGATGCTACCAAATCCCTTAGGACAGACACTTGGCATTGTCTTCTTAGAATAGGTAAATGTGAGCCCAGGGAAGGATTCATCACGACTGGTTGACCCTGCAGCCTGTCGTCACTATGTTGGTGGGCTCTATTAAAATACTATCAAAAAAGGGGGAGGAAGAGGGATAACTGGGTTCACCCTCCTCAATAGTACAGCATGAACAAAAAGAAAAGTCAGTAAAATGAAAGACTAGTGATAGACAAACCTTCCACAATGAGAGCAAAACGTTGTTGTTCTTAGCAATCCCTCACCCACCAGGGTTGCCCCTTGGTGGCATGCTTCATCATTGAGGTTCTTCCCATTCCGCTGTGGATGAAGGTGTGCTGCGACAAGATGAAATACGCGGGAGCACTTTTTTTAGTGTTGTCTATGATGAAGACGGTGGTGTGGGATGGGAATGGAGTGAAGGTGCTATACAAGTTTACAAATGCCTGACTAGTAGGTCACTCTGCTTTTATCCTGCCACTAGTCGGTATAATTAAAATCAATGGGAAAAAAGGGAGAAAGAAAAGAGTGTCAATGAATCTATTTCTTTCTGGTCAACATGTTTCGATCCATGCCCCTATTGGCTCTTCGTCAGGACCTAAAGAACCTAATTCCTATTGGTACCACTCCTCAAAAGTCACTATTAGGAACACATTGTCTTGTAAGCCATGGCAAATCACACAACCTACATACAAACTTAGGTCTAACTTCACTGCTTTTATTCCGGACGCCTTGCTAGTGTGTCCTGATTCAGCTGGGGAGAAGGGGTCCTGTAGTCACACCATCGTCAAGGCCGCCCTCTGCCATTGCACCTGAATCAGCTCACCAATCGCTAGTCTTTCATCCTATTAAAATACTCCAAGTGGTCCAGTGGGGAGTGACTGTGGACAGAGCTCCTGCCCATAGGGACGTGCAGCGTTTAGAAGCCCGGACTGCTGTTGCCCGGGTCCTGCTTCGATCCGGTGACGTGCCGGCCGATGACTACTTCTTGTCGCGTGATGGGAAGTGAAAAGCCGACTTCCACCGCCACGATGGCCAGGGGTATAAAGGTGTCCTTACCCCTAGCCTCTGCCTTTTTTGGAGAGCAAAGCATAGCGGCGGCTGGACTAGTAACTATGCTGATTACTTTGCTTCTTATATTATGTTTGCTTGTATTAGCTAAGATACTGCATTTGAGAACACTGCATTAGTAAATAAACATTTCAAATGTGCATGCGTCCTCATTTACTCCTAGTTCTGGATTGAAATGATTGTATAACGAAAGAGTGTTCATGTTTTCCACGTTACCTGAGGTATACTAAGTCCATGTTCTGGTTTGTCTAAGCATTGGGAGTTTGTAATGACCAATGAGACACTGTAGCTAGTCTGGTAGGGGATTTTGGGTACTAAGGTGAGCTTTGGCACACCCTAATTCACTGAGGTTCCAAGTCTCTATGCACAGTTCTGTAGGAGAACGGAATCCCTGCGACAAGGGGTCCTGCAAAGCAGATTCCCCTAAACAGCACAAAGGGTATGGTCCAGCAGTCTGAGCCAAACAGAGGATGTACACACCAACTTGGTGGCTAGGGTGCACAGATCACCAGGATGGGCACTGGACTGCAGCTCCTGCCCACCTGATCATAGCCACACTGGTAGCTTGGTGTTTGAGGGGCAGTGCCCTGGTATAAGGACACGGGTACGGTGGGCGGGACCGCCCCCCACTGATGCAGGTGGATACACCTATGTGGTTCAATGGCGTATGGAATTGCGGAAGGTGTCTGGTGTTGTTGGTGGTCTTGAGTCCTTATACTGCACTGTTTATTGTATGGTGCTTTCTTAACATGTGTGCCTAATTCTTCATGATGTGTTGCTATTATTTGACCTAAGTATGTTTCACACATGAATTTGTTTTTGAACATGAGTTTGGTTTGACATGACTGTAATAAAAACTGCTCCACCAAGTTCACGATCTATGCGAGTCCTACTGGTACCTCGTTTGGGTTGTGTTTGGGCGCGGGTCAAACTGGGGGTATCGGGTCCTATGACCCTCCACTGACAAATTATCTCTCAAGCTCACTTTCAGATGCTCAGTCCTGTCATTCATTTGGAGGTTCACTAAGGGCAATAATGTACAGGTTGATTTAGTGGCTAGTGACAGTTTTGCAATAACCAGTTTACATTGAATAACCTTGTGGAGAGGTCTGGACTTGCTTTTTGCAGTGGCCATTCAGGCGGTGTGACCTTTAAACTCTTCATCTTTTGTGGATGATATTTTGGCCATTCAGCAATCCACAACTAAAGCCATTTGCTTTGGGCCTGTGATGTTAGAGCCAGCAAAGTGGTAATGCTATTTATTTTGTCAATCATCGTAAGTGTGCTTTACCAACAATAGATTAAATGTCCCATTTAAAATGTCTGCCTGCTTCCCCTTCAACCAGCCATTTTTTGTGCCAACACACACCCAGATGTTTAACAGATGATGTGTTTCCTGCTAGTGTCTTTAAAATTATTCGAGTTCTGGGTGTGGATCGACCAAAATGTCCCTAGTATGTTCTATTTCACTATCACCTAATTTTCGATCTGCTTGCACCCATTGCTTTTACATCTCAGTGGCCCTGAGAGGCAGTCAAGAAGCCTTCAGGTTTTGCGTCATTATACAGCTCCTGTATCTCACGTGCCAGATCAAACAGAGCAAGCCATGCCAACCAATTCATGCCTGAGTAACATCTCCCTAATAATGTGTTGTGATGTGCGAGCAACCAGGATGAGTGGTAAGAATGTATGCGGATGATGGTGCCTTTGATATAGGGGATATCTTAACAAACTCCAGCGTATTTAGTCATATAATGTGAGTACTATATCATTCTCCTTCTACAGCTGCTGCATCTTGAACTTGTCTCTCAAAACTCTCCTCTTTTTTCATTAAGGGGTTTGGCCCTCTCCACATCCATTTGCTTGATCTGGGAGCCGCACCTTCTTAATGAAAGTGCTTGCAGACCTGGGAAAGGACCCTCATGCTCAGGCATCAGCATAGCCAGAACGCCTTTTGGCACATCTCTCTTATCTGCTCCGCTTAGTATTCTTACAGGGCTTCTGTGTATCCATTATCCTTAGTACAAGACACTGATTTCCATAATAGGGTTTAAGCTAATACCTACTGGCCCAGTGGTTATCTCTGTATCTTGATAGGAGTTGCTGTGATGGTGGTTCCTGTCAATGCACAAAAAGTTTGGTCGACGACGGCTGTCAGTCACGACCATCCACCAAACTTTTACAAAGTTCTTACTTTATATTCAACGGATTGCTGGCGGTCCTCACAACCCTAACTAGGGTGAGCTGACCATCATTTTGGCAGACAGGCTACTCTGTTGCTTTTGTGACGATGTTCCCTATCTGCCAAGCTCTAAATGACCTCCTAATTGTCTGTATGGTTGTGGCGTGGTGTAGATTGCTAATTGATATGTGTTCTAGTTCATTGACTCATGGCTTTAAAACACCTCATGGGAAAAACTGTGCCAATGTCCTATGAGACTTCAGTCCAGGGGGTACCACATAGTCTCTTTTTTAGGGTTAGTGACTCCGTGTGCTTTAGTACCATGTAGCTCAAAGCCATCGAGAACCAATTGTTCAAGGATGAGGTGAGCTCTGAGAAACAGACAAACAGTGAGTCAGGTTCAATGGGCACTGGGAATTCAACACAAGATATTGAAGATATCAACAGAACAAGAACCATTATAAAGACCCATTTGGGTAGTCGTGGGCAGGCACAGAACAAAAGTGAATCGGGCCAAGGAAAGCTAAGCTTGTAGAGACAATTTTCAGGCAATATGCCCACGGAGAGGTAGCAAACATTATTCACTATGGTGACTTTATCACTCTGAATCTTTCCTTCAGAGGAGTTGTTCCTACCAGTTGACCACAGCTCATTTCGCACAACATGTATGAGAATTAGGCCTGGGCGGTAAATTCTGTTCCTCTTGCGGAATTTGGGTAATATCTCGCGTTCCGCAGAGAACGCAAAATTGCCCAAAATTCTGCGTTCCGCGACTATGCGAAATATTTTGCGTGTTTGCGTACTCAAAATGCGTGTTTGCGAGATATTTCTCCCCCGAGCACGCAAACATCAATTGCGAACAGGAAAAAAGCATTGCGAACAAGCAATTCCGCGTGTTCGTGAAATTTCTGCGTGTTCGCTGACATTTTCTACCGTTTCGCGGAGATTTGCGTACCGCAATTACGCAAATTCCGCCCACCCCTAATGAGAATCTGTTTAGGGGCATAATCATGGATTCCTCTGGATGTACTAGTGATACCGTTTTCGTCAAAATTTAAATCAATTGGATGGTAGCCTACTGTCAAACAGGTCAGTGGCAGGGTTCAAAGATTTGGCACGTGGTCTTTCTTCTGTCCTTGGAAGGTCTGGTAAGAAAGAATAATGCTCGCTTTGCGTCTATCATTATTTCGGGTGCTGCTGATGTGCATGGTCCTCTTACACCTTCCTACACTTTTTTGAAAGAACTCACTGGGTGGGAAGTTTGTTTATTCCCCAGATAGTGAAGAAGAAAGAGAAATAGGGGAATTGGGCTGTCCATGTTGTTTCTTGTTAGGTACGCATCCGCCATTTCAAATCACACAGCCCTGATTTTTCAGGGTCACTTTAACTCTGCATTTAATACCCCACACACCTGATGTGAGGAAAAGAATCCCAATTACAAAGGGGTCACTATCTTAAACTCTGGTTGCTGGGCATCAACACTAGGGTACCAGCAAAACTATACATTTACTGCTATCAGCATGTAACTTTCTGGTTGGGGGTTAAGGGTGTGACCCCTCGAGGATGTCTGCAAATGACTCTTAAGGGTTTCTCTTTCCTGCACTGCAATTCTGGGGTTTGCAGAGGAGCACTTAGATTTGGCTGTGTTGGTCCCATGGCCACCTCAACATGCCAAAAAATGGGAGAAATTCCTAAAGAAATGAAAAACGACCGGTTGAGACAGTTTTTCCGTACCTACATCGTGCTCTGTAGGAGTGATAAGTACATGCCCCATTTATAGTGCATGCATGTGTCTTGAATGGAGAATATGAGTGTGGATCTTAAGTGCGTGTTTCTAATGGACACTTCTAACCGCTGATTCCTCACTTTAGCATATCCCCCAGGTGCCAGACTGGACCAGGACACTTTGCAGCGATGCTACTACTCACATCTATGAGGACCCAGGTATCTACTCCTATTGGCTCCAGAAATGACGGAGAAGAGCTGCAAATAAGCAACACCTCGACACACTGACGTCAGTTCCTTTCTTTCGGTGCCTTCAGACTTGAATCTGGAACCTCTACTCCCCGCGTATTCAGATTTTCGACGACTCCAAAACTTTACCACAGTGTAGTATGGAATGATGTTCCCACTGAAAACGACAATATTCAAGCCATGCCAAGACTGGAGGAAGCAGATGACAGTAACAGACCAGCACGAGATGTGCCTTTGGTACCTGGGCTCTGCACACATCTCGAAGTTGTCTGATAATTATGCCTTAATGCATCCAAAGGGGATTCGGGACCATGAGGCGTAGTTTTTTATTGCCGAACAGAAGTAGTAGTCGTGGCCTTATTACAGATCCCACTCTTGCTGCAAGTCGAAATACAGGTCTTGACCTGGTCTGGGGCTGTTCCAGCGACCACTCCACTTTCTTCTCGAAGGTCTCCAGTGAGTACAAGTCTAAGCGCAAACCCAAAAAAAGCAAAGCAAAACTCGACCCACTACTCTGAATGTAAAAATAAAGATTCAAGAGCATCAAGATGTCAGTCACACTCCATTGAGGTCACTGGCAACTGAGCCAATTCCTCAGTTGTTCTTATGCACTCCGAGTTTTCTAGGCTGTTGTTGACCCTGCAGCAGACTGTGGCTTTCAAAGAAACCATAATGCAAATTTTCAGTGTGCTTCTGGCTCCCTCTGGCACGCCTCTGTACCCCATGGAACCTTAGACGCCTCTTGTGACGTTTCTGGTGGCAGGTCCCTCTCCAGCGCTGTTAGACTTATTAGCGTGCCCTTATTGACTCTGATGCAAACTTAAACTACTGCCCCAAGATCCACACAGGTTTTAACTACCCTGAACCCGGTGCTTGTGCAACCAGCACCAACAGGTGATTGGGGGCGGACACCCATGTCAGATTCTGAACTGACATCAGCTAGAGCTTGGCAGATGTTGTGCTATGAGATGACAAAAGTGCAACCTGCTTTCATGCATCCTGATTCTTAACCCTCTATCTCTGCCACATCACAGCTATCAGCAGAGGCTCCATTATCTGTTTAGCTGTGGCTCTGATCCTGTGCCAGAGCAGGGTGCACTCCAGGATACTTATGATGATGATGTTGAGGAGGATGGCTTGCTGTCTCTCATTACACTGATGATACCTTATACCTTGATTTACAAAACACCAGTGGGCTTGATACTTCCCGTAAGACAGAACTTGACTCGCCACGTGGACCACTGATGGAAGAAAGTGCCTTATATGCAGTGGTGGTTTAGAAGGCAGCTGAGGTACTAGAATTTAAGATGCCCTCCTTTGAGACTAAAACAAATGTTTTGATGCAAATTCTAGAGCCTGGGCTGGCACCAATTGAGCCCCTGCTCCTACATAATGATGCCCGCACAGATTCTATGACAGCTACCTTATTGAAATCATTTTCTGCCTGCTTCTTGGTCAACAGACAGCCAGATCTTACAAGCCAGTGACTGGTCAGCCTGATTTTCTCACCAAGCCCCCTACTCAAGAGAGAAATATTGTAGTGGGCTCAACCAGATACCTAAACCCAAACTCATTTCCAACGAATCCTCCGGATAGAGAATCCAAAATGATTGATGCCGCTGGCCAGGGGCGTAACACAGGCCGCATCCCCAGCGGTGCGGGGGAGCCCCAGCTGCATGGGGCCCCCTCAGCACAGTACTCAAGGTCTGAGCGCTCTGGATAAAATCCGGAGTGGGGGCCCCTCCGTGTACATTTCAGGGGGGGGCCTTAAACTTTTGTTACACCACGACACCTGGCAAACATATCTTTTCATCTGCCAGCTTAGCAATGCAATCCACAGACATAGTCTGTCTTTTGGGCCGATACACCCATGCACTTTGCGACTTGGCCAGCGAGACTTTGCTAGCAGTCCCGACTATCTCAGCGGTTTTCTACCTCCAACGATACATGATGGGCAGGACATGGGCAAGTATGCTATCCACACCAGTTTGAACATCACAGACTGCATTGAGAGGGCTGTCAATACCAATATTGTCCTCTATAGACATGCCTGGATGAGGCCACCTGGATTTTCTGGCGATCTACACGCTTTGCTAATGGACATGGTCTTTGGTCTGCCTTGCCTTTTCGAAGAGAAGGCAGACTGCACTTTTGAACAGCTGAAACACAGAAGGGCTATAGCACATTCTTTGGGGCCGTTGATCCCTGCCAAACAGTCTCAGTGCATGTTCACAAAATGTATGGGTTATTCCTGAAGGATGTATCTTATAGGCAGAGATGGCCAACCTAGCCAGTGATGCAACAGACAGCCCAGTCCTTTCTGAGCCGCGGACATGGAATCGGTAGGCAATATGGGTCCAGCAGTCCTCCAAATCCTTTTCCCCTGGTACGGCTGCTAACAAACCACTTTGGTTTACCCTCAGGGGTGCATGCCCAATCCAGCACGTATTGTTTCTCTCCTCCCTACTCAATACCCCCACACCAGAGAGTATTTCAGCAGAGAACCTGTCCATCTTGCAACAGGAGATACGTTGGATACTCTCCAAGGGTGCCATTAAGATGGTACCAGCCTGGGAGAAACACTGGGGTTGTTATTCACGTTAAATTATCGTGCCATAAAAGGACGGGGCCTCAAGTCTGTCTTGGACCTCTGACTCCGGAATGCCTTCCTTTGAGAGAACAAATTAAAACTGCTCACATTGTCTCTGATCCTATTTGCTCTGGACCCAGGCGACTGGATGGTGACTTTGGACTTGCAGGATGTGTATTTTTATACACCCTTCCTGCAGCCCAACTGGCATTACCTGTGATTCAAGGTGGGCCAGGAGCATTTTAAGTCTGCCATGTTCCCCTTCAGCCTCACCAGCAGGCTGAAGGGGAGCACCCTTGGGTATTCACCAAAGTGATGGCAGTGGTTGCTGTCTATCTTCAAGGGTCAGAATTCCCTGTGTTCCAGTACCTCGATGACTGGCTACATAGGTCAGATTTGTTTCAGTCAGTTGTGGACCACCTCTGGACAACGGAATAACTCTAGACATCATTTAGGATTACTATTAAGATATAACGAGCCAAAGTCCCAAGTGATTCCATCAAAGAGACTTCCATTCATTGGGTCAGTCCTGGACGTGGTGATGTTCAAGGCTTTTCCTCTACAGCAATAAGGGCAGGACATTGGGGCTACAATTCTGATGTTTCAGGCTCTGTCATTGTTCTAGTTGAGGATAACTCTGAGGCTTCTTGCCTCTTATTGTCCTGTATCCTCTTTGTCGACTACACCACGTGGCATATACAAACCTTGCAACGGAACCTGAAATCCCAGTGAACCCAGCTTCAAGGCCACTTTACAACACCATCCTGGTCTCAAAGGCGATTGCTCAAGATCAGCATTGGTGGCTGAGCAATCACAATTTGTCCTGCGGAAAGCCACAGTTCTGTCTTCCCCACCCAGAGCAGCCAGTGGTGACGAATGCATCACTACTGGGTTGGGGCAGGGGCACCTGGAGGAGGTTGAGATCAGAGGACTCTGGTCTCTAGTGAGCAGCCAGCTCCACATCAAACTATTGTGCCAACAAGCCATTCCTCTGGCCCTGAAAGACTTCCTGCCATTCATCAAGGGAAGTCAAGTGCAGGTTCTCACAGACACCACCACCATCATGTTCTGCAATAATCTGGGTGAAGTGGGTTCCTGGGTCCTTTTCCAAGAGGCTTTGCATCTATGTAGGTGGCTAGAGCGCTTGGGCATTTTTTCGGTTGTCAACCACTTTGCAGAGTCACTGAAGGACTGCAGACAAACTGAGCAAATGCTGTCTGGCAGATCACAATCAGCGTCTTCACCTACGGTGGCGCAGTGTGTCCTCTACTAGTGGGGGCAACCCTGGGTAGATCTTTTCGCCATTGTTAAGAATGTGAAATTTCCATAATTTTGCGCATTGGCGTTTCTGCAAGAACAATGGTGAGGAGACACATTCTAGCTGGATAGAACAAGAGACTTGTGTTCGCCTTCCCACCACTGTCTCTCCTTCCTAAGGTTCTAAAAAAGATCAAGAACAACCAGGTCCAATTCTTCCTGGGGTTACAGATTGGGCTAGGAGAGTGTGGTATCCTGACCTATTGAGCATCTGAATGACTTTCCACAGATCAAGCGACTATTTCAGGAAATCTCCTGTCTCACCAGAAGTGCTTGTCCCTCCCCTGAATCTACGCAACTTAAACTGTGATGCATGGAGATTATGCAGCTGCAATGAATTGATTTCGGTCTGCCACCTGAGGTGGTAGATGTCATCCTCGCAGATAGATGCCCCTCAACAAAATGTATTTACGTGGGATGCTGGGACAAATTTGTAGCCTGGTGTGGTGCTCGGGCCACTGAATCCTTACAGGGCGAAGCTGTTTGACGTCCTTTTGTTTTGTGTGTAGTCCATCAAAGCCTTGCAGTGAGCACTGTGAAAGATTATTGTTCGCCTCTTTCAGTCTTCCTGGGTTTTGCGGACCAACCTTAGTCAAATCACCTGTTGTAATGGGATTTAATAAATGTTTAGCACATGTTTTCTCCCAAGCCATTTTTGGTGCCATTGTGAGGCCTTAACCTGATCTTGACATTGCTCATATGTATGCCTTTCAAGCTTATGCATAGCTGCTCGCGATATGTCCTGGCCTTGAAGACTGTCTTTCTCATTGCGATTACGCCAGTTCGCGACATGAGTGAACTGCAGACACTGCCTCTTAAACTGCCCTATACCAAATTTTTTCCGGACAAATTAGTACTGAAGACTTGAGCGGCCTTCTTACTGATAGTCATGAACCTCTTCCACCTAGGGCAATCCATCACTCTCCAAGCATTCTTTGCTCTCCCTCAATCCTTGAAAGAGGAGGAAAGGCTCCATTGGTGGGACCCTTAAAAGACTTTAAGCTTTTACATAGATTGTACTTGGGACCATTGACGCAACAATCAACTTTTTGTGGGGTTCCCTTGAGCAAAGAAAGGGAAGGCTGTGCGGAAGAGGACGGTGTTGAGATGGATAGTCCTCAGCATTAAGATCTGCTATGCATTGGGCCAAGAAGCAGCCCCTAGAAGTCTGAGGGCCTATTCCACCAGGGCCAAGGCAGCTACCACTTTGTTGATATGAGTCGTGCCTGTCCTTGATATCTGCCAGTCTGTGACTAGGACCTCAGAGCACACACGTTCATGAATCACACATGCCCTGATAGCCAGAACCGGCAGGAAGGACACTTCACCTGCTCGAGTCTGTAAGACTGTTTGGTCTGAACCCTCGTCACATACCCCCCCACCCTGGGAAGGTACTTTTTCGGAATCTGTTCTATGGTGAGGAATCTGTGGTCAGAAGGACAAGTTACTTATGTTCATTAATGTCCCGGTTACTCACCGGTAATCTTCATTACTTTGAGTCCTGTTCTTCCTCTCCACAGTAATTACACAATGAGCTTTTGTCTCCCTGCAGAAACTCCCAGGTTAAAAGTTAGTGCACAGGTCTCTCATCCCTCCAATGTGGCCAACTTCCTCTTCCCCTAAAAAGAAAGTCCAACCAAAGCTCCTGTATCCAAAAGCAAACAACAGAAAATGAAGCCATTTCCAACACGGCAGGGAGGGATGTGAAACTAACAGTGGCGGCTCGTAGTAATGAAGATCACCAGTAATAAACCGGGGCATCACCTCCTCGTCTGTCTTCCTCGCCTCAGTAATTACACAATTAGCTAAAGGAGGACACTGGACACATTCTCTGAATGTTCAATCCCCTGAGGAGAGTCTCAAGTAAACAAATTGAGGATCAAGGCTGGGAAAGACCAAGCCCCACTGGTAGTCTTAAAAGGAAGGAGAATGTTAATTTACGTATGAGGTATTAGATGTTTATGGACCGTGATCCTCAATTTGTTTAGTTGAGACTCTCTTTAGGGGATCAAACGTTCAGAGGATGTGTCCAGTCTCCTCCTTTAGCTAATCCCCTAATAGTGACATGGTACCCTGTATTTTTTAGACCACCACAAGCCTGAATGATAGTTATCCGCAGGTCTCTGGACGTTTTTTACTTTTATCATGGCCACCACGTTTCCACGGTTCAGGTGCTGGGTGGCTAGAATTAAAAAATAAAATTGCCTGCATTGTTGCATACTTATAGTAGTGGTGGGTGGAATGGTTAAACATAGAAACTTTGTATACCGAGACTCTTAGAACTTCTGCATACAATTAAGTAGAGGCAGCAGACAGTGCAACCCGTATACTGGAGACCGTTACGAGCCTGATCTATAAAGACCTTGAGGTTGCACAAATGTTTTGTACTCCCATCGTGGCCGCCATGTAGTTGCAGTCTACTTGCCTGTCACGTTTAAATTGCTTGCATTCAGGCATGCTTCAACAGCATCGGAATTGACAAAGGCGGAAGCGCCTAATGAGGGAGATGCTCTCAGTCACTGGAAACAAGTTGAGGCAGTCGACCTCTCTTCAGATTACCGAAGGGTCACGTCAAAGTTTGTCATATCGTTTTCATCTTCCTTGACGCAGTCAATTTATTGAGACTTACCTGCACTGAGGTGCTAACAGATAATTGGTTTGATGGTGTCATTGATCTTGATCATGTTTTTCACGCTTACCTAAGGTTGCCATACCGACTCCATCTTTTTAGATCTGATCATCTTTTAACTGTAGGAATGAAACTAGAAACAAGTCATTTCTCCCATTCCTAGGTTTGCTGAGACGCGAGCTGATAATAGAAAGGATGGAGTCATTCTATTTGAGATTACATCAATTTTTATTCCCCACAATGCAATAGTAATTCAGATTACCTGGAGTTGCTGTACCGGTTCTTTTTCCTTAGATTTGATGATTAGTATTTGCATGTTTGAAGTATCTAAGAAAACTAGCTGCTTTCATTCATACCTAGGCTCACTGAGATGCGAGCTGCTAGTATAAACGATGGAGTCTTTTCTCTTTAGGCCAGACAGAGACTACGCTGCAGTAACTATATTCTAAGTAGGATCTAAGATGGTGTCTTAGGATTCTTTTGAAATTCTTTTCTCTAGACTTTCAGTGAATTAATTTTGTGCTTGCTGTGTGAGGACCGATTGTTCCAGGCAACTACTGACGACATTATTGATTGTTGACCTGAACCACTGCTGTATAGAAGTAAATTCTCCGTAATGATATGTACGCAGATTAAATATCCCGGTGACTCCTGATGTATTTTTTGCTAATACTTTATGCATTACTAACTTTTTAGGCCTCACAATCTCAGGTTAAAGTCTTTACCTTTACAAACAAGCCAAGCAGAGACCAGTTAAGGTTTCATACAAGTACATATTACTGTTGCCTCTCAAAGGTGATAGAAGCCTCATATTAAAGAAGTTATCCTCTCTTGCTTATAGTGATTACTATGAATTATCGATCGGAAGCTTTATGACCTGTTACAGTCTGAGGATTTATTGCTTAGAGAGTCTTAACCATCACAGTAAGTGCATCTGTAGTCTATATAATGTATGCTCATGAATGTCACACTAACAGGCCTTTTTGAGTGGTGATTGGACTAGGTTTTGGTTGACCTCTTTATACACGACTTAGTTTTACTCACTATGCCCCTTTTGGATAGGTTTGGCTTATTTACACATGGCTCTTGCCGAAAGTTGTGATGCCATTCCACTTTGGTCAAAACATCACCTTGCTGGCATTCCGTGATCCGCCTCACATCTCTAAAGGAGGAGGGACTCCATCGATTGGACCCCAAGAGAGCACAGAGCTTTTTTGCATAGATCATCATACCAAAGAACACTGAGTGGATAATCGGCTCTTTGAGTGGTTACCTGGAGCGAAAAAAGGCAAGGCTGTGCAGAACAGAACCATTTCCCGCTGTATCATGCTTTGCATGAAGAGTTGCTATGCACTGGAAAAATAGCAGCCTCACAAAGGAACGTGTTCTCATTATACCAGAGCTGAAGTTGCTACCCCTATATTTGCCCACAAAGTCCTGGACATTTGCTTGTCGGCTGTGTGGGCTTCACCTCATACTTTTGCTAAGCACTTTTTTCTGGACAGTTCGGTTCACACCATGAAGGGAATTTTGCCTGCTCAGTCCTGCGGGACTTCCTGGTTTGAGTCCATCCAGCCATCTCCTAATAGGTCCTGCTTCATTATCTATTCAAAAGGGAAGGAATCTGTGGCTAGATGTCTCTATCAGAAGAACAAGTTACTTACCTTCAGCTAGGATCTTTCTGGTAGGAACTCTACCCGCAGATTCCTCACCAACCCTCCCATCCTCCCCATTTCCTGATTGGACTCTATCCCACACTAAGATCCCAAGTCTCGGAATCTGCACACTGGTCACAACCAGTTTGCTACTTAGAGGGCATCTTGAAAGCAATGGACGTCAGCATGTGGGAGTGGCAACTATATAGGCTCTGCACATAATTTCTAGAGTGGAATATTGTCAGTGCAGAATAACATGGCTACTAGTGGTCAGGGGTACTGCTGAAAAATGTTCAGGTCCAGGCTGAGGCCTGGGGAATATTCAAAAGGTGAGAAATCTGCGGCTAGATAAAGTCTCTACCAGAAAGAGCATTATGGATGATTAGTAAGTTGTTCTACTGGTCGATACTCTATCCAACCTATCAATGATCTCCTACCTGTCCATTCTGTGGAGTGGCCTCCTTAACATCTAAATAAGTCCCCCGTTAGTACTTATCACACTGTTACCAAGAATTATTCACACTCCACACCTGAGGGTGCACAAAGGAAAAAGACAAAAAACTTAACTTCACACAGGGGTGGTGCTTACATGTTGCTTTGCTACGTCTGTTCTGGAGCCATATGGAGTGAATGGGGAGCAGCATGATTTCACCCAGAGGCACGTAGAGCAGTGCTATAAAAAAATTGCGATGCAGTCCACGGATATATTAAGGTCAGGAATCTGTATCTAAATAGATTATCCACCAGAAAGTGTATTCCCAATGGTAAATTACTTGTTCATTTGTGTATACAGGTGCATTGTTCCCTTAATGTTTTGTGTGTTTCTTTGTGTTCTATTTTTGGAGGGGTTTGTGTGATTGTTTTTGTTAATGAGTGTGCATTTGAAACTGTCTTTATGCCTTATTTGGCCTTTCTTTGCATGTGCGTGACTTTCTGTAAGTTGAAGGGTATTTGCTCCCCTCAGTGCCCTTATGCATTATGTACAGAATGTGTTTGTCTACCATTGTCTTCTTTTACAAGTGCCCTTCTCTGACTTTTTTCATAAGCAATTGTGCATATATGTGGCTTAGGGAGAAAGTCCCTCACTGCTTTCAAAGCTGTGTAGCTCTGCCCTGTTCAACCTCTTTAGCCTTGCCTTGTGCCTTTTTTAGGTCTCAGCTATAGACGGTGCGAATGCGCTGTCTCGAACCGAGACATGCTGTATCTACATTGTGGGCTTAAAGCCCGCACATAGGCTTCCCATTTGCTGGCACCATCGTCGCTCCAATTTCCATCCTCCCCATTTGTCAAGGGCATGCATACGTCTTGCCTCATCCAGTGTTTAGCTGTTCCCGAGCGCACCACCCAACTACATTTAAACATAGGCAGTGGGCATTGTAGGGCATTGTTTTGGGAATACTTTGTTACTTTTCTCATTTTTTTCTCAAATCCAAACGCCCGATACGATGTAACATGCTACCCATGTACACAAGTATTTCAGCAACACACACATGGGTGGTAAGCGCTATATGAATGTTGCTGTGCAATAGACAACCCAATCTGCAGGTTGGAGCTCTCTGGATGGTTATGACGACGCACAACTATGTCTTTGTACACCATTCTGCAGTATGGTGAGGCGTCGGAGCAGAATGACACTACAGCATTATGCTGTGCACCTCTTTTAACTAGCAGTTTGGGAACTTTAATGTGGCGTATCTATTCTTTTGGGCATGTTTTGGTCTAGGATATGAGCCCCCCGCCTACTACCTCAGTACAAAAACCCACTTCACCTACCTCCACTTTCTAGGAGAGGCAGACACCCCTCCCCTGGTGATGGTAAACTCCACCTCCCCTATTGTTGTGTACAATCATCCCTTGCGCAAATGACCTACACCGGGTGCCCTCTTTACTGACAACCATATAGATTCCACCGATCACTCTTCATACTCGTACAAATCAAAGTCAGCAGCAGCCATCCCTCCAACAGAACACCTGTGCCTCGACACACAAGTAGGACTACAGGGCTCAACAGGCTGACTCCCTTCCTGCGTGTACTACACAATCACATTCAAGATTGCTGAAGATAGCAATATACTGTTGTCATACAATGCCTAATGCTGGCCAAAATCTTCAATAATTAATATATTATTTTTCTATCTCTATGTGTTTCATTGATAATGGTAACCTTTATGAGGAAATACAGTATGAGAGAAATCTAAGAACTGCATAATGCATGCCAAGTACATAGTCCATAGACTGGATTTCTGTGTGGACTTCCATAGAAAATGTGTTTGCATCTAATCCTATGCGACCTATTCCATTGACAACGCCAATAGCTTGGAGCTCCGCCATTGCCGAGACCTATTGGTTTTTGCCAATGCTTGTTTCTCTGTCTGCTTGACAGTCAGTCCATTAATTGACACTCTGTTTATCGATATTCCATGAACAGAGCAGAAGGATCTACTTTCTAGAGGGTGTATTCAAAGTGTATCCCTATTGACTGCAGGAGTCGGCTATTAAAGATAAACCAAGTTTTGGTGAGAGTTAATGTATGCTGTAGTTAAATTTATGGGGTGTAGGATACAGGCCTTTTACCCGTTCTACTGACAAACGAGGTCTCTCTGTCCTCTGTGTAAAATCCATTCAGTTCTACATAACTGGGATCTTTATATTTCATGAGCGACTTTGTTGTAAATGTTGACATGTTGCATATGTATGGTGTGTGTGAGTGTACAATATGTGATTAGGTTTACTTGTGTGTGGGTTGTGTCCTAAAGGGTAACAAGATAATTACAGCACAATTTAGATGTTTCCCTCTTTCTTGCCTTGATGATATAACAATGCGTATGTAGTCTCTGTTTGCGGCATTTCCTATGTCATCTGTGAGGGATTGCCGAATCAACGTTCTCCTCCTGCCAGCTGGCTTTAGGCTCTGATGGAATACACATGAATATCAAAAAACAGTTTTGCTGCTTTGGTAGATAATGCTTGAAATTATCTCAGCCACTGACAACTACTTTGGACCACTTTCCACTCCATCGTTTTTCTGGCCTGGTATTCTTCTGTTCCTATCTGAAAGGGACCTGGCCTGGAAGTGTGTTGCAGTACAGACCCTAAGTGCGATGAATATGCACAGATGTGGGTCCCTTGTTCACTGCACCACAGTACTCAAGCTATACGTCACTGATGAAACCAATCTGCAGTTGCTTGCGTTCCCATCTGGAGAGGACCTGGAATGACAGTTCGGCAGCAGCGGTCCGGGCAGGTAAGCGCGGTGGGGGAATGTCGACAGACGACAGAATAGGATCTATTTATTTAATTAATTTTCCCAATTCCGTCGTCTATTGACTTCCCGGCACACCCCTCCCCACCGCGCTTACCTGCACAGACCGCCGCTGCAGTTCGGACTGGACTTTTCCTATTTGAGCAGGAGCAAACTGTTTTGCATGTGGCTGGCATCAGTCAACAGTTGCATAGTGGGTGTAAAAAATGGCTGTGGGTAATCACCAGTAGCTGAGATTAATTGAAGCATTCCTTGCATCAGGCAAGTAATCAGAGGCTGCCTCAGGACTCATAAAATAAAAGGCCTCAAAGTGGGAAGTGTGTGTGTGTGTAAAAACAACATTTATAGTTTAGTTTGCAACATGAGGAGCTTACCTTTTCATAGTTCTGTCCCATACAACGTTTATAAATAGTACTGCTGCTGTTTTCATAAGTTTTTTTAAAACATTCACATATGTACCATTTAACACCGCATACCTTTGAATGCATTTGCTTATAGGAAAAAGCAAGATTTGACACAGGAGGCAAGGTTCATTTCTGAATAGCTTTCAGCTTTTTGTTGGCAGCACTCACTTTCATAATATTCCGGTTATAGACATCAGCAAGCTTTAGGCCAGACATCAACCCAAGAAACAACTGGTAAAAGTTAAATCTTTCTATTTATTTCCAGAAAGGACAAGGAAGAGTTTGAACTCATACATTTTATATGAATAAAAAAAGGACCAAAGACTCAAACACATTCGTCTCAACATTGAAAATTTCAAGGCACCTACAAGAAGAAGGAGGCCAGAGGGCTTCGGCGATGCAATTTGGTTTCTGTAAACCTTTGTTTGTTTCTTTATTTAAATCTGGAAACTCCCCCTTTACGTGAAGTATTGAAAAAGGGGCAAGTGGTATGACAAACAAACCTGCTTGCAGAAATACACAAAAGAGGAAGAGGTGTCAGACTGTGATGCAAGAAGGGCCAACGTTTTTGAAAATCTCTATATCAGGTGCGCACCTTTGATTGAGGGAAGAGAACAAAGCACAATGTTTACTCAAGTAACTGACTACAGTTTGTTAGAAATAAACTGGGTGTGTCATTTTGTTTTTCCTGGAAATAAGATAATTTGCTAATATAATTTAATGCCCATGCTTAGCTGCTCTCACTGGAAATATATTCGCCCAAATCGTCAAATATTTCGAGAGGAACATTTCCTTTTTAGAACAGGCCCACAAACCTTGCATGGCTGTGCTGCTTCTGCATGACGTGCACATACATAGTGTTTAAAGTACCTTCATCCTACTGTTTACTTTCTGCGCCTGCCCCAACTGACCATATATAAAACGTAGACAATCATCTGAGGCTGTTTTTCTGCCCCTGCTTACCGCTCAGCACCGTTTCACTGCAGAACAGGACCGTTGCATTTCTTGTAGACACTACTATTTGAACAAACCATAACAAGAACACTGAAAACACTGGATCTCCTCTATTTAGCTCGATAGAACAGTGTTTGCATCTCCTCGGTGCTGCTGTACGCCCAAGGTGTACTAAGAAACAACAAATAACTGTGGGTCTAATGATACATTCAAAACATGCTACGTACGTCTGGCTATGTGTCTGCTGCTACTGTTTTAAGCAGAGGACAGACTGGACAGTCAACCACTGTGAAAAATGTCCATCAGTTACTCATTTTTGGGCTCCCAGTACATCATTTGGTCTACTCCACAGTAGTATGACCACCACTCCATCCCCATAGATGTATATCGGAGAAATAAAGTGGTGGATGAATGTCTGGTAGGTTTTTTTAAATTATTTGTGAGTAACGGACAGCAGTGCATAAAAAATAAGTGCGAAGGGGAAAATATAAGATTAGATAGTGCATACAAACATTACTTTATTCTAAGGTCATGCACCTCCAATGTTAAAAACGACAATAGTGCAAAAAAGTCAGATGATTCAAACAAATAACTTCTGACTGGGCTATCTGGTCGACATGTTTCTGCGGGTAAAGGTCATTGATTGAACCAACCGCTTCCTCAGGACCCATAAACTTAATTGCTACTGCATAATGTGATAATGTGTGAAAACAACAGGACATTTGTGAACAGAAAAAAGTGTCACCTGTACACTTCCATTTTCCTCCTATGAAAGTCCGGTTGAAATAAAGCCAGCATGTCAACATGTAATGAAATATAAACAATAATAACACCTTCGTTAGTAAGGGCTATACAAGCGAAATTGCTATCATAATTTCAACACTATATCTGGGTAAAATGACCCTAGTATAAATCACATTGTATCTAGAATCAATGCCTCACCTTAATTTGTAAGGGGAATTGCCTCACCTCACCTGGCAAACAGCTCAGGAAAATGAAGCCCCGCTCTAAAAATGCAGAAAATGTATACAAAGATCAATATTAAAAAACCTGTGTCAGGTCAAGGCAAAAACAGACCAGTGGGATGCTTGGTAGGCAAGCCACTGGGGGTCAATTGTCTCATCACTCCAAAAATAAGTTTCAGACTAATGAGCCGAATTGTTAATCACAATAGTATCAGGCATCAGATGTTAAGAATAGCCAGTAGTGACATCTTGCTATTATTTCTAGATGTCTGCCCTTTGCCTGTTGAGCCAGTTTCATAAAGCGCAACAGTGTCTAGCTAATGGGCAATCAGATCTGCCATGTGCGGTCAGGAGACAGAAAAGTATGTTAATCTGCACGCGCGTCGTGAATGACAAGACGCGCTCGAACACTGACTCTCAGCGCACTTGGTGTGCAGCAGCTCGTATCAGTCTGAGCCTCAGTGTAGCATGCAGACGCGCTCGCGTTCAATATCGCGTCTAGTACAAGCCCCTAATGAGTTAAAAGCTTAGCCCCTCCTGCGCCCTCACCTCTCCGTCGGTACTTCCAACAGTCAGCCGAGCTGTTTGGGGAGGCGCCGACGGGGGGAAGCGAGCATTACCTTATTGGTTCTGGGTCGGTTGACGAGTGTCACGTGGACGGCACCAGAAACTACCCGGATGGGTGGGAAATGTAGTCATTACACCTCACGCATGCGTGCTCTGGCACGCAGCAAAAACTACACACGCACATGGGGAATGTAGTTTATAGACGACAACCACTCATGTTGTGATTACAGAACTACACAGAGTTGGTTAATGTAGTTCAGCGCCACCGCGAGTAAAGGGTCAGTCTTTAAACATTATAGCGCGTGTGGAATATATAAGTGCTTAAACAGATGCTTAAACTGTGCACAATCATGCCAGAACTTAAATGTTCCTGGAAGATGTAGTCTCACAGCCACTGGCGCACAATAGTTGACATCCGCATGAACAGCGGTGGAAAAGTGGTTTATTGCGCAGCTACCAAGCGCTATGTAATTAAGGAACTACAGTTCGGTGTCAGCGCAAATACATCCGTCCGTATATAGAACGCGTGACAAGTGCCCAAGCGCTCAAGGGGGTGTTAATCATCAATGGAAGGAATGCCATCAGTACTTCCTAGATCTCACAGCGAGCTCACTCAGGAATGGCATGACGCCATCCCGGTGGGAAAGAGTCGGTGCACAAATAATGTAGATCATTACTCTAACCTCAGGATTCCAGTAGGAGGCCAGCCAATCAAATGCCTTCAAAGTCAGACCAGTATTCATGTGGTGATAGTAGGGGAGCATTGCTACAGTGTCATCCATGGGATGTCTTCATTAAGCCCGCCTTTGTCGCAGTTGAGCTTGTACACCCATTTCTGCTCGATCTTGAACAAGTATCTTGATATATCTGTAATATGCAGGGGAATATTGGGTTGCTCCAGCACGGTCCACTCAAATTCCGTAGGCTTGTGCCCCACTTGGATGAAGTGATTTGTCAGTCTGGTCGATTGTTTTTTACATCTTATCGTACTCTTATGTTCAGAGATCCTTGTTCTGATCTTCCGAGTGGTCATGCCGACATATCTCAGCGAGCAAGGACAAGTGATAAGGTAGATGAGATTGCTGCTATTGCAGTTTGTGAACCGCTTTTGTTCCCACTCACGGTTCGTTCCTATGTCAATCGTGGAGGAGTGTCTTGTCTGTGGGCACGCAGCACAATTGCCACACGGGTGATGTCCTGTCACAGGCGGCAGATCCCAAATTGCCCCAACTTGGTGGATTTCTTTGGGTGGAGGTCTGGTGTGTACCAGCTTGTCCCTTAAACTGGCTGCTCTTTTAAAAGCAAATAGAGGTTGAGGTAACAAGTCTTTACCAGTGTTCAAGATCCTCCAATGCTTCTGTACTATCCGTTGGATTGCATTTGATCTTGTGCTAAAAGTATTTACGAAAGTCATCCTTTCGTTCTTGACCTTGGGGACCGGTGGTTCCAGTAGAGCTTCCCTATTGTTATTAGCTGCCCTCTTCATCGAGCGTTTGATCAGTTTTTTAGGGTAACTACGTGCAGTCAGCTTAAGCGCCAAATCAGCTGCATGCTTTGTGGAATCCTCTTTAGTTGTACAGTTCCGCTGTACTCGCAGGAACTGTCCGTAAGGTAGATTGTCGCGTAGCGATTTCGGATGACAACTGGTATACTGCAGTAAGGAATTGCGAGCCATTGGCTTTCTGTATAATTCCGATTTCAAACCCTGTGGTGTTGCAGTGATCAAAAGGTCTAAAAAAGCCAATGATTGTTGGCTGCTTTCCAATGTGAACCAGAACAGATATCTACGCTTCACATTGGAAAGCAGCCAACAATCATTGGCTTTTTTAGACCTTTTGATCACTGCAACACCACAGGGTTTGAAATCGGAATTATACAGAAAGCCAATGGCTCGCAATTCCTTACTGCAGTATACCAGTTGTCATCCGAAATCGCTACGCGACAATCTACCTTACGGACAGTTCCTGCGAGTACAGCGGAACTGTACAACTAAAGAGGATTCCACAAAGCATGCAGCTGATTTGGCGCTTAAGCTGACTGCACGTAGTTACCCTAAAAAACTGATCAAACGCTCGATGAAGAGGGCAGCTAATAACAATAGGGAAGCTCTACTGGAACCACCGGTCCCCAAGGTCAAGAACGAAAGGATGACTTTCGTAAATACTTTTAGCACAAGATCAAATGCAATCCAACGGATAGTACAGAAGCATTGGAGGATCTTGAACACTGGTAAAGACTTGTTACCTCAACCTCTATTTGCTTTTAAAAGAGCAGCCAGTTTAAGGGACAAGCTGGTACACACCAGACCTCCACCCAAAGAAATCCACCAAGTTGGGGCAATTTGGGATCTGCCGCCTGTGACAGGACATCACCCGTGTGGCAATTGTGCTGCGTGCCCACAGACAAGACACTCCTCCACGATTGACATAGGAACGAACCGTGAGTGGGAACAAAAGCGGTTCACAAACTGCAATAGCAGCAATCTCATCTACCTTATCACTTGTCCTTGCTCGCTGAGATATGTCGGCATGACCACTCGGAAGATCAGAACAAGGATCTCTGAACATAAGAGTACGATAAGATGTAAAAAACAATCGACCAGACTGACAAATCACTTCATCCAAGTGGGGCACAAGCCTACGGAATTTGAGTGGACCGTGCTGGAGCAACCCAATATTCCCCTGCATATTACAGATATATCAAGATACTTGTTCAAGATCGAGCAGAAATGGGTGTACAAGCTCAACTGCGACAAAGGCGGGCTTAATGAAGACATCCCATGGATGACACTGTAGCAATGCTCCCCTACTATCACCACATGAATACTGGTCTGACTTTGAAGGCATTTGATTGGCTGGCCTCCTACTGGAATCCTGAGGTTAGAGTAATGATCTACATTATTTGTGCACCGACTCTTTCCCACCGGGATGGCGTCATGCCATTCCTGAGTGAGCTCGCTGTGAGATCTAGGAAGTACTGATGGCATTCCTTCCATTGATGATTAACACCCCCTTGAGCGCTTGGGCACTTGTCACGCGTTCTATATACGGACGGATGTATTTGCGCTGACACCGAACTGTAGTTCCTTAATTACATAGCGCTTGGTAGCTGCGCAATAAACCACTTTTCCACCGCTGTTCATGCGGATGTCAACTATTGTGCGCCAGTGGCTGTGAGACTACATCTTCCAGGAACATTTAAGTTCTGGCATGATTGTGCACAGTTTAAGCATCTGTTTAAGCACTTATATATTCCACACGCGCTATAATGTTTAAAGACTGACCCTTTACTCGCGGTGGCGCTGAACTACATTAACCAACTCTGTGTAGTTCTGTAATCACAACATGAGTGGTTGTCGTCTATAAACTACATTCCCCATGTGCGTGTGTAGTTTTTGCTGCGTGCCAGAGCACGCATGCGTGAGGTGTAATGACTACATTTCCCACCCATCCGGGTAGTTTCTGGTGCCGTCCACGTGACACTCGTCAACCGACCCAGAACCAATAAGGTAATGCTCGCTTCCCCCCGTCGGCGCCTCCCCAAACAGCTCGGCTGACTGTTGGAAGTACCGACGGAGAGGTGAGGGCGCAGGAGGGGCTAAGCTTTTAACTCATTAGGGGCTTGTACTAGACGCGATATTGAACGCGAGCGCGTCTGCATGCTACACTGAGGCTCAGACTGATACGAGCTGCTGCACACCAAGTGCGCTGAGAGTCAGTGTTCGAGCGCGTCTTGTCATTCACGACGCGCGTGCAGATTAACATACTTTTCTGTCTCCTGACCGCACATGGCAGATCTGATTGCCCATTAGCTAGACACTGTTGCGCTTTATGAAACTGGCTCAACAGGCAAAGGGCAGACATCTAGAAATAATAGCAAGATGTCACTACTGGCTATTCTTAACATCTGATGCCTGATACTATTGTGATTAACAATTCGGCTCATTAGTCTGAAACTTATTTTTGGAGTGATGAGACAATTGACCCCCAGTGGCTTGCCTACCAAGCATCCCACTGGTCTGTTTTTGCCTTGACCTGACACAGGTTTTTTAATATTGATCTTTGTATACATTTTCTGCATTTTTAGAGCGGGGCTTCATTTTCCTGAGCTGTTTGCCAGGTGAGGTGAGGCAATTCCCCTTACAAATTAAGGTGAGGCATTGATTCTAGATACAATGTGATTTATACTAGGGTCATTTTACCCAGATATAGTGTTGAAATTATGATAGCAATTTCGCTTGTATAGCCCTTACTAACGAAGGTGTTATTATTGTTTATATTTCATTACATGTTGACATGCTGGCTTTATTTCAACCGGACTTTCATAGGAGGAAAATGGAAGTGTACAGGTGACACTTTTTTCTGTTCACAAATGTCCTGTTGTTTTCACACATTATCACATTATGCAGTAGCAATTAAGTTTATGGGTCCTGAGGAAGCGGTTGGTTCAATCAATGACCTTTACCCGCAGAAACATGTCGACCAGATAGCCCAGTCAGAAGTTATTTGTTTGAATCATCTGACTTTTTTGCACTATTGTCGTTTTTAACATTGGAGGTGCATGACCTTAGAATAAAGTAATGTTTGTATGCACTATCTAATCTTATATTTTCCCCTTCGCACTTATTTTTTATGCACTGCTGTCCGTTACTCACAAATAATTTAAAAAAACCTACCAGACATTCATCCACCACTTTATTTCTCCGATATACATCTATGGGGATGGAGTGGTGGTCATACTACTGTGGAGTAGACCAAATGATGTACTGGGAGCCCAAAAATGAGTAACTGATGGACATTTTTCACAGTGGTTGACTGTCCAGTCTGTCCTCTGCTTAAAACAGTAGCAGCAGACACATAGCCAGACGTACGTAGCATGTTTTGAATGTATCATTAGACCCACAGTTATTTGTTGTTTCTTAGTACTCGTTCTTGGGGGTTATAACTGTGCCCGGGTCTTTAAATATTTCCCTTCGAACCCTTAAATGATTGTTTGTTGATTGTACGCCCAAGGTGCCCTTTGTCTGTTTTGTAGCCATCTTTCTGATGGAGGCACTCACTAATCACGATGTGCGTTTCTGACAGCAGGTCTTTTGCACTCTTACCTCCAAGCACAAAATAGCCAGCAAGGTTTAAACTTGAGAAACACATCCAGTTGCAGGATTTTCCTGAATGAAACAATGGCAATAAAAAGAAGAAGGGTGTGGGCTAGAATAAAGCTGGGGATTACACCGGATCTGCACAGGGATAAAACACACAGACTGGTTGCTTTTTTTGTGGGGGGGGGGGGCGCTTGTGAAAACTCACACACAGTTTTAAATTCCATGAAGGTGACATTTTTTAATTTGAAGTATGTGGCGCAACACTAAGTGCAGGGTAAGGGATGGACCTTACCACACCCTCTCTGCAGAGATACTTGCAACCACTCTACCTGAAGTCTACTTATTGCATCTATATAATGTCCTAGAAAGGAGAGAGATTGATTTCTACAAGGCCTCTCACATAAGGTATTGCAGGAGCAGCCAATAAATTGGCTGGCAGCCCCTGGTGATTTCATCTTTCAGAAAAGTATTTCTTACTGCACAGTAGCGCAAACAACCCTGTTTTGACCGCGTGGATTGCTCCTTTTTTCTCTTTACATTTATAAATGCAGTCAATATTCCTGCAGACTGTCTCTGGGAGGTTGGTAGAATTGGGAGTGGGGGGAGAATCAGTCAAGTTTGGGAAGGCTGAAGGTACTCGGCAGTCAGTCAAATTTCAGACTCACCTGGCAAGCCCCCCACTCTGCACCTGTGGCATTCTGAAAACCTGTTAAATTTTCAACAAGCCACATTGTACCTGGACAGAGCTAGGATGTAAAGAGAGTCCTAACATTGCCAATTTATTTTTTGCAGCTACAAGAACAGCTGAGGCTTTTTAATATGAAAATATGATGATTTCCTATTTTTTCTGGAATTAAAATCACACTGAATTTCTGTGTGGAATAGCACACTCTACTGGGCTATACAATCTTCGTGTTAAAAATTGTTACATTTTACATTTCTTTTTTGTTGGTTGTCTGAAAAGGGATATTGCCCAGAATGCATACGGGGAAAATGTGCTCTCAATATCCTCCAACTTACTTCTCATCATCCTATGAGGATAAAAAAAAAATGGATTGGTACAGAAGAAATGTTCAGTAAAAATGTCACCAGGGGGTACTATGGAGAATCAACAGAAGTATGCTTAGCTCATGTGCTCATTCGTAATTGGAAAATCCCAGTTTAATTCCAAGCTTTAACACTCTTTCCCTCAAAAGTATAAGCTGGTTGTTCAAAATGTTGACACGCTATCTCTGAAAGCATTTATGTCGAGCCTGGAAAACAACATCTTTTTCTGTGCTGTACAAGTGGTGACTTATTCACTGAGGATCATAATCGGTGGTATAGTTTGTACATGCACGACACATCTGTTCACATGATAGTGCGAAATCCCCAAAAATCTGAAGCACTTGGATCAGTTCATGCCATTCACCCAATGAAGTCTGCTTGCTCTAGAGAGAGTCTTGCAAGAGACCTTACCCTAGCTAAAGTTCTATAGACTTGTTAGGTAGTACAGTATTACAAGAAGCCATTATTGCTGCTCAGAGGATCACTCAACCCTCTATCCTATTTACATGATGCTCAATTCAGTGAGGGGTATCTTGCTCTTACTGGGAGTTGGCACACATAGTTTAGGATGGTACTCGGAATCTCTGGCACTAGGTGTTGACTAATGTTGATTCTGAAGAATCTCAATTTTTTGCATGTGTCTTGCTTTACTTCTGTGCCCTTCACTGAGCCGAACAAAGGTAGTTAAGGGAATAAGGGATGGGAAGGAAGGCTGATGGAATGAAATGAAAAAAACACCTGCAGCATTTCTTCTGGTGGCTGCCATGGGCGCCATCATTCTACTCTAGTTAGTTCAGGAGCCTTACTAGGCTTATGTTTCAGGAGGTAACGTGCTGACGTGGTAATAGTTTAAGGGCAGAGAGCCCGGCCCTGGAGTGCTGCTCAGTGGGTGTCCTCTGGAGTTAGTCTGCATTCGTACCCTGCAAACGTTTGAAAATGGTTCTAGTGACAGGTATCTGGATGGCACCCAAAGAATCTTTAATTTGGGTTTTATGTGATGGCTCCTTCCCTTGGGTATCAGCCTCAGCGGTGGACTTTTATCTCTTTTTACTCAGAGGTAGAAGTGGTAGGACTGTAAGCGACTGCCTTGTGTGACACCTTCAGTAGGTCTGTCTGTGTAAGCAAGAGTGTTTTCACCCTGACTTGTAAACCTATGCTCAATTAGCAGAGCTGGCTCAATGGGACCCACCTGAAATGGGCTTCTCAACAGCTGCCACCCTCTGTGTTCCTAACTCCCTCTACCAGGATGTCTATTCCAAGCTGGGCTGTGCTGGGTATGTAACCTTTACAACAAAACCTTTACAACGACCTACCATTACAACGCAACTTTTACAACGCAAACTATTACAACGCATTGCGCTGGGGGGCGCTCTAGGATAGGGAATAGTTTAATTTACTATCCAATAACCTTCCCTACTATCCACGGGGACTGGAGTTGGAATAGTAAATTAAACTATTCACTATCCAGCACCCCTAAGCGCTATGCGTTGTAATGGTATGCGTGGTAAAAACCGCGTTGTAAAGGTAGGCGTTGTAAAAGTATGCGTTGTAACGTCATACATCCGCTGGGTGCGGCATGTAGAGTTGTGAGGTGGGGTGGTGTAAGCCCAGCCCCAGGATTAGGGTGACCAGGCCTCACAGTTTTTGACCAACTGTCCCGGCAGATTACGCCAATTTTGGCTCATATTCCGGTTTGTAGAGCAGGTCAACCGAAAACAGTGAGAGGAACCTTTTAGGTGTCCTAAAACTGACCTCGTTAGCAGCTGTTATAAGTAAGCAATTTAATTAACAGGTATGATGCCGGTTTTAGAAATTACATTTGATGTGTTTTCTTAGTGCCTCTTCTGTGTTCCTGTGTTGATGAGAGTTGTCATTCTAAATGGCAGTCCTTCTTCTATTTTTTGCAAAATGTCCCGTTTTTTGGTTCTCACGGTCTGGTAACCGTACCCAGGGAGGGACGGCTACGTGACGTGCCCAGCAGGAGACTACCCTGCCACATCTAATTGTTCTTCCTCTCAGCAGCAGTGTGCGTGCTCAATTTAGAGTTTGGCGGCTCTAGCTGGATTGAGCTGGGAGGGCGGCGTCATCACTTCTGATATTTCCAGTTTGTAATGCTAGACTGCCCCTGCCCCCTTGCTACTACCTGAGAAGGTATGGAGGGCTGCTGAGGAGTCAGATGGCTGTGGTAAGGCCGCTGCCTTGCCCAGCAGCCTCCTCGGCCCTGTCGCTCAGTGCCAGGATCCCTCAGACGTGGCACACTGCTGCCACCTACTCCCTCCGAGCCATTCTCCTGCGTCCCTGTTTAGCAGTGGCGTTTCTCTTTAATTCTCCGAAGCATAATGCGATTTGCATTTCAAAAGCACTGCCTCCCCGCCTCCCTTTCTTCGCTTCCATTAGCTCCTCTATTTTAAATGAGAGGGAGCTCGCAAGCTGAGCCGGCAATTGCTTGATAATGTACAGAAAATATATAATAATAATAAAAAGTACCCCGCTGCACGGGGAGAATTAGCAAAACACATAGATTTAATGAGCGGCGGCCGCGAGCGCCGGAACTCGGAAGTACGTGTCCCCGCAGCGACCCCGGACGCGGGGTACCGCGGCATTTATCAGGCACAGGGAGTGAGTGTGTGAAGCCACTGACTGAGGGTAGTTATGCACTTTGATTTTTTTTTTTTTTAAAAAGATCTGTGCAATGGCCGCCTTGTATACTGTAGTCAGACGAAAGAGAGAAGAGATGGAAACGAAGCGGTGGGTGGAGAGAGTGAGAGAGGAGAAACGGGCATCCTTTGCTGAATGTAGAGATGGAGAAAGGGAAGGACAGAGCGTGGGCAAAATGGAGGAACATGTTGGGAAGCAGCGGATGGCTGGGCTGGAAAGGATGGAGGGTGGAGGAGGGCAGAAACCAGAGAGGCTGAAGGAGAGCAGTGGCACAGTGTGTCATGCAAGGGCAGCAGGTGAAAGGGAGTGGAGGATGGACAGAGAACTTGAGTCAGGTGGAGGGGCAGTCAGAAGGGGAGGCAGAGAGCTTTTGTTGAACGGGTTGCTAGGAAGAAAAAATACTCATATTCTGTGAATATTAGAAGACGGAGGGAGAGGGGGGAAAAGAGAATCTGTTAATATATGATGAATGATGGGGACGGTTTAGAATAGACGTAGATGCATAAAAATAAAGTGATGGCACACTATCTACATCTAGTTTGCCCATTTCGTTTTAGCAGCTTGACACCATGCTCATTCTACCTACCCTTTGCTCAAGCTGCCCCTCGACACCTATTGAACTCTGTAAGTTGTGAGCTTTTGGAAACTCAGAATTTTTCCTGCTCTCCACTTTGACTCAAGTCACAATACTTTCCTGGAGGGATCATTGCACAGACTTTTAACATGCCTCCAGGGCACTCCCAAATGCTGGACTCCTCCGCCAGTGAGAGTGGGTGTGCAGACTCTTACTTTGCACTCTGGAAAGGAATGAATATCCATGTCCCTGAACATCACATCTTCCCTCCATCTAAGCCCGAAATGTGTACTCTCCCGGTTTGCTCTACCACCCTCATCCCTCTTTTCCACTCGTTGTTGTCCAAATTACACTGACTGATAGCCAATTGTGATAATGTATGATAATGATTTATGACCCCGGCCCGAGAAGGTGTCCAGGGGAGTTGCACAAAGAGGACGTATGTAATGAGTAATAAACTGCGGCCAACAACCTCCACAAAAACAATGACTGTTGGCTGTGTGTAGTAATACAGACACACAGGTATGGTAGGGTTCCTGGAATGGGCACAGTGAGGCTGTTACTGCATTTTCATTGTGATCTAGGAATAGCATGATTTGCACCCAGACCCCAGGCTACTACTCTGCTGCCACTGATAGACTAAATTTCTTTAATGGCCCAGTTCTCCAAAGTGGACACTAAGCTTCCCTTTAACATCGGAATTTTGAAAACCGTCTTTTTCTGTCAAACTAATGTATGTCTAGCCATTTCATTGGTTCCTGCATGGTACTCACAGCTGTCAACCCCTTCTCTGCATGTGCGTTCAACACCGAGTTTCTATAGTATTTTGATAAAGTCCACGATTGTCTACAATTGCATTCTGATCCAATCTTTCAAACTAAACCGAGAGTCTCTGCAATTCTCTCTGATATTATAATCACTATTTTTTTTGCCATCCTTGCCCCTCGTTTGAGATTTCAAATGAGATGCTTATTTAGCAGCTAATTATTTTAAGCCCTTTTAATCTAGCTACTTCTCCAAACTTCATAGACCATCCTCTTAAGATTCATACAAATTGGCATTTTTGTTTTGATTTGAGAGTCAGAGTTATCCCACGTTTCCTAGTGTTGCTGCCTCACTGCCTTGCTTCTTCTAAGTATCTTTTGACGTGATTAAAAAAAGAAAACATAACGTGTTTGAACTAATAAATTAAAATGTAAACACAAAAAGGCAATTTCCCCCTCTCCTAGAGGGAGATTTCTGGAAGTAAAGTCCTGTCATTCTGGTAAACATCAGCTACAAGAGTGCAGAGGGGCTTCATAGTTAGCGAAAAGGGGGACCCATCAGACGGATAGCCCGGCCTGGTATTTTGAGATTTGGGAGCTAATGTTCCAGAAATATGTGTTCGCTCAGTTTACCATAATTTGTTTGTGATACAGTCACTTCAGAAAAAGTTGTTTTTCTTGATGAGTTGGAGTGTGGGTTTTGCCTTCACTAAACTCTCAAAAGTGTTTTCTTTTCAGTTTTCTCTGGGAACCTCATATTCACAGGGTCGACAGGAGACGCCAGAAACTAATCAGTGAGTAACTTATACTAGTGCAGAAAGCTATGAAAAAAGAGACCTTTTGGTACCTGTTATGCAAACTTGCTTGGACCTTATCCGGAAGTATGCAAAGGGCATGGGTACAAAGTAGTCAGTCCTGCCCCGGTGCATGTATGTGCAGGGTGTAACAAACTCAGCAAATGCAGAACTCGGCTGCAGTGCATACTAAACCAATGACCTGGGAGAAGCAGAAAGATCTTGAAGATCTCACTATTCGCACTTGTATAAGTGACAATGGGGTCTCACTCCTGGTTGCCAAAATGTTTTGGCGTGTTTCTTGTTTTCTGGTTGCAAAGTCTCAATCAATTTTGTTATTATCTGTATATTTTAGTATGTTTTCTAAAGCTTTTTCGGTGCGAGATCTTCAGTTTCTGCACGATTCAGGGACTTCTTTTCATGTGATCACTACAGAGACCTGCTAATGGTGTTTAGGTTTTTTTGTTTTTCATAAAACAAACACAAATCTTCATTTGGTACGTATATGAATGTCTCCGCATCGTCCTGCCTTCCCCAGGTCTGCTACCATACTGGAATACAAATAATGCTAACAGTAATCATTACAAAATACCATGAAGTCTGCATTGTTTTCTTCATGTGATTAGGTATTAAAAATGCATTTGAAATCCGTAGCACTGACAGAAAGCCCCCAAAGCTTTCCCATTTCTGCAAAATCCTAAAAATCGTCATCCTCAATTTGCAAGCCCTCTTGCCCACTACAACCCTCCCAGCTTCTCTTGCCTGTTCTATCCCTGGAACAAAATTCAATCTATGTAGTGTCAGGATATTTTCCAGTCTCTTGCGGTATTGTCCTCTCTTTGCCATTTAGTATTATGTCCAACATATTAAATATTTTTAAATTACGTCGTTCAGAGAATTCATCTACTCCCCCCCACCCCCATAGTCAGTGTTTTGTTTTAAACTTTTCTACAAAATATGTGTCTACCCCACCTCCCCATTCCTCTTTGTCTCTTTCCACAAGTCATTTCTGCGCTACAAAGGGGTGGGCTGTACAGTTAAACCTCCTTCAGTGCAGAATTCCAGATCACTTGCTGGAAAAGTGGTAACTGGGAGGGGAGGTTGGATGACGGATGGAAGCTGCTAGCCAAGTTGGCAGGAACGGGGTGCGTAAGTGAAGAAGGGCAGTGGTTTGCCCATCATGTGTAGGAGTAATCAATGTCTGGGATGCCTGCGTCTCTGTAGCCGCGGTTGGTGCCATAGCCGATGGTGTGTGCACTTTTGTAAAGGCTGGTCCCATTGGATGGGAAGATGGTGTGGATGACATACTCCTCTTTTGCCCGATGTGCATTGATTGGCAGCATTTGGAGGCCCGGCCCTCGGATTTCCAAGATGGAGTTGTCCTTCTTGGTGCCTGACTCTACATAGTCATCCTTTTTTCTGCTACCTCGGCTGTAGGCCCTCTCTCGAGTCAGCAGTTGGCTGGCTCTATGGACATACCAGCAAATGGAGGCCAAGACGAGTAAGAGGAAGACCAGTGCAACAGCACCACCAATGATGCCAGCCAGAGGCAAGCCAGCCAGTGGATCTACATTTTGTTCTCGGTTTAGCGTGGTAGTGGGCCCGTAGGCATCTGAGGTCTCTGCCTTGGCACAGACAGGTGTCTCATTAGCCACATAGGTGTTTCCCGTCTCCATGGTAGCCATGCAGATGATATAAGTAGACCTGGGTTCCAACGCAGTCAGGAGGTACTCCGTTTTATCACCCTGCACAAGTGTTTCTGTGATAGAACCCACAGAGGGGCTGTGACCTAGCCGTAGCCAGCTTAACCGGAATGAAGAAGCAGGCATTGTGGCTTTCCACATGATATGGATGCTGTCAGCTGTCAAGGGCTTGACATTGAGAATCAGAGCTTTTGTGCCTGCACCAGTGGCCATTGGGTAGTCCACAGGTGAGTCTGGCATCCTAATGCCTGGCTTCTTGGATTTGAGGGTGAATAGCGAGCCCTGTGGAGTGGTGAAAGCCCGGCTACTGGCCGTTGTTTTGGCCACAGCTACATTGCTCTGGAGCCCAACATCAAAGCACTCATCCATCTCATTTGTGATGTCCTTGATGGCCATTCCCCTAACCTTCTCTGGTCCTGAGCACATCAAGCCACGGACATTGACCACAGAAGCCCGGGCCTTTACCCAGTCCCGTAGCCACATGAGATTGCAGCCACAGAACCAGGGATTGTTCCTGAGCAGAAGCTGGCTGAGGTTCTCCAAATCGTCAAAAAGACCTTTGGGTAATGTTGTGAGGTTGTTGTTGGACAGGTCCAGCCGCTGCAGCTGTCGCATCTTGGAAAGTGTGTTGTATGGTATGTGGCTGATGGCATTGTCCTGAAGGTAGAGCTTCTGCAAGTGGCCTGTTGGCAGGTTGAGGGGTGGAGCAGCCAGTGAGTTGCGAACCAGTGAGAGCTCGCTGAGGTTCAGCAACCGGGCAAAAGTGTCATCAGCGATTCTCTGGTTAGCTAGTAGATTTCCATCCAGCACCAACCTCCGCAGGCTGTTCAGTCCCTTGAAGGCATGCAGTGGAATGGTAGAGATCCGATTGTCATCAAGCCGCAGCTCCTCTAGTGTCCTGGGAAGGCCTGAGGGGATGGAGCTTAGGTGGTTTCGGGAAAGGAACAGCAGCCTTAGCTGCTTGCTGTCCACAAAGGCATCATCCTCTATGCTGACAGTTGACACAGAGTTGTCATCCAGGTGCAATTTTTCCAGTAATGGGATTCTAGCTAGGGCATCCCGTGGGATGGTGCGAACATTGTTGTCCTGCAGGTGCAGCTCCCGCAGCGAGCGGGGTAGGTTCAGCGGGAATTCATCCAGATCGTTCTCATACAGATAGATGACTTGCACATTTGTCTTAGTCTTCAGCTCGGGTGGGATGCCCACATTGTTGATTTGGTTGTTCTGCAGGTACAGTGTAGTGGCATCATCAGGAATATCAGCTGGGATTGACGTCAAGCCCCGGTCGTTGCAGTAGATAAAGCCATTGTCACAGCGGCAGACGGAAGGGCACGTGGTGCTGTCTATCACCTCAGTCAGGAAAGCAATCAGGCCATAGCAGAGGAAGAGCCAGTCACGCAGATCCATGGTTGCCGAGGTCATCACCACTGTGGCGGCCATAGTGGTGGTGGTGGCCGCCGCCGTGGTGGTGGTGGTGGTGATTGCCATGGTGCCAAGTCAGGGGGATGTGTGTCTACTGGATAAGTAGGTCACAGTCTGCAGGAGAGACAAAGAAGTCACTGGTTAGAAGCTAGTAAAAAATGTCTAAACCATACATTATATAGTTTTTTCAAGATTCCATTCACTTTCCATGACACGTACATTTTCCTGATTTATTTTTTTAGTTTAGGCACTCAGTTACAAGCAGTCACTGTAAACTTTATGAGGGGAGATTTATTACTACTACTGTTATAGTTGGACAGACTATGGAGAGGGGCTGTCTTTTCAATGTCATAAAACAGTGTTAGTCTATCACATTTTTTTTCTTTCATGCACAGCCACGTGTTACTGAACTTGTAAAACACGATCAATTTTTGTTGTAGTATTTTATTACATATTTTAAATATATGCACAGATCTTGTTTTGTATGGTATCATGACCAGAGACATCTTTAGGTATTTGGGGGCCCTGGGCCAAACGTATATTGGGGGCCCCTGTTCGGCGCAGCTTTGAATTTATGATCCAATTTCAGCTCTTTCCTGCCCTCTTTTGCCAGGTCACTGTTAGTGCACATGCACACTCGTCCAAATTCTAAATGTGTTTACATCTAATATTCAGCAATCGTGACCCATGTTTTCAACATTGTAACACAGCTCACAAATATTACTGAAAATAACATATGTGATCCCCTCCCATTTCTCATATGTCAGGCCCCGTTTTGATCTGAGTGAAACTTTTTTCATACATGTTGCATGAAACAAATACAAAATCTCTCAGCAAAATACCTATTATAGACTCACACATCACCGACATAAACAATAAATTAAAGTAAAACGGTATTTGAAACAACCTGTTAAGAAGGATTCAACGTCATCAGGGCAAAACTGTGCAGAACAAGCTGACTCTAACAGGGGCCCCCTGAATGGCTGGGGCCCTGGGCCAGAGCCCACTTTGCCTATGCCTTAAAACGTCTCTGATCATGACAGTATGTGCTCCACTCGGTACTTCACTTTGGTTCTGTGGACAGTAAAGAGCACCTCTTTTGACAGTAGAGAGAAACATTTTATACAATATGTAAATGCCCACCTATTCCCAAAATGTATGCAAGCCCCCCACGTTCTGACACACAAGGGAGCTGAGGTGCAGAGAGTTAAATGAATGTAATTTTCCCAGCATCAAGCAGAGTGGTCTAGGTTGGAAGCTAGGATTAGAGCCTAGCTCATATGTCTTTAGTCACTAAACCACAGATTCCAACCAGAAGCATGCTGGCCTTTACAGCAAACAGGAGCTCTCACAGCAAACCACTACCTCTACGCAGTCACATGTTCTGCCTAACATGCGAGGGTCCTAACTACTGTTTCATACGGTTCATTTGGCCTCAAAGTGAGCAGTGTGAGTGGAACATTTCTAGGCACTCATGATTTTTTTTTACATTTATTTATTTATAAAGTTTTATATAGTGCGAACATGATCCCGAAGGATATCAGAGCGCTTTACAATTTTAGGGAAAGGCGCTAACAGTTGCAGTACAGGCATCAAAGGGAATACCAACGCAAACAAATCAAATATGCATACCAAACAAAAGGGTAACAATCGAAAGGGGACAACATGGTTAAGATAATAACTGGCACTTAGCGAACTGGGAGGGGAGCAAGTGGTACATGTTACCTCGGTTCATATAGACCCAACAGTCAGCTCAAGGCTGTAAACTGTAAATAGACTGATAAAGGACATGGACTATAATGTACCGTATGTGAGCATCAGTGCAAGATATGAAGCCAAGTGGCAAAAAATAGAATCCCAAAGAGAATGTGAAGACTGCCTATACCCGCCTACTATTCCGTAATGCAAACTGTGGCAAAGGTGGCTACAAGACTAAACCTCCCTACCTTTCACAGCCATCTCTGGAGGATGCAAACCAATGAAGAATCATGCTGCCTGTATGCCCCCTAATGATCTCACAGGGAAGATCAATGCAGGGAAGTGTTAGCTTTCCTAGCATTAAAAAGTAAGTGCATGTGCTTTCCCCTTATATCACACGCTGTGCATTGGAAATCCCAATTTGGTTTATTTTAACTTACCTGTAGGTCCACTGAAAATGATACCTTAAGTGTGTCTATGGAATGGAAAGTTAAATGGCATATGTGGGCTGCAGTGTGTATTTATACCACCCACGTATAGAACAAAAATGTATTTATGCCAGGAGCACCACTATGTTCTGCACTGCAGTGGCACATAACAGGAAAAACTATTTTTTTCGAAGTAGAAAAAGACAATTTTTATGTATTCATAACCCACCCCAAAAGTGTGGTTTAACAGCTGAAAGCGCAGGGTTTTATTATAGATAAATAGGTCCCACTACATATTGAGGTTAGTGCACCCTCACAGTGAATTAAAAGTCAACAGCTATTTCACTCTGTAGACTTGGCTAGACCTTTCTCTTAAAGGCCTAGGTGGATTAACATCTTTATTTCCTATCTCCATGTAGGAAAGATCTAGAGAAGTGCTTCAAAGTTATTACTTGCTTAGTTTTTTTGAGCTAACTTGGTGGTGAAATTTCAATTTTGACAACTTAAGCAGAAAAGTAACTTTGTAAAAATGTATGTTACTGTGTCTGAGCCAGAAATTGCTTAAAACTAGTCCTGAATGGTATGAAATTATTATGTATGTATTGCGCACACCTATTATTCTGTTTTCACTATGCTGAACTTTCATGCTATCTAGCAGTGTCATCTGAGAACTACTGAACAATTTTCTTGTCTAGAGGGTCACGTATTGTTGTTTATTGTGGCATTGGGTCCTTTCCAGCTAGCATGAGACTTTTCTACTAGCATGCACGTATATTTTCCAGTCTTTTGGTTATAATAAATCTCAAATTGAGTGATACTTCCTCCCTTTTTACTGTTATATATTCCTTTACAGCGGCCCCTGAAGAAGGCACAGAGATCCCAAAATGCATTGGGCAACAAATACACGCCTGGAAATTAAACCTTACTTATTCTGCCAATGTATTTTCTCAAATTCTAATGAGCATACCGATCATTCAGTTAAATCTTTGTACTTTATGTAAGATTGTTGAAAATTTACATAATTCACAGAATAATTGTCACATTGAAAGTGAAAACTGCTGTTAATGTGTAAATAGATTTAAAGCGACACAGCATCATCTGTACAAAGATTGACTTTGATATATTCACGAGCTGTGCGATCAGGTGATAAGCGACCTTTTTTAATTACAGCAAAAATGTAAAGCTAGTCCTGCCATTCATCACACCACGACTGCTGAAATACACATCTGTTGGACCTGATGTTCGCCAGGTTGCGTTTCCCTGAACTTTTTAGATTTTTCCGCCTTGGTTTTGCTGATTCTCTTATGTAGCCTTGGGCTCTGGGCAGTTTCCCTCTGTAACTACGGTGCAAAGGTGCTTGCACCCTTCCTACCCGAGTTTGAAATGGCGCTGATTCAATGTTCTGAAACATGGGCTGATCTGTTATTACATGCAGGTAGGTGCACACTGGCATCTATGGTGAATAAACTCATGTGCATCTTGTAGGCAGCTCTATGTTTGTACCTGCATGTATAGTTCCCCATGATATCGCAGTTTTGTGCCCTAGCACAGACACATGTAGTAGTTAAACATGTGTCCAGTCTGCAGTGCAGACTCGGGCGGGCGCACTTGTATCCCTGGTGCTGGGGACTGTGTGTCCAACCTGCCAACGCAGGTCTGTGTGCACAATAGCACAAGTACGCCCAGGTAGTGAGGAATACCTATGTGTGTTTTCACTACCTATGAGGTCAGCTCTGCCCATAGGTTAACATAGGGAAGTGGTTGACATTACTCCGGGCTGCAATAGTGGATTACAGCAGAGCAACCCCATTATGTTTCCTATTATCGGATTTGCCATTCCAAACCCTTCCCATTGGTATTGGCATAACTTGCTTAGAAATGTCACTCATAGAATATGGATATTTCTGTTATCCAGTATTGGGGTTTCTTTCATAGATTCACATGCCTGAATCATTCCCCGTCGTCGAGGCGGGAGTCCCACGGTAAAAATATATACAATAGCAGTGCCTAAAAATTTCTTGTAGTAGGCTGGAAAAGCCTAAAGGCCTAACTAGGCCTCAAAACTTAGCAGCCTATCTACATCATTATGTAAAAAGACCTGAAATAGTAGCCTTAGCCAATCAGCTGTCCTCACCCTTTAGAACCTTCCCAGCCCAGGCAGTTCTCCTCAGATTTTCACCGCACTTCGTGTGTAAGGGAGTCTCCCTGAGTGCCTACTCAGTTTTTTGGCTTTTTTTGGCTTTTTTCCTCAGAAAAATGTCTGAAAAGAAGGCTCTTTTCAAGGCTTGTGGAACCTGCTTTAAGAAGAGGGTCCATGTGGATGACCAGCACTCTGACTGCATTTATTGTCTGCACCCATCACATGTTGTGAAGGACTGTAGAATTTGCCGTACCTTCCCTTCAAAAACACTCGGAGATATGGAGGCAAGGGTTCTTTTGTGGTTGAAATCTTCTTCCACTGATGATGAGGACAAGGCCTCTACCTCCAGCAAGAGAGCCAGATCCAGGGAAAGCTCTTCTCCTGAGAGAAAGAAGAAACTTAAATCCTCTCAGAGAGCCTCAGAACTCTCAAAGAGTGCATCTTCTCCTCGGACGACAACTGTGAGTACAGCCCAGGCTAAAACTGTTTCTCTGGTGTCTGCTCATACTACTACTTTGACTTCTACTTCTACAACTACTTCTACGGTCACCACTTCAGCTATTACCTCACCTCTGATGTCTATAACAATTTTGTCATCATCTGTGAAGTCTTCGACGACGAAAACCAAGTTACCAACGGTCCCGTCGTCGACGTCTCCGTCGACGACGGCCCCGTCTACCAAAACTTCCGGTCCGTCGACGACAATCCCGTCGACAAAACCATCATCGTCGTCGACGAAGGTCTCGTCGACGAAGACACCAACGACGCTCTCGTCGACGAAGGACGCGTCGACCAAGAAACCATCGACGGCCTCGTCGACGAAGGACCCGCCGACGAAGACACCATCGACAGCCTCGTCGACGAAGGACCCGTCGACGAAGACACCATCGACGGCCTCGTCGACGAAGGACTCGTCGAGGAAGACCCCATCGACGGCCTCGTCGACGAAGATCTCGTCGACAAAGACACCATCGACGGCCTCGTCGACGAAGGGTTCGTCGACGAAAACACCATTGACGACCCCGTCGACGGCGAAATCATTAGTTCCGTCAACGAACAAGCCATCGACGGTTCCGTCGACGGAGAATCCGATTACAATGGCTTCATCGTCATCGACGACAGCAGTGGCATCTGCTCATCTGTTGCCCAGTTCTACCCCTACGAAAGTCCAGTATACACATTTTCAAATGAAAACGTATCAGCGAGATTATTCCCATATTTCTCCGCTCTTACCATCACATATTTTGGAGACATATATGGAAGATTCAGATGACGGTGAGGAGGATGAGGGCCCTTTTGGGGTTGCCCGTCACCCGTCTCAATTAAATATCAAATATCAGGAGGACGATGAGGATGATGACCATGTTCATTATGAGCATGAGGATTTGTCAACGCCATATCAATCACCCAATGCCAGACCTCAACAATCGGAGAACACTACTCAATTGCCATCTACTTTAATTCAGGATTTACAAGCAATGTTGGCCGACTATCGCCAGAGATTTCCTCCAACTCCGGTTGCACCTGTTGTGCCGGCTACCCCAGTTAACTTGCCAAAGCCTCCGTCACCGCGGACATCATTGTCTCCAAGACAAGATACTGGTCCTGCACCTCAAAATGACACGGATACTTCTTCTCATGATGACGATGACAGGGAAGAGGGCGAATTGCCAGATAATACACCTATAGATCCATGGGAGGATTACGTCATTCCTATGCCTTTACCGCCTGCGCCCCGCCCTTCAGATTCTCCACCTGAGGATATCGGCGGCTTTCATAATATTATGCAACGTGCAGCTAATAGATTTGAATTGACCGTCACAGTGGAGCAGTCTGACTGCTTTTTGCATGACTTTAAAGAGGGATATCGCAGAGTTACCAGGGCTATCCCCAATATTGAATATATATGGAAGGAAGGCCTCAACATCATGAAAACGCCTGCTTCCATTCCTGCAGTCCTTCCACGAATAGAGAAAAAGTATCGAGCACCATCAGATACTCCATCTTGTTTAATAGGTCACCCTCGACCAGACTCTGTCATATCCCAGGCTGCACAGCAGAAGTCCAAGAATCCTTCTGTTCCCATTTCCACACCACCTGACAAGGAAGGCAGGAGACTGGATGCCATTGGAAAGAAGTTCTCTGCAAATGCAGCAGCCTCCATTAAAGCTGCTAATTCGTTAGCTATCCTGGCCCGTTACGATAGGCAGATGTGGTCCGATCTTTCTGAATACCTTGAGTTGATCCCTGAGGATCAGCAACAAGAGGTGCGCAGGATCGTACTGGAGGAAGAAAGGGCAGCTTCGGAAATCATTGATTGCGCCCTTGATATTTCTAACACCAACTTCAGACAATTGGCAGGAGCAGCAGTACTTAGGCGTCAAGGTTGGCTCCGGGCTACCACCTTCAGGCCTGAGGTCCAAACAAAAATCTTGGACATGGCGTATGATGGAGATTCACTTTTTGGTAAACACATCGATGACGCTTTGCTGGCAATAAAGACAGATACAGAAACAGCTAAATCCCTTGGTACCCTACAATACAAGAGAGGATCCTTTAGAGGAGCAAGAGGCCGTGGTTACTCCTCCAGGGGGAACTATTCCAACCAGCAAAATCGCCAATACCAATCTCAGTACAAACAACCGTACTATCAAAGCTCTTACAGACAGCCTGCCTCTGGTTCTTTCTCTCGTCAGGGAGGGAAACGATGCTTAAACAATCAAGGGCGTGATTCCAACAAGCGCCAATGAGCTTTGCCGGACGTCAGCCATTCATCCTCCCCTTCCCGTGGGCGCCAAAATTTCCGCCTTTTACCAACAATGGCGGACAATAACTTCGGATCAGTGGGTCCTGGATCTTGTCGGGAACGGACACACTCTGGAGTTTTTACAGAAGCCACCAACAACGCCGCCCAGGGGTCCCCCTCCCCCTCGTCTTCACTTACTCTTCAAAGAAGCCTTAAAGATGCTACAAAAGAATGCAATAGAACGAGTTCCTCCTTCTCAGAAAGGGAAAGGATTTTATTCTCGCTTCTTCCTCGTAGAGAAAACTTCAGAAGAGTGGCGTCCAATACTAGATCTGCGCAAACTCAACAAATATCTAAAGAAACAGAGTTTTCGCATGGTAACGTTGACGGACATTCTGAATTGTCTCAACAAAGGGGACTTTATGGCTTCTCTGGATCTGCAAGACGCCTACTTCCACATCCCTATTCACACAAAACACTGCAAATACCTAAGGTTTCAAGTGGCTGGCGTCCACTTCCAGTTCAAAGTACTTCCATTTGGCCTCAAATCGGCCCCCAGGATCTTCACCAAATGTTTAGCCCCAGTGGCAGCAATGTTGAGGTCCCAGGGAATACAAGTCTTCCCATACCTCGACGACTGGCTGTTAAAAGGACCATCGAGAAACTCCACAATGGAAGCGGTCAGGAGTTCCCTCTCCCTCTTTTCGAATCTGGGTCTGACTCTCAATTCGAACAAATCTCAGCTTCAACCTCGTCGGGAGTTGACCTTTCTGGGAGCGGTCTTGAACACATGCCAGTGCAAGGCGTTCTTGACTCAGGAGCGACAGAACAAACTGTTGAAACTAGCAAAACAAATATTTGCAAGAAGGTCACTTTCAGTTCGGACATTTGCTTACCTTCTAGGGATGTGCTCCTCTGCAATCAGCCTCATCCCTATGGCGAGACTCAGAATGAGACCGTTACAGGAGGAGTTACTTCGTCAGTGGAGGCAAGTCGACGGATCGTTCGACGACCGCATCAAAGTAACTACCAAAATGAAGCAAGCCCTTCTTTGGTGGTCGAAGGCGCCCAATTTGTCACCAGGCCTCACCTTTCTACAAGACATTCCAGAGTTCACCCTGACTACGGACGCTTCCATGGAAGGTTGGGGAGGTCACCTTCAGGACCTTCAGATCCAGGGACGATGGCCTCGTTGGTACCGACGAAAACACATCAACAGCCTAGAGCTGAGGGCCATTTTTCTGTCCCTGCATGCCTTCCTTCCCAGGATTGCGAATTCGTCCGTGCTGGTGCGTACGGACAATACCACCAGCATGTACTATATCAACAAACAGGGAGGAACAAAATCTCTCACCCTGTCGCTAGAGGCTCAGGAGATGTGGGAATGGGCCATACGCCACGGCATATCCCTCAGAGCGGAACATGTGCAAGGCGTCCAGAACTCTCTAGCCGACAACCTCAGCAGAGCTTTCACGGGCTGTCACGAATGGGAGCTCGAACAACATCAAGTAGAAAGGATCTTTCAAACTTGGGGAACACCAACGCTGGATTTGTTCGCCACGCAACAGAACAGCAAATGCCTATTTTATGCCAGCAGGTTTCCCCAACAGGGGTCAAGGGGAAATGCCCTTTTGATGAGATGGTCCGGAATATTTGCGTACGCTTATCCTCCGATTCCGCTCATTCCGAAGGTACTGCAGAAGATGAAGAAGGAACATTGCACTCTCATCCTCATTGCTCCCCGTTGGCCAAGACAGTTTTGGTTTCAGGAACTTCTTCTGCTCTCTCAGCAGCCTCCACTTCGTCTCAAACCGACAGTGTCAATGTTAACAAGAGAGGGAGGCCAGGTCCAACATCCGGATCCTCAATCACTGCACTTGCACGCTTGGCTCCTGACTTCCTAGAGTTCAAGGATCTTAACATCTCCTCAGACTGCAGGGCGATCTTATCACAGGCCCGTGCGCAAAGTACCATCAAGACATATCGTTTTAAGTGGAAACGATTCTGCTCATGGTGTGGAGACAATAATATTCATCCACTTCAAGCTCCTCCTGAAGACATCCTTCCATATCTGCTGTCTTTAGCTAGGGCTGGACTCGTTTTTTCGTCCATTAAGGTGCATCTGGCGGCGATATCCAGGTTCAGGAAGAGTTCCAACAAACCATCCTTATGCTCATCATCTTTGATCAAGCAATTCCTTAGGGGGCTATTCCGAGCTTTTCCACCAGTTCGTCGTCCTCCCCCTGAGTGGGATCTTAATATTGTTCTGTCTCAACTTCTAAAAAGGCCTTTTAAACCTATTCACAAGGCGGAGCTAAAGTTTTTAACTTGGAAAGTGGCTATCTTACTGGCTCTCACTTCAGCCCGCAGAGTCAGTGAGATAAAGGCCTTCACTATTGCACAGCCTTTCTTACAATTCTCTAAAGACTTTGTCACACTTAGAACTAACCCAAGATTCATTCCAAAAGTACCAACTCAATTCCACATCAATCAACCGGTCAAACTCAAAACTTTTTTCCCGGATCCTAAAACTTCAGCGGAGAAGGTTTTTACATTCTCTGGATGTGAAACGGTGCCTGAAGTTTTATCTTCAAAAAACAAAGGACATCCGCAAATCCAATCAACTTTTTGTTGCTTATGGTCAAGCCACCTTGGGTCAAGCTGTAACGAAAGCAACTATAGCTAGATGGTTGTCTTCTACGATTATCTTCTGTCATGATAAAGCCAACAAACCTTTAACAAGAAAGGTCAAAGCGCATTCCACCAGAACAATGTCAGCGTCAACGGCCCTTTTCGCTGGAGTGACGCTGGAGAACATTTGCCAAGCTGCTACGTGGAAAAGTGTGCACACTTTTACCAAACATTACTGTCTGCAGTCGGCAGTTCATGATGATACAGCAGTTGGAGCAGCTGTACTGCAGCATCTTCTACACTAAGGTTAGACTTTTTACAGTCTTTTATTCTTCATTTGCCTGTTTTAAGCATATCTTTACATTATGATGTTTTCGCATTTTCAAATGCGGTCATATATCTAATGTACTTATGAAGGTTTTGGTGCATATGTTATGTTAACAAGTGTGTGCTCTATTACCTTCCTGGTTGTGTGGGGATGTTTATGGTTTATTTTGTCTCCCACCTTCCTCTAACGACAGACATGATATCACTGCTTGCTACTCTGATTCAGGCATGTGAATCTATGAAAGATACCCCAATACTGGATAAGAAAACTAGTTACTTACCTGTAACTACGGTTATCCAGTATTGGTATCTTTCATAGATTCACATGCACCCACCCTCCTCCCCGGCACGGCAGTTCTGTTTTATGGATACTCATTCTCACTTGTGCTGGGAAAATCTGAGGAGAACTGCCTGGGCTGGGAAGGTTCTAGAGGGTGAGGACAGCTGATTGGCTGAGGCTACTATTTCAGGTCTTTTTACATAATGATGTAGATAGGCTGCTAAGTTTTGAGGCCTAGTTAGGCCTTTAGGCTTTTCCAGCCTACTACAAGAAATTTTTAGGCACTGCTATTGTATATATTTTTACCGTGGGACTCCCGCCTCGACGACGGGGAATGATTCAGGCATGTGAATCTATGAAAGATACCAATACTGGATAACCGTAGTTACAGGTAAGTAACTGGTTTTCTTATCTAAGAGTCTTGTGTGCCGAAGTGCCTGGCTCCAGTGGACAGCAGGGTCAGGGGAGCACATCTGTGCATTCCCCAAATGGCAGCCATAAACCTGGACATCCCTCAAGAACGGCAAACCTCTGCCATTTGAGGTCGAATGAGAAAGATTGGAGGGAGTGGTTTTGACACTTAGCCTCTAGGAGCTGGATTACAGCCCCACTAAAGATTAAAATCTGCATTCCATGGCCCGATGGAAGACAGGCCTACAATTTAGGGGGGACATCTATGGTTCAAGGGGAAACCCCTTAAATCACCCCTAACTTCAAAGACAAACAATAGTGTAACTACAGGTGCCATCCCTCAGCAAAGAGCGAGATACGCATGTGGGGAAGTGAGACGGAGAACCGGACTGCGTGGTGCACATTGAGAATAACCGTCCAAATAGTGGCTGGCCTGGGCCGAGGACCTGCTGCACTGTGGCATCCTGAAGTGTGTTCTCCAAGGGCCCTTCGGTGGGCCTCCTGTTCTCCCGGAGATCTCAAGGACATCAAAGATCTCTGGCAAGGGACCTACACCATTTACCTGTGACATCTGGAGATCGGTGTCCTCTCATTTGCCCACATCGGCTACTGAATCCAATCAGGTAGCACGGATTGAGCGTGGATTAAGACTTGTGTATGGAGATCAGATTGTCTAGTGTGGAGCCCCAGAAAACTTACCCACATCTAGGACATGTGGTTCCTGTTCTAAAGGACCTTGGCACTCATAAGCACCTAGTTTGTGGTGAGCGGATTCACCGGTTAAGGGATCCAGTGTGGCGCATTTTGTTGATCGTGCAGCATCTCTCTCGTGCCGAGTGTATGCTCAATGCATGCAGTGTACGATTCACAGGGGGCAACCCTCAGTGATGGGGGTGTACCTGTAGTGGTGCCTCATTCTACCTCATGTGGCTCTGCTGAACTTGCGCCTGTGCAACTGGACTGGTCTTGTGCAACCTGTATTATCGTGCACTAGACTTTGTGCATAATTTCCAGGGAGGAATGGAATTGCAACTCTTCGCTGTTTGTGTGACGGGAATTGCCTGGTGCAACCCATCTCAATGTGCACCAGTCATTGTACCTCATTTCCAGTGAGATGCAGAATTTGCAACTCCTCGTGTTTGAAATCTGAAGTGCCTCTTGCAACTCATACCAACGGACACCAGACGCTGTGCCCAGATTGCATGGGCACAACCTGGTTCATCGTATTCTGATTAGGGCGTTTCCTCCTATTGAGAGGCTCTCCTGTGTTATTCTCCATTCATCGTTTGTTCCCTTTTGACCCTCATTGCGGCAGGCCAACTGCCCTCTCTACACCTGGCCACCCGGAGACACCCTGGCACCAGATAGTAGCAAGAGAGAGAGTGACTAGGTTGAAGGAAAGCTTCCCTGACATTTTGGAGGCGGGTTAAGAGACTCCTTTGTGATTTAAGACCTGTGAGTGAACTTCCCAAGTGGCTGCTAAACTCCCCTTCTATACCTCTGTCTCGTAATTAAAACTGTTACATATTCCCACCTGCTTCCTGAGGACCCAGACTTAGGGGCCGATTATGATGGCGGACGGACCTGAGTCCGTCCGCCACCATAGAGTAGGAGGGAACCTCCGCATGGTATGCGGAGTTACCTCCTGTGCAATTAGGATGTGACCGCCACCCTGGCGGTCACATCCTCTATTTTTAACATTGAGGCGGGTGCTGCTTGAAGCAGCACCCGCCGCAATGTTAAAAATGAAAGTTGTGCATTTGCATGCACAAAGCGGCAGGCACCGCGCGGTGCCTGCCGCTTTGTGCACGCAAATGCAGGGGGGTACCATAGGTACCCCCCATGTGCACCCCCTGCACCCCTGGGGGCCCGCAACGGGCCCCCAAACAAGACTCCGTATGCCTTTGCACGGCGGACATGCCGCCGTGTAAAGGCATTGAAATTCAGACATCCTAATATGGCTGGCGGTGTCTGAGAGACACCGCCACCATATTAGGCCTTTTCCTCCGCGGTTGTAAGCCAACCGCGGCGGAAAAGCAGCGGACCTAAACCAGGACCCACCGGCCATCCTAATGTGGCGGTGGGTCTTTGGTGGGTCCGCAGAGGATTTTCCGCATCCGCCGGGCCGGCGGTGAATTCCGCCGGCTAGGAGGATGCGGAAAATCCTCTATCATAATGAGCCCCTAAGTGTAACTTTTGCCGCATGCGGCCCAGTGCCTGGAAGGCGGGGTTGGTTATCTTCCATCCGGGGGTATAGCACACTTGTGGTGAACTATAGGGTGGAGGGAGGATTGGGCCACAGACTGTGCAAACGGTGAACCATTGAGCTGCTGGGTACTAGTGACACCACATTAGGGTGATGAGTGCATATGTGTGTATGAGCATTCCGTATCGACTGGCTGATACCTGCTACACCCTGTAGCGGGGCAGATTTAGTGTGTGTGAGTGGGAGTGATTGTGTGCGGACTGCCTGTGATTCACAACATCGGCCAGCGGTGCTGCTTCATACGTTGATTGTATGCCAAAAGCACAATACATTTGACATCGGATTTACCCGCATGGCTCCTGCCCGTGGCGCTGCTAAAAAGTGTTCTACTTTCGTGTATGTACATATTGTTGAAATTGTGCACTGCATAAGGGTGCTCTCTCTTAATTGGGGAGGGGGTTGCGATTAGGAATTGTCCACAGTGTGCGTACTATTGATGATATAACAATACGAGTGAGCCTGGTACTGCTTGTAATATTTTCAAATGTGTTTTATACCCCAAAATTATATGATGTTCATGTTATAATGATTGAATATGTGTGTTGAATATAATCATTTTTACATACATTCTGTGTGAAGTCACTTTTGTGACGCTCAGTGTCTTTATCAAGAAGTGACTGCTGTGCGTTTGCTTTACACCTTGCCATTGAAATAAGCCTGACTGCTCAGTGCGAAGCTACCCAAGGTTGAGTATGGGATGTACAGTGAGTGTAATCACCTGCCCTTGACAGGAGTGGTGGATTCTGCATGGCTGCAGGCATCCCTTCAGGCAACCAGACACTACTCGTTCCAACAACATGTTTGGCTGGGATATTTGGGGACCCTGACTTATAGGACAGTGGCCTGCCTCTGGGGCCAGGAAGGGCTATGGGCCAGATGTACGAACCTTACATTTAGTTACTCGCAAATTGCGTTGATTTGCGACTCGCAAAATGCTATGTACAATAGTGTCACAGACACTGTTAGCGGTTCCCAATGGGGTAGCAAATTGCATGCCTCATTAATATTCGTGAGGCAAGCGCAATTTGCGACCCCATTGGAAATGACTTGCACTCCCAGGGATAGTGGCCTGCTGGGGTCAGCAGACCACCATGTCTGGGGCTGCTTTTTAAATAAAGCAGTTTTGAAAAAAACAATGCAGCCCTTTTTCCTTAAAGGAAAATGGGATACATTAAATAAACAAAAAATGAAACTTTTCAGTCTCATTTTTTAAGGGCAGGCAGTGGTCCCTGGGACTACGGCCTGTTCTTAAAAAAATATTTTCTCAGACACTCACAAGGGATAAGTGTATAACATATGGTGCAGAAATATACCCATGCCATAGAAAGTTAAATGCCGCCTGTGAACTGCAGCTCTTATTGTGCCATCCACTAATGTGACACAAGAAAACATGGGCTCAGGCCTATTATTATAGCCTGACTACTGTAACTTAAACCTTCAGTCCGACTGGTCAAAATAACCTCCCTTTTTGAATATGAATAAGTCACCTCTATGTAGGCCAAGTGGCCCATAAGGTAGGGTGCATGGCATTTAACAGTGGAACATGTAGAAATTTAATTTTATCATGTTATTACAGTGACAAGTCCTCTTCATCCTTCCCATTTATTAATTTGCTTGCATTAGCTGTCTGGAGTGGACAAAAACAGTTAGCATAACATAGGGCAGGTTTAGCACTACCTCTTTTGACTTTGAAATGCCAAGTAGAGGTTCTTTTATTCATCCCTAGGATACTCCCAGACCAGTGTTTCCCAAACTGTGGTCCATGGACCCCCAAGGGTCTGTGACACATTCCCAGGGGGTCCTCAGGCAGCAGTTTTAAAAGCCTTGCAAAGTTCCTTGTATAATTAGCAGTTTTTGAGCAACAATAAAAGTTCCAAAATAACGCCAGTGATTAATGTACCTGCTGGAGAGAGATGAGAGTTTTGTCCAGTAGCAGCTTTGGCTTATCTGATGCCTTATACAAAGAACGTGTACCATGCATTTTAAAAAACAGTATTTTATGTGCATAGGACAGTGGGTTACTGCTTTTGTCACAGAGATTCTTTTGTGACTATACAGTTCATAAGTGAGAACTGTAATATACCACAGTGACCTATAACTGTCATCAAGAGCTGCTAGCAAATTGCATGGTACAAGTTAGTAACTTATGTTTTTCCCATTCTTTCATTATCCTGATGCTGCTAAAAAGGTTTAATTGGGGGAAATCTATTTTCACTGTTAAAGTCAATGCCAACCACTGTATTATATTCTGAATCCTGAGTTTGTGCTTCTCCAGATCAAGCACTCTTTAAAAATGCCTACCAGTATGAATAGCATGTGAATCCTACACCTTGTAGGCCCTTTTGGCTTATGTAACATTTTCTATACACCGATTTACACGTATGATTCATTGTGTGGCATAGACTGTTAGGTCTGGGGTGACAGTCATTTTGCCCATTTGGTCCTTGAGGACTTTTTAGCCTAATATGTATCGGAGTCCTGCATCTAGGGAGATATTGCTTGGGTATCTACTTTAAGGTAAGGAATCTGTGGCTAGAAGTGTATCAGATAACCAAATAACTTACCTTCGGTAATGCTTATTTGGTAGAGACTCTATCTAGCTGCAGATTCCTTATTGACCCTCCCTTCCTTCCCGCTCTGCGACTGGATTATAGTGTTGAGGATTAACCCCTGTAAGGGCCATGGCTTCGCACAGCACTGGTCTTGGCTCCACGCTTCTGGTGCGTAAAGTCACAAAATACATTGACATCAGCGCACTGGGGTAGCGCCTATATAGGTGGTCCGGTGCAGACAATGCCTTGTGGAGCTGAATGATGCTACCTACCGGAGCTCAGGGGTACTCATCAAAAGTTTGCGGATCCAGTTTGAGGCCTGGGGAATATTCTAAGGTAAGAAATCTGCGGCTAGATAGTCCCTACTAGATGAGGCATTACCGAAGTTAAGTAACTTGCTCTTATAGGCACTTTTTGCCTTGCATTTTTTAAAAATCCATGTCTCTGGTTACCCTTAACCTATTCTGGTGATCTTTGTGTCTTGTTGCTTATTAAATGTTTCTCTATTATTTTAGGAATTGGCTTGGGAATTCTCGTGTGTTTTGTTCTTTATCTTAAAATTACTGGTACTGCTTAAAGTTTGCATGTACTTATTTGGGGATTGCCTTCTCTTTGTGCCATAGCTACCAGGCGTTGAGCATAGATTCTCTCAGAACTGTGTTGTGGCCTAGACAAAGTGGGTTTATTAAATTTGCAGGGGTGCACTCTACCAAATTAATAACCCTATTTCTGCGAGTACTGGAGCAAAATGACTATGGAACAATGTTTGAAGATAATCACCATAAAAACAGTATTGGGCAGCCATGTAAAAGAAGTAAGGCTAACATTGAATTTGTTTGGCTCAGTTGGCAGGAACAGGAGATCACAAGCATTCTGTAGTTGCCATTTTCCCTTTCCATGCAAATATGGGCACTTTCACCATGGCTGTTGTACATGCAAATATGTGACTCCCTACCCTATCGGAGAGAAATAGAGAGGGCCAACTCAAGTTAGTTAGAAAGAGGCTCGGGTTGTGTAGTTTGTATATAGAGAGGTTAGCATTGTTGTTAATAAAAAATTTTAAAAAGAACTTTCTACCAAACGAAACCATCCAGCCAGAACTTAGCACTTCATATCTTTATTAGAAATTGTGTGCGTGACTGCTCCTGGTCATGCACCCTACCTTTGGACAATGGCCCATTGCAAACGTAAAGCCATAGATTCCATTGCACAGACCTGCTTTTCAACCCATGTGGAGTTATGTGGTCATTGGCACTGGCAGAGACATGTCTCTCATGCTCTTACCCCAAAAGTTCAGCAGGTCCGTCCAATGCCTGACACTCGAGAAAAATCATGAAAGTTATGAATTGTAACTTAAATTGTAATATCCATAAAAGTGATAAAAAAATATAGGAAGGAAATACTGCCCTTTCTCCAAGTAAACAACAGTTCTCTCACCTCTTTGCAACCATTAGTATTTGTTTCAGTATAGCCAGCAATGAAAGCTGAACTCTCAATTTACCCATGTTCATGTGTGAACAGCTCATCCAGCCAATGACTTTGCTTTGCATTTCCGGGACCTATAATCCTGTTTATCCAGTTATTAAATTAAGACTACAAGTCCAAAATTCAAGGCTAAAACCTCGACCTCAGAGTAGCGCTTCCTGGCAGCTCAAGTTTACAACTATTCAATACATGTAGAATTTAAAATTTTCTGCAAAATGTAAGACTAGAGCTAGAATAGTAAAAAAGCCTCCCCTAACTAGTCTAGGACTAGAGTTAGAATATGCAGTCCATCTCTAAATAGTTTGAAACATTGCACTCTGAAAACCTGTGTAAACCTGAATGTGCGTTCTGGATTATGGAGCTGTGTACTACCCTTTCCCCTACTTGTGTCTAAGCTGAAATATGTTTTGCCTAGATCTTAATCGAAATATTTCTTCTTGCTCCTAGAGTCCGTCGCGGTCGGCATGACTCGTGGGTGGGGGGGGGCGCGGGTACGGGTTCACGTGGGAGGGGGTTAATTTAAAATAACAAAAAGAAAAGTTAACATACCTTCGCCGGCCCGGTCCCTTGTTGTCGCTACATCTCTCCTGCTCTCCTGCCTCCAGCAGGAACAGGAATCAGGTAGCCTCCCTCCCCTCCCCAAAGCCAATCACAACGCTGCAATGGCAGTGTTGTGATTTATCAGGACACCAACCAGCCAGGCGCCTATGAGGAGGCCATTTTCTCCATGTAGACTTGGAGAAAATTCAGAGTGCACATGACTGGTTTAGTATGCCCTACTGGTTCATTCAGCCCCAGGGGGCCAACCAAACATTCAGCACCCTCAGCAGTGGGCAAGACACTCCTCCCCTGCCCTAGAGCAGTCCCACCCACCCCCAACCAAACACCTCTTCTTTCTCGCAGTGCGAGAAGCAGAAACATAAAATGGTAGTTTTACCATTTTATGTTTCTGCTTCTCGCACTACAAGAAAGCAGTCGGGTGTCACTCCTCCGCCTTAGTGGAAGAGTCGCCCCCGCCTCAAGTGCCTAGGTCAAGGTGGACACCAGTCCTCAGACTATGGAGTTAGCCAAATAATTAGCCTTGCAGCTGTGGAGCCCTCATCAAGCTGACCAGATGATGAGTGGTGCAGAAGAGCAGCTGCACATATTCACTCTGCATCAACTTATTTTTAATTTTGGACTTAAGAGTGTCAAGACTCTTGGCCCTGACTGTGGCAGTCAACAAGATTAATTTACCCAAATGAGTGATTATTGTTTTTGTGGGTCCTTATATCGAACTGAGGACCCTCCTATCCTGAGCAGCTCCTATCCATATCCAGCACGACCTTAAGGACAGGAGGTGTGATACTGTCTTGTTTTAGTCTTCCAGATATCAAAATGATATTTGTGAACCAAGAAAGGCTCTCAGACTCTGTGCAGCATTGAAAACCTTTAACCATAAGAAACAACACCAACCTAATACCAATAAGACAGCCACAGCACCTGAGCACTCTTTATTACGTAGGAAAGCATTCAAGGTCTGTGGTACACGCAGTGCTGGGTTGTTTACAAATGTTTATGCCACCTTATTACTTTGTCATTTCCATGCGACAACATGCCACTCACACTCTCCCTTTCAGGCAAGCCCCTCAAGCTCAACACTGGCAAGACGGAAGTAGTGATCCTAGGTAAAAACACCTAATCATGGGATGACAACTGGTGGCAGGCCGAACTTTGACCCAGATCCATGCCACGAATCTTAAAATCATCATCGACAGCAAACTGGACGCCATCACTGCATCCTGAATCCCCACCCTGAAGTTGCTAAGAAAACTCTTCAAATGGCTCCCAAACAATACCAGAAAAACCATCACTCATGTCCCAGTCACCAGCAGGATGAAGTACCAGAACACTCTGTAGGCTGGGATCACCAAGCAACTCAATAGAATACTACAAACCATCCGGAACTCAGCAACCAGACTCATCCTCAGCCTCCCACACAGAACTCTCATCACACCACACCGTAGGTAGCTCCACGGTCTCGTGATATACAAAAGTGCTCATTTGAAACTGCTCACACACACATTCAAGGCACTTTACAACTTAGGCCCCAACATCCTGGCTTCCTGAACAGTGGCATCTCCTTCCCCAACCACCTAGACACATTCGCTCTGTAGAAATCCTGCTCCCACACATTCCCAAGCATACACAAAATCCAATTAGGAGGACAGGCGTTCTCTTATATCACTCGTAAAGTGTGAAATGATTCCCCACTCCACATTAGCGCCTCCTCCTCTCTTCTTGAATCACGCAATAAGCGTAAGACCTGGCTTTTCAACTAACCAACCTACCATAGGCAGGGCTAGGCACACACGCCTGCTCAGCGCCAGGATATCCTCGCGGGTGAGAGTGTGCATTACCAATCACATAACATAAAATGGGACCGAGCATCCACAAAACCCTACATTACCCCGAGGGCACAACTGAAGGGGAAGAAACTCAAAACGCACCCTCTTTCACTGTCTCTGGTCCTGTAATCATGTTTAGTCGCTGTACCCTGTGTGGCAGTACTTGCAGTCCAGTCAAGAGGGAGAGGAAAACATCACTGTCGCGTGTCCTGATAGGGGCATTGGTGTCCAAGACTGGGGTTCGGAGACGATACCTGAAAACACTATACCTCCCCTACAAGGCCTAGGAAGCTGCTCCTGCAAGCTGCTCCCTGGCAGTTGCCTAGCAAGGGTGTCATTGACCCTAATACAAGCAAAGAAAAAGTGTCCCCATTTCCTGGTCTGGTAGTGAAAAACAGCCATGATTTGGGAACAGTGGGCTGCTCACACCCCTGTGCCCGGTGCTACTGCACGAGCTGCACTATTGATATCAACTCTTTAACTCCCTGGATGTAAGCAGACTTTCATTTTGAAGCAAGTGACGCGACCAGGCTCTCTCCCAAGTAATTTTGACAGAAGTTAACTCTCAAAAGCAGATCTTGGAAAGATTTTGTAATCTTTATATTTTGAAGTACCACGTACTTTTTCGCAAAAATACAGCAAAATGCTGAGAACACCAGGGAAGATGCCGGTGTTTTTCTTTACTCCCCCTGAAGAATTAAGATTTTGAGAACTCCCATTTGTCAATAACGCGCACACCTAATTTCTCCTGCAGTCTGATAAAAAAAAAACTGTGGTGAGTGAACTGCGCCTGGCACAATTAAAAATGAGCAAAAGAAGGCAATTTCCTGGCAGACCATTTGTTAAGCAAGGAAGGAACACCCCGGGTAGTCGGGTCTTTCACACTGGTAGATTACAGGCCGGTCTTGACAAGAGCCGCAGACAGGAGCTCTGTGACTGCTTCCTTCGGGCACCAGTGGATGTGACCTTGTTTCAAAGGACAGCTCTCAGCACTACCGACAGCACATCGCACAGCCTCGTGGCTGGCATTTAAACCAACGTTGTTAATGCTGGTGCCAAATCTGAACAAGAGGGGGCAGGCCATGGAGACTGTCCTGGTTCTGTAATGCACTTTTTATTAACTGCTGGGTGTGTGTTCCAGGCTTCTGGTCCTCACTTGGATTCGACTGCAGCCTGATGCATTAAATACACAGCAATACATTAGAACTGCCACAGAGGGGCAATCCCACAGTATTTCTCGGCGAAGAGCTGCTCTGGTGTGCCAGCATCCACCGCACGACCTGCACTTTGTCGTGCCAAATCCACAACGTTACCGCAGGAAAACTGCATGTCTTTGTGCCAAAGTGATAGCATTACTGGAAAAGAAGTGCACCGTGGCGTGTGGGCCAAAATCCACAGCATTCAGAATGCTGCACTATAATGGAATGTGTTGGCATCCACGCGCATGGACGATTTTTATCACGACTTGAACTATGAACAGAAAGTAAAACAGCCTGGTTCTATCTATCTGTTAGAGGAATATCAAACACTAGCTCTCCGTCATACATTTCTCACAGGCCACACTAGCCCTGGTTTATTCAGATGTGAACGTAGCTAATTCTTGGTTCCCTTCTTTTCTACATGACCGTACCTTTCAGATTTCTTGGGGCAGCTTCTCTTCTGTGTCATGCTTTAACTCCAGGAGTTCCTCGGGGGTCGGCCTAGAGCCCGGCACATTTAAATATCTTTGTACGACCTTTGGCCTATCTGTAGGGTGACCAGGAGTCCCCGTTTTGCCAGGATGGTCCCAGTTTTTAACCAGCGGTCCCAGCAAATTTCTAGAAATGTAGCTCATGTCCCGGTTTTCAGAGAGGGTCGACTGAAAACGGTGGGAGGTGTTTTTTATGTTTTACAAAGCAGGGATAGTTGGCAGTTGTTTCAAGAAAGCAATTTAATTAACAGGCAAGCTTCTGGGTTCAAAAATTGCATTTTATGTATGTTCTTACTGCCTGTTCTGTAATTCTGTGCTGAGGGGCGCTCTCATCGCTTGAAGGAAAATTGTAGTCCTTCTTCCATTTTTGTTAAATGTCCCGGTTTTTTGGCTTTACAATTCTGGTCACCCTACCTATCTGGTGGAAAGCTGTGGTCCTACTTTATTCTCTTATACAGATGATGGTAAAATACGTTTTTCCTTATCATCTGCCCAGGACCACAGCTCCACGCCTTTGGACTCCTGTTTGGCAAAAGTAGCTTCATGGATGGATAATAACTCTCGGAAACTGAAAGGTGAAAAAAACTGGTGTTGATTTTAGGAAACAATCCAGGCCTCTGGGGCCCATAGTTTGCCGTCTGCTTTGGGGAACACTCCTATTCCTGCTTCTAAAGTTAAGAACTTGGGCTTCTTGGTAGACTGGAAGCTCTCCATGAAGCCGCAGGTGGTTAAGGTCTCTGAGACCTGCTTCCCAACTTGAAAGTGATCGCGGAAATGTATTTGGAAGCTACCTATATCTTCCCAAAGATCCATTATCCAGGCTCTAATTTGGCCTGCCTAGATTATGAGAATATTCTATAGCTGGGGATCGATAAAGATTCCAGGAGGTGCAAAATGCAGCCGCTAGGATTATATACAAACTGCCAAATATACCTTGGACACTTCTCTTCAGTGTGAGCTCCATTGGCTAAATGTGGAAAAACATGTCCAATTTAAGGCCTTCTGCAATGTCTTTAAAGCCAGGGCTGGGACCACTCCCTACCACCTCAATGGCTTGATGAAATCATATCTACCCACTTCATATTTGCGTTCTAGCAATCTCTCTTTGTGCACTGTACCTAAGAGCAAACTGACCAGTATGGGAGGCCGCTCCGTCACGTTTCTGGGCCCTAAGCTCTTGAATGCTCTGCTGGAACATCTGAGATTCTGCCCCTCACTGCTCTACTTCCGCAGATAACTAAAAACCTAGCTGTTCTGATTCCTTCTGAGGTGAGAGGCACTCTTTTGTTGCAAAGCGCCGGGAAAACCCGAGTGGGTAGCAGTTCGCGCTTTATAATTATTTAAATAATTCTCTTTTGATTGCCATACCTGACTTCTGACCATGACCAAAGCGGTATTATGTACTACTGTATTGCGTATTAACCATTAAAGAACCTTTGACTACATCACTAAACCATGCATCATGTTTTATTGACTCGCACTCCTCTTCAAAACTCTTGCACCACGTACAAGGCTGTGACAGCAAGCTCATCCCTGGCTGAAGAACTCTTGCAGTCTCAGTCTGAGTAACCCAGAAACATCAGGCGCAGAAACAGCTGGATGGAAATACCGGTTGCACACGCCATCAGGTAAGTTCTTTCACCCGATTTCGACTTTTCTCTATGCACGCGGTAATGACCTTCTTTGTCAATTGTATTACTGCAAGGTATTCTTTTTGTGCGCCTGTTAGATACGGAAATCGCTCCATGTATTTCCTGGAGAAGTTTGTATGGGTAAGCCAAGTTCAATTTGTGCGAAATCTGTGGTCTGAAATCGAGCGCACTTCATTCAGAGATATCAACTTAGAATGAGTGCGTTGATACCAGCCACCAAATGTAAGACGAGAAACTAGGCCTTTACCTGATTGGAAATAAAAAAAACTGTGATTGCAAATAGACGCTCGGCAGCCATTCACACTGTCAACCTTGAGATGGTGGAACAGTATCACCCTCCTATCAACCCTGCATGCTTAAGTTTTAAATTCTTGACGCTATACTCACAAATGCCTGTTTTCAATTACCCTGGAAAAGTTCCTATTATCGTTTTCACATGGTGGTCCCTGACCACGGTGCTGGCCGTATGGACTTGCCTGCTGAGCTCTAAGCTTTCTAAGGGCACCCGGTGTGCCCCATATTTCCCAATCGTGGTCCAAAGTGCTCCCCATGCCTTGGGTGAAAACTCCTATCCCTTAAGGGACATTGGTTATACAATTCTGGAACATGGACCCCAACTTTGGGGCCTGTTTTCAGGAATAGCATAAGTAATGACCAGGCTGCAATGCCGGCATGGGACGGTTGATCTGTTGCATGCTTCAAGCTCTTCGTGGGAGACAATGTCTGTAAGGAAGATGAATGCTTCAAACTAGGCAGTGTTCTGAAGAGGTCTCAGACAAAGTGGGGTTTTAGAGACTGGGCTGTCTGATTATAAATGACCTTCATTGTCTGGACTCCACATCCTTTAAGTAAGCCTTGACTCTGACCGCAGCTAACACTGGAACGAGCAAGTCTTGGCTTACCCCAACATTTTTAGTTTCTAGCACCTTGATCCCAAAGGGAGGGCAGGTAGTTTACCCTCTGATTCATCAAGGTACTCTATACAAACCACTGAATTTGATTTGGACTACAAGATTGACCCTGGTGCCTGGTAGGGTAAAGGGCCTCCCTCAGGAAACATGCTCCCACACCATAGTTGCAATGTTACCAAACCTACATCTACAATGCAACCCATTGTAGAGATCTAAGAGACTGTTGTAAGGTCCATGTTGGCAGAAGAGTTGAGTATCATCTAAGGAAATGAGGCTTGTGAGCCGATAGTCAAAGGAGCATCAACCTGGGGAACACAGCGATATCTTCGGCCTCTAGCAATCTGTCAACTTCTAGCCTCCTCTCCAGTGCAGATATCCTGCTATAAACTGGACACTGCTCCTTACTGTGGTTGCTAGTCCGTGTTGGTACACTGTATGTTATCTCAGCCATCTCACCGCCTCTCCTGATCTAGGCCATGAGTGCTCTAAATTGCAACCCAGGAGTGTCAAGGAGGTAATATTTATTTATTTATAGAATCCAAGGGTGACATAGCACTTTGCATAGGCAGAGAGAGTAAACAATATGGTTTAGATGCTTGAAGGTTGTAGGATCATAGTACCAGGAATTTCCAGCTGAGAAGTAGGCGGATTCAGAGGTCTATGGCCTTTGTAGGTGGTAAATGGGCTCTGGGATGAATTGTTTTATGCCCCCATGTAGTCTAAGACGGACTTGAATACCTTTCACAACTTCATTAATGTGTGCCAAGGGGCTCATGATGTTTCCCTGAATGAAGCCCAAAGATTTTGTCAAGTTTATAATGATTTGGTTGCTGTTAGGAACAAATCTTTGTTCGAGCAAGTTTTATAATACTGTGTTATATTTGGGTGCAAGATGAGGATACATTCTATTCTATTTTCAAAGGGTTGATATAAAATTTCCACTATGAAAAATTATCCAATTTGGCAAGGGTGGCAGCTGCGGAACTCAGGGCTGGGCTTTGCCACCACCACCAAGAGAAACATAACAAAGACAGTTCTTTAAACTCGACACCCTAGGAAGTCCAGGGTAGTGTGACATTTCTGGATCCCACTATTTTGTCTGACTTAGAATGCATGGCAAACGCCAGACTTTGGCTAAAATCACATATTTGCCACCCATTCCTGTGAGGGAAAGTTTGGGAGTGTGTGGGGAGCCACGAATTTCCCACTACCTAGCATTCCCACACTTCTCCAGATAAGATAAAGAAGATGCCTCCCTTGTGTGGCTGAGCCTATTGCCCATCACAGGAAAGGCCCTACAATTCAATAAGGAAACATTAAACTTTTGCATTTCAAATTCACCTATTCTGGTGATGTGGATAGTTGCAGAATCAGGGCCTGTCCTTGGCTGGCACCCAGGGAAACTTACCAAGCCCAGACATTTCTGAAAACTAGAGACACAGAGGAGTCCAGGGTGATGTGACTTATGGATGTAACTACATTTTCTTATCCAGAATGCCCTGCAGACATCAAACTTTGGCTAAAATAACAGATTTTCCTCACATTTCTCAGAGGGAAAGTTCTGGAATCTGGTGATCCATAAAATGTTTACACTCAGCTTGCCAACATTTCTCTCAATCAAACCAGTACTGCAGTAGGTTGGGTTGGCCTATTGCCTGCAAAAGGAACTGGACAAACTTGGACCATATGAAGTCAATGTGATGTCAATGAGTTCTACACATGTTTACAGTTTTGGTTACTCCTATTATGTGTATTAAGTCCACCCATGCATAGGAAGCAGCATTTAAATTGGGAGAAATGTGGAAATACAGTAAGACTTTGGCCATTGGCTGAAAGTGCTTGAGGTTCCTGTTGCATAAGTCTAGAAAAAATGCATTTTTTGATCCATACTGTGACATTTGTAGGGCATTCTGAGTAAGAATTGTGCTGAGATCCCCATGAGCTACACTACTCCGAGTTTCCCTGGTTCTATTGTTCCAGGTTCAGGAATATTTTCTGGTAGCCGGCTGATCCAGAGCTCAAATCGTGCAGCCACTCAGCATTGTAACTGGGAGGGAATTAGGATTTATTTGTGGTAGTTTTGACATATGGGCTGGCAGTGAGGGGGTAAACCTCCAGTTCTGCCTCCTCCTTTGGCAAAAATGCTGTCTAGTGTTAGGGGAGGCCTGATGTAAATATGATCCAGCATTCCGCTCCATTCTTTTTAAACTTTTTTCTCTCAGGTAGTCTTGTGGGCTGTCAGCCACCTGGAGTGAGCAGATTAGAATATGTATTCCTATTTGTCTGTCACAGGAGGTCCAAAAGTGACAAACTGAATTGATTGTGGGGTTTACCCATCCTGGCACTCTTTGGCATCCTGCACCCGGAACATCAGACCTCCTTTCTGCCACCAAGTGGAAGCAAAATAGGAGCGAGGAGTTAATACCTCTCTCCTGGCTCATATCTCAAAACTGTGTCCCTACTGCCTTCCATGCATATGTAAATGCTGTAGGTCCCAGGGTGCAGGAATAAAGAATAAGGAATAATGCCCATCATTAACTCTCCTAGTAAAACCTCTTCTGTTCAGCAAATACCCCCTTTTTATTAGCGCGTGGACGCCTCAGGGCAGCAATCGCGCTTTATAAATACCTATTTCATTTCATTTCATTTCAATAAAGACTATTGTGGCTTTAAGAGTGGGATTGCAATGCACAGTGCCAGAATGGGCCCCATTCCTGGGATCTAGTGGACTTTCTGCTCAACCCCAACCCATATTGAGGGGGGATGCAGAAAGTCTCTTGGACCTGTATGGGTGATGATATGGTGTCATGCCAGGGCAGGCTACACCCTCCTAATTTCTTTTCATAGATATTGGTGTCTAGTTGGCTTCCAGACCCTTCCCCAAAAAGGACAGATTGGGAGTTAAACTCCCTCATTCTGTCTCCCAAGGGAGCAGAAAGTCTGTTGGGGCCTTTTGTTTTTAGATTTGAAGATCCCTGATATCTATTGGGGTTCTGGCTCCCCAAACCACCGAGGAGGGAAGTTTGGGCGAGGAACCCCAATTTGTTGCTCCTGGGGGCAGAAAAAATTAGTGCTTTTAGGTGTAGGGTTACAGCCGGAGGCTTGGAAATGTCCCCTCATTACTTGTTTTTTAAAGAAAATTTCTTAGGGCCCTCTTTGTCACACTGACTAAAAAAAAAACTTAGGCTGCGAGGGAAGACTTTCCTTGCAGCTTGAGATTCCTAAGCAACTAGAAAATCGTTCTACAGCCCGAAAGATTTTCTGCCTCATGTGGGAGGATGAGACGTTCATGTTCCCCCTCTGATAAGGTAGTGTGGAGGAAGTGAACATCTCGTTCTCCGCCTTGTAGGGGTTTAGAGTAGCGTCTCATCTGCATTGATGTGATCATTGATGTTGGTGTGGTTTAGGATAGAAGCAAGTGGCTCCAAGTAGATGTTGAATAGAATGGATGAGAGTATTAATCCTTGAGGGACACCTTGGTGCAGGTCTGAGGTGCTGGAGATAGAGTGGGCAATTTTGATAAATTGAAGGCGACCTCCCTGGAATGAAGAGACCCATTTGAGGACTGCACTGTTCAAGACTTCTTTTCCTGAACTATTGTCAGGCGGGCATTAGTATTCATTGTGTCAACAGGCTCCGAAAGATCTAGGCAATGAAGAGGGAGAGGAGCCAACTTCACCTAAGATATGGAGGACATCATCAACTATTTTTAGGGTTGCAGTTTCCAGACAGAATCGTGCTCTACAGCGGGACTGCAGGTGATTTTGCAGATCATTTGCTTTAAGGAAGACCATACGCTACGTTTCAACGCAGTGTTCTGATACTTTGGCCAAGAAGGGTAGATTTTTTGTCGAACTGAAGTTGTTTAGATCCTCTTGATCTCTTTCCTGTTTTTCTTTTTTTTAGAAATGGTGTGACCTGTCTTACTCTTAGGCAGTCTGGGCCATATCCTTACGGTAATGATGTGTTCATGAGTTTTAGACACTATGTTGACACCGTGTATCCAATTTCTTTCTGAAGAAATAACGGGTTAGTTTCAGAGAAATGTGACTAACATGCTATTTGGGAGTAGTTTTTACCATGCCTGACTTGGTGATTTCTTTGTTTGCATACCAATTAATTTAAACTTGCATATAAGAATAAATAACCATCGTTCAAATGAGTATGAAACATTATATGCTTGGCAATCAGTACACCCTCTTGTATATGAATTGGCAAAAGTCTGATGTCCATGAAATAAGGTTTCCTAATTTTTACCAGCTCTCAATGGGAACAAATATTGAGGGGTACTGCAGAGGGAAATGTTCAACTATACGGTGGTAATTCACCACACCAAATAAAAACATCCTCAACAATATTACTGTCAGCAGGTCGTTGGCAGATGGGAGGATGAATATGACCACCCAGCGCGTTTCTGTAGACAAGGCCGCGCCTCTCAACAATATGATGCCGCGTGGACACTGGAAAATGAAGCTCTCAAGCTCCGGAGCTCATCAAGCCGTTCTCACTATATCTGGACCTGGAGAGGAGCAGTACCTAGCAGGCACTAAAGCCAGAACTGCTGCAGCAGAACCACAATACAGCATTGTTTTGGAGGAAGGAGGAGGCAAATGTCCATCACCAAAAGAGGCAGTCCCAATTTCTGCTGTAGCCTCACAGATGCCTATGGACCCCAGAGTGTGCAAAGTGCAGCGTGCAGCTCAGGAAGGTGGGAAGCTGGCTTAGAAGGTCTCAGGTTGGGCGGGGTAGGAGAAAAAGGATACTTATAGACCTTTGAGCAATTTAAATAGATCTTTACATGCAACAAAGCTTAGAAAATAACCCTCACCAAATTATTCCTGAAAGGAGCATTGCCGCTTCTTCACTTTCACAGTACTTTTCTAGCAAATGCATAAAGTCAACATTAGCCCAACTTAGAAAAGGCCCCAACTACCATCTTAGAAACAGGGGGCATAAAATGACAGCGGCATTAAAGAAAGTAGTATCACTTGTAAATGAACTCTAGTTTTCTTCAATGTCTTTGAAGCAAAGCAAGGCTGAATTTGTAATGGCTCAGAGGTAGTCTCAGGACAACAGAGAGCGAAAGCAGACAACTAATGCCACTCGTGCCAGGGCAGAGTGCAAGCCTTCATCCATAACCTCAGCAACTGCACACAACATATCAGACATCGTCAATCAACAATCCGGACATAGGAGGGCGGTGGAAACTACAGATCCTACAACTGAGAGTAATGGCATTAGAGAAAGCTCCATTAATACAATGCAAAATAAAGTTAAAAAAACAATCATCACAAACACAGCAGAAGCAGAGGAGAGCCCTAATGATTAATCGGCGACCACTCAGTCTAATCCGAGCACAACTGCACATAAGGAGATTTCATATAAGACATACTCTGTCTTTGCAACTGGAGTTCAGCAGCATGGGGCAAGATCCAAACATTTACACCAAAAAAACACCACAGGAGAAGGAGAAACTGTATTTATGCTAAATGAAGAAGCACAACCTCGGGTTACAAAAGGGTCACCTGTGGTAGTGATCAAACTTTTGGGAATCAGACCATTCCAGGGGTTGGAAAAAGCAGTCAGATAAGGCACAACAGCATGAGCAACTAAGTGAGAACGAAAACAAACAGTCCTTTTCGTTGCATAATTCTAATACAGGGACTGAATAGTTACTCTAAATTATGTTGGCGGAGATCAAAGAAATATAACTAAATAAAATCTCAATTCCATCATCTGTGCTCACAAATAGAGGAGATATAAAAAATTGATCGGCTTGCCAGTTAAATTGAAGATTTACAGCAGAGAGTTTCGGAATGCCAATACTCTTCATTAATTCTTCATAACCAAACTACATGACTCATGAAGGAGATATCTCTTTTACAGGCTCAATTGAAGGATTAGGAAAATAGAATGTGGAGATCTAATATGAGAATTTTAGCGATTCCAGAACAGTGAGAACAAAACTCATCAGTGATGGAAGTTGTTGAGGCACTTATTCATTCGCAGATTTTACCAGGCTAAAAGAATATATCACGATTTCCAGAATTCCTGTCATAGGTAGGCCTAACAACTGCAGTCGTGGAACTGTTTGAGTGAATTTTGGAGGTTATCGTTCTAAAGGAAAAATCCTGGCTCCAGCTCTAAGGCAAAATATTTCTAAGTATCTAGCAAAGCTGAGAAGAGAGCAAAGGCAGTTGATGCCTTGCTTTAACTTGGAAGGAGCTCACGCAATTCTACTACAGCCAGCCAAATCAAAGGTGCAGCAAAAAGCATATTTAGGATTTTCAAGGATACCGCGTCTGCACTAGCATATCTTAGTGAAGTGCAAAAGAAGGAACAATTGAACAACATTGCATTTCAGAGTCGATAAGAATAACTTCTTTGATTGTAATATTTTGAAAATTGCACCTGAAGAACCTATAAATAATGTTGGAAAGCAACAGAAAGGTGGTTTACCACACGAGGATAGGGTTTGACAGTTAACTTTGGCACACCTTTTTGGGTGCACATGAAGATATAATGTAATCTTGTATTAGAACTGTTTAGAATATCTTTATAATTGAATGATTGGGGAGAGGGTGTGGCCTAATGGCTAGAGCGGCCGGCCTCGGAGCTGGGGAACCGGGTTACAGTCTCGGCAGGGACGCTCAACATCCTGTGATTCTGGGCAAATCACCTAATCTCCCCGTGCCTAACAAAAATGAATGTGTCAGTCTGTAATGCAACTGGTGCTCATGTAAAGCTCTCAGATACCTTTGGGTCTAATTCGCGCTATATGAAACTGCAACAAAAATATATTTGAAAAACTCATTTGATGAACCTTTAAATATCCCTGGAAAGCAGTAGAGCAATGGAAGTAAAGGGAAAGGGTTTGTAAGACAATGGATTATGGTGACAGTCTACATCAGCATATACATGAAAAGTACATGCGTTCACACCATGATTTGGAGGAGTGGTTATCCAGTGCGGAAAGGTGGGAATTCACCGGAAAGGAGGAAGAGGGGCATTATTGGGTGCTGGGAGGTTAGTGAAGTAGAAGGGGATATATAGGAAAACGCTTAGGTTTCAAGATCAGAATGAGATCAGTATTGGTGCAAGAGGAGCAGATCGTGATAGAACCCATGATTATTACTACTCCTGCCATCACAGAATTTAGAATAATCTCTGTAAAACGTCAATGGCCTGAATAATGGGAGAAAAATGAAAGTAATTTAAGCTTGGCTGCTTAAACAAAATCCCTCAATAATACTAATGTGAGAGACTGGTGTCCAAATATTCTAAGAAAAAAAATCCAGTTATGTCTTCCCTTTGTGCCATTAGCTCTTTCCTCAGTCTCTGCAACACTTAGAAGAATAGCAATATTAGGATTGAGAAAGATTTGTGGGGTTACCGATAAAAACTGCCAAGATGATGCTGGGAGATGGGTAGCAGTGGTCCTTGAGGTAAACAAGCAAAGATTGACATTAGTATCCTATTATGGCCTTTTGGACGAAGAGCCACGATCTATCTATGAACTGGCTAGATCACTGATAGAATTTCAGAAAATTGCTCATAATATGGGAGATTTTTACTTTCTGTAATCCACAACTTTAGATTCCTCCAAGGTAAACAGTATTCAGAGAAAACCCCAATTTGCCTGAGCCCTGTCTAGTTTTACAAAAGAACTGGGGGCGATAGATCTACGTAGGGCTCACACTGCTCTCAAAAGTTCTCCACATGTTTCTCAGGGAGATTTTAGACAGCCTCTCATATGGATTTCTTACTAATCTCAAAAACCCAGGAAAGTTACTGACTAATGTATTCCTAATTGTTTCACTTCAACAATTAAACTTATTTTTGAGAATATGACCAAAACCTAATACGGGTTGGAAATTGGATAAGTCAGTGGCCACAAATATTGAGTTTAAATGAAAGAACAAAAATATTCTTTGTGGAGAATATAGAAACCAGTTCTTGGGAGAATATCTGGAAAGCAAAGAAAGATATGCTTAGAGGGGCGGTCATAGCGTTCTCTGCGCAATTAAAGAAAATCCATGAACGCGAATTGTAGTCATTACAGAATACCCTCAAACAAGCAGAGTAAAATCTGAAGTAAAAAAAAACATTTGGTTAAATTACTTTAACAAGAAAGCGGCAAAAGAAAAACTGAGATTGTTTCTATTAGGAAGGGAGCTACTGGATTCACAGGCCACAGAACAGCAAGGCTATGAAGAGGGAAAATACAGTTAAACTAATAGCATGGCACATCAAGACTCACTTGCTGACTGGGATAAGAACCAACACTATAGACTCCAATAACTCCCCATTGACAGAACCAGTTGCATCAGAGTGCTTTTTGTGAGTTTTTTCAGAACATCTATTGAGAACAGGTGAACACCTCAGAAACAGAAACGTCACAGTTTTAAAATAAGTTGGACATCTCCTTCTTAAATTCACTACAGTCTTCTCAAAAAATATATCCTTTTTGACAAGAAGAGACAGTTCACAAAATTAAAAACCTCCCAAAGGGTAAAGCATTAGGTGAAGATTGTTATCCATCAAAATGGTATCTAATACTTGTGGAGTAATTAATGAGCACTTACACAAATGTATTCAATATTATTCTCTTGGGAGACAATGCACCAATATTTTTCATAAAGAGATTTTGGTAAGCTTCTCCAGTATACAGGGCACTGACTTAGGCTCAAAACCTAGGTCCCAACCCCATATTGATCAGCACCTCCTGGAAAAAGGTCCAGTCCAGGGAATCAAACGCCTTCTCAAAGTCCAGGAGCATCAGTGCCGTAGCACAGTTTAGTTGTCGAAATCTGGACAGGGCATGGTGGACCCTATGTATACAATGTATAGTGCAATGGCGAGGGATTAAGCCACATTAGTCCACGTGGACCCGGTGACCCAAGACGTGTGTCAGGCGGCGTGCCAACAGTTTCGCTATAAGATAAGAGAGATAGGCCGGTATGATGCACACTGTTCTGGGGGCTTCCCTGGCTTTAACAGGACCACAATAGTAGCTAAGTCAATATCCAGTAGTAAATGGCCCCTCTGTGTCGCCTCAAGGAGCATATCTCAGAGAGAGGGCAAGAGATGAGTGCAACTTGCAGTAATGTTCCATGGGGGATTCCATCTGGACCCAGCGTTTTGCCCATGTTAAGGTTTGTGAGGACGTCACTGAGTTCCTCTACCTTCGGGGGTTGTTCAGGGCTTTTCTTTCGGCTGGGGCCAAACAATGCAGGAGAATTTCAGCAATTAGGGGACTCACCACCTCACATGGAGACCACGGTCTTGTTGCATAGAGGGATTTAAAGAAATTTGCAAAAGCTGCGACCACCTCTGACCCCAGCATGCCCGTGTACTGTCCGGACTTATGATACTGGGTAATAATCTCAAGTCCCACGCCCTGGTGGCCAGCAAGTGCAGAACTTTACCTGACTTGTCTACCTATTCATATACCTTACTGGTGGAAGCCCCGAAGCATCTGCAGGCTTCATTCAAGCAAAGCTGATGCAGGTCGGCCCATTCCAGAGCCAGGCGACGGCCCAGGAGCTCCGGTAAATTCCTCCTGTCCTGGAAATCAAGTTTTAGGATTAAGGCCTCCAGTGGTGCGATATGAGATTGTGTCTCACTTGTCAGGCTTCTAATTTGGGAGCAAGCGTATTCCCACATAGCAGCTTTACGTGCCACCCCCACCCCCATAGTGTCCTAGGGGAATCCACTGACTGTTGATATCAAGGTCTATCTTCAGGGCCTGGACTAGCTGCTGCTGATAAGTTAGGAACCAGGCGTTAAGGCAAAACATTGGCCGTTCTCCCTCCTTCTCAGTTCCCACACGCAGGAAAACTGGTGCATGGTCCGAGAGTCCCCGGACAAGGATGTAGGAGGTCAGTAACAGGCAGCAGAACGATGTCTAGATGGGAGAGGGATCTGTGAATCGCCGTTGCTTGGGAGTATTATTTGTGCCGTCGGGTTCCAAACCTGCCATGCATTGCAGAGCCCTAGGCCGGCTGCCCAAACAGCAAGGCTCTCCCCTTCCCTGGGCACTGTTCCAGGGCCCCTGAGGGAGTCTATAGGACCCATGATGTTACTGAAGCCCCGCCCATAATTAGCCTGCCAGTTGAACCTCACACCGCCGCTGTGGTCCCAAAACTCTCCGGGGCCTGGATTATGTCCCAGGGTCAGGCAGGCCCATGTGACAGAGTGCACAGTCATGTGTTCTAGCCGCGGACCCTCACTGCAGTTCCCCTCATGGTTGCCGAAGTCAGTGGGGCCCGCATAATTGATTTGAGGCAGTCAGGTAGAGGACACCCCCTTCCACATGTTTCAGAGCAATGCACTCTCACTGCTGTTCCCCTCAATGCTGATGTCAGTGGGGCCTGCGTGAGCCAGGCCAGTCGACCGCGGGATCCCAGTGGTGTGACTTCGGGGTTTCCGTCACTCACACCAGCACCTGCACAGCATGCAGCTGAAGCCGTGAGTTCATCTGGGTGCCACACCCTTGAGCCACCCGCACTCATTGCAGTCACACCGCTACTGCATGTCCAAGTTGCTGGGGGGGGTCCTAGTACCCAGGTAGTAGCGGCACAACGCCCAGAAGCACGCCCGCACCGCCACCAGGAGCTCAGACAAGAGTGGCCATCATCTTGGCTCTCCCGGCTCTACCCCCGCAACCAAGGAGATGAAAGTTGCACGGGGAACCAGACAGGGTTGTCCTCTATCTCCTTTATTATTTGACATCTATGCTGAGCCTTTGGCAATCGTAATAAGAACTACATAAACAATCAAATCAGCAGTTCCAGGGGCAGCAAAGTTAAAACTTTTTCTAGACAATGTAGTGTTATGTCTGGAGGCTAAACAGTGTTACATAGAATCTCAGTTTCAGGTTATCGCCGATAAAGCAAAGATAGAGACACTTCTGTTTAACACCTTATCTCAATCACTCTGTGAGTTATTTGTGATAATTTATGATAATATGCCGAAATAATATCTTGGTATTGGGGTTCGGTGAGATCCAGAAGATTTTTAAAAATTAAACTACCAACCTCTAGCAGAAGATACAAAATCTGCTGGAAAGCTGGCGTAACCTCCCACATCAATAATAAGGGAGCTGCGATTATTGAAATTAGCATTCTCCCATTATAGTCTTCATCTTCTCTACTCTACCTTGTGTATTGTATGAGAGGTTCTTTAATAAGATTGATGGTATGAGTAGTTGCTTTCACTGGTAAAAACGAATATCTTGAATTAGTTTTAAGAAACTTAAAATCCTAAGAGAAGAAGGCGGACTGGCTCTGCCGGGTTTCAGGTACTTTATTTAGTCTGCACACAAAATGGTTTATCCTCGTCTACACAGTGTGAAGAAACTTAAAGTCTTTAATAATCATGGGGAAACTGTGTTCGTGCCCTCCGCCCAAAAACAGAGAGTTGGCAACCCAAACGTGTACGCTTTCAACTTTTAGCTATTCACAAGACTTTTAAAAAGAGCCTTTTCTCCATTTAACTTTATCCAATATAGATGCAGAACCATCCGTATCTCTTATGACCATAGACTGCTCCCCAAACAAATTAAATTGCTGGAAAGCAAGAAGCCTAATCAAAGTTGGGGCCTGACTGATTAATGGAAAAATTATTAATTGGAAATATGTTATGGGAAAAATAAACATGAACAGTGGGTGTTAGCAGTTTTAATATAGACATATGTAGCTCTATATTCAAACATCAAACATTTCTATACCGGATATAGAAAATTCCACAGATTAATCAGTTCAGTAAGAAATGGCCTCCCTGTTATGATCCCTGAAAAGCAACACTAACTCACTGCAAGAACAATTACTTGTAAAATGGCACAATGAAGCATCAATTACAGTCAATCCTTCAATTATGAAAGAGGCAAGTGAATGAATACAAATCAACGGTCCTGTGAGGTGTAAATGTTAACAGAGTGCAACTCTGTTGTCAACGACTAGTGTGCTACACCCTCGCCTTCAGGCATAAGCATAATGCAAGTGCACCAGAAAAGTTTCTAAGGTGCACTGAGCATGTGAATTGGGTACATATGATCTGGACGTGTTCATGTGTAAAATATTTCTGAAGTAAAATCTTTAGATTTATAATGAATCTCATCAATGTTTGGCTGTTCTGGATACTTGGAAATGACATCTAAATCAGGAAGGTGCTGGTTGTTCATTGCAACTTTAGTAGCAGGGTCAGTAATCACCACTCACTGGAAAACCAAAGTACCACTGCATATTTATGCGCGGTTTGATGAAATAAATAAAACGCACAACAGGGAAAGAATTTATGCAAAACGCACAGGTGCTTGCAAGACATTTAATGAGATTTGAGTCTGGTTCGAGAAATATACTAAAATTAATGTATCTGCTTTGTTCTGTATAAAACAGTACGCATGGGAGAAATAAATGAACTCGAACATGTGATGGAGATGACAAGATAATGTATTACAGTTGCTATGAATTTTCAAATTTTCAGGCAAAAACAGCTTTTCTGAGTTATGTAAATGCTGAAATCATATATTTGTATTGAATGGATAACTGATCAAGAAACCTAAGACAAATCATTTCTTTAAAAAATAATGATGACTGTGGTGGAGGTAGCCTTTTGAAAAGGTAAAGATGAAAATTGTTGGGCCCTTAGACCCACCAGTATCCTCAGTGAGCAAGTTGTGCCAGGCCACAATATGAGGTATCATAAAGCCAGTTCCATCAGTAGCATCACAGTCTTGTTGATCAGAATTTTCAGGCCCACCACTCTTGATGTGATGGACTACACGTATGTCTCTAATTTATAAGATGGTCCTTCTCAGGATGAAAGCAAAGTCTAACCCATAAATATATGGGAGCTGATCAAAGAATGGTATGTATGGAAGACCAATCAAGGGTGTCAAAGGCAGGGGGTGTTGATAAAAGAGCCTGCAAGTTTAAGGACTTTGGAAAACAAATGTACTGGCCTATACACAGCCTTGTGAAATGTCAGGGAGGTCAGTTACTTCATTGACAGGGGAACCACTAGGGAAGCCACCAGGCTGTACCACTGCTGATGAAGGTGGCTATCCTTTTTGTGGCCTCTTTCGATGAAGAGGAGGAGCCTCTGACCAACCTTCTTCATCGAAAAAATATCTGTTGCTCAATGGAACATTGCAACTCTCCTCTCAACCGATGTCCCAGTAATAAAGGTATTACAAGGCATTGTTGGGACAAATCTCCTAGCTGTTTTCTTTAAACCTAAGGCTGACAAAGGGGTTAACCTGAGGATTGGCCACAAGAGTTACATCTTTGAGCCCACTTTCCAAGATAAAGAACCACATGGGCTCAATGTCTTGTAATGCATCAGCAGATAAATGGGCCAACCTAGAATCTTTCTGTTGTACTTCCAAAACAAGGAATCTGCAATTTTGTGTGAATTAGAGAGGCCTAAAAATGTTGCCAGAGGGAGATGAAAACCCCATATTTAAGAAATTGGGTCACTGGTTGAGGGGGGTAAAAACATACTCGAGCATCAACCACAATTCGTGTCAACACAAGCAAACCCCAAAATAGCCTGTGTTGAACCCTCTGGTAGCTTGGCACAAAAGCATTCAGACTTAACTTAAAGGCGATGTGTAAAGAATGTATGCAGCACTTCAAACAGTAATAAAGTAAAAACACAACACATGAAAAATCCCACACCAATTTATAGTAATAGAGTAACATTTATTCAATTATTTGACACCAATTAATAGAATTGGTGCCTGTGATTACATGTGCAGGCTGCCATCGCACTGACACCCGTGTTAGTAAACTCGTGTCCAGTCTGCCACTACGGACTCGGGAGGCTGAACTTGCACCCCTGTTGCTGAGGACTATGAGTCCAACCTGCCATCGCAGTTCTGTGTGCTCACGTGCGCCCAGGTAGTAAGGAATACTTGTGTGTCCTTTTATTACCTATGAGGCTTGCTCTTCCGATAGGTTAACATCGGGAAGTGTTTGACATTACTTCGGGCTGCAATAGTGGACTGCAGTGGAGCAGCCTCATGATGTTTCCTATCACTGGATTTGCAATGCCAAACCTTTTCCACTGGTAAAGGGGATTTTGGCCTAACTCCCGTAGAAATGCCACTTATAGAATATTGTTATTTCTATGCTCCAAGAGTCTTGTGTGCCTTGGTGCCTGGCTCCGGTGGACACCAGGGATGGGGGAGCACATAGTAGTGCCTCATTCTACCTCAAGTGGCTCTCCCAAACTTGCACCTGTGTGTGCCCGGCTGGTCCGGTGCAACATGTATCATCATGCATCAGACATTGTGCCTCATTTCCAGGGAGGTACAGAATTTACAACTCTTTGCTGTGAGTGACCGGAATTGCCTGGTGCAACGCATCTCAACTTGCACCGGTCATTGTGCCCCATTTCCAGGGAGGTATCGAATTTGCAACTCTTCCTGTTTGAGACCTAAAGTATCTGGTGCCACCCATACCAACACGCACCAGACACTGTGCCTGGATTGCCTGGGCACAATCCTGATAATGGACTAGTCGGGGTGCCTCCTCCCATCGAGAGGCTGTGTTACTCTCCATTCATCTGTTGTTCTCCTTTGACCCTTAATGCGGCGGTCAAACTGCTCTCTCTCTATACCTGGCCCCTCCCAAATACATCTTGGCACCAGGTAGTAGCAAGAGAGATTGACTAGGTTGAAGGAATGCTTCCGAGACAGTGGGAAGCGGGTCAAGAGACTGCATGACTCCATCGTGTTTTGAGACCTTTGGGTGAACCTCCAAAGTGGCTACTAAACTCCTCTTGTTTGCCTCTTCCTCCCAATTAAAACTTGCTCCATATCCCCGCCTGCTTCCTGAGGACACAGATTAAGTGTGAGTTAGCTGTGTGCGGCCTAATATCCTGGAGGAGGGGCTGGTTATCTTCCGTCCGGGGGTGTAGGACAAGTGGGGTGAACTGGAGGGTGGAGGGAGGCTGGGGACACTGAGTCTGCAGGGTGTTATCCATTTACCTGCTGGGTCCAGTAGCACCGCATTAGGTTTCTGAGTGCATATGTGAGCAAGAGTGTTCCATGCGGACTGGACTGATACCTTTCACACTGTGTAGCAGTGCGGAGTGAGTGTGAGTGATAGTCGGCGGACTGTCTGTGATTCATGACACTGGCCGCAGTGCCGCTTAATACATTTATTTCATGGCAACAGCACAATACATTTGACATTGGGTTTACCCGTGTGGCTCCGGCCTGTGGTGCTGCTAAAAAGTGTTCTAGTTTCTTGTATGTACATATTTTATATGGTGTTGTGACCCAGGTGTACCCTATAACACAGTGGGAATGTATTATCAGGATTACTAGGGTTGGCCTGGGGTGAGCAGTGTGTCGCATCACATAAGGGTGCTCTCTCTCCGTGGGGGGGGGTTAGATTAGGAATTATCAACAATGTGCATACTGTTGATCTCATAAAAATATAAGTGGGCCTAGTACTGCGAGTAATATTTCCAAATGTGTTTTATGCCCAAAAGCCCCTGATGTTTATGTTATAATGATTGAATATGTGTGTTGAATACAAATGTTATTTACATACATCTTGTCTATTTTGTGATGCTCAGTGTATTTATCGCGAGTGACTGCTGTGCTTTGATTTACACATTGCCTCTGAGATAAGCCTGACTGCTCAGTGCTAAGCTAACCAAGGGTGAGCACATGTTATACAGCAAGTGTAATCACCCGCCCATGATGGGAACGGTAGGTTCTGCCTGGTTTGGGGCATCCCTTCAGCCAACCAGAAAGTGCCGGTTTCAACAGAAACCCTTTGTGAATGTCCTAAGGCTGAGTCTTTTTGATCTGCAAGTTTGGTAGGTGACAGATCCTCCCCCTTATTAAGTCAGAGAAGGCCTGCCATTCCAACACCCCTTTTCCCCTTTGTCTCACTGTCTGGGAGAAATACACAGTGACCATTTGCCAGCTACACCTAGTCATGTGACCCAAGATACAAGCTGCAGGCACCAAATGGTTGGGGCAAAACAATGACAACTTGACTTACCTATCTGCTCCCACTTGAAAGTTATCACTTATTGAATGGGAGAAGTAGGCCTTGCAATAGAAAAACAGGAATGTACCCGTTTTTCACTACAGGACATGTAAAACTTAAAAGTACATGTGCAACTTTTTTAATACACTGAACCCTGCCCTATGGGCTGTTTAGGGCCTATCCCAGGGGTGACAAATGCATTAAAAAGTGAGTGTTCAGGCCTGGCAAATGGTTTATTTTTCTAGGTTGAATTGGCAGTTTAAACTGCACACACAGGCTGTAATAGCAGGCTTGAGACATGCTTTAAAGGCTACTTAAGTGTGTGACACAATTAATGCTGCTGGCCCACTAGTAGCATTTAGTTTAGAGGCCATGGGCACATGTAATATCACTTTATAAGGGACTTATAAGTATGTTAAATGTCCCAATTGGATGTGAGCCAATTTTACCATGTGTAAAGGAGAGAGCACAAACATTGTAGCACTGGTTAGCAGTGGTAAAGTGTGCAGAGTCCTAAAGCCAACAGAAGCAAATTGAGTAAAACGTTTGGGGTAAGGTCACCCTTAGGCTGGCAGGTCTGACACCATGCCAGAAGCTGATCAGCACCTTGACAAAATAGGTGCCTGTCAGTTAGTTTTCTAGCACCTTTGATATGACTAGTGAGTACCGGAGATTTGTCTTGAACCCTGGTGTAAAGGTAAAGACTACATTCTGTGTCCTAGATGGCTTATTGCCGTTCTGGGTAATGCCCATTGGACTAAAACAAGCATTGGAAATGCAATAGGTCTCGCAATAGGAAAGTTGGAGCTATTGGTCTTATAAATGACATTTTTTTTATTTATGTGTTTTGAAATAGCTAAATAAATAGCTTTGTCATTTACAATGCCAATAGTTATAACTTTCGCAAATGTGACACCTCTAGCATTTGTAATGCAACATGTTTTGTATTTACGTGACTTAGATGTATTTATATTACAAATAACAATGGCTTTTAACTTTTTTAAAATAATTAATACGTAAATAAAAGTGATTTTATTTTATAACGGCAACAGCTTAAACTTTTGTAAATATCTTTAGTTAAGATTATGTTCTGTGTATTTTATTGTGACGAAAATCCAAGAACAGAAGTGAAATATTAACATCTTTTTTGTCATTTGTAATAAAGCTTGAAACATTGAGAGAACATATTTGAACCAGTGATGCTGTGGTGATGCTGAGTGATGCTGTGGTTGCGCTGAGTGATGCTGTGGTTGAGCTGAGTGATGCTGTGGTTTGCGCTGAGTGATGCTGTGGTTACGCTGAGTGATGCTGTGGTACTGAGATTTGAAATGTTGCTGTTGTTTTAAGATTTAATGGTATTATTGTTCTCTCACATGAGTCACAGTACAGGTGTAAAATTAACTAACTTGTTGCGCAGCAGCTAGTGACGGTGACCAGTGCCGAAGCACTAAACTTAACAGGCAGCGACGAGCGGGAAGTGGCGGTGGGGGAGGGGATAGCACGGGGATCTTAAGTGACTGCAACGGGTACTGCAGCACTGAACAATAATAGGCAGCGATGGGCGCGGAGAGCGGGGACCACGGCATGGGATATTAAGTGACGAAGCATTGAAAATAACAGGCATTGACGGGCGGCAGGGGGTGGGGCGGCAGAGGGGCAAAATTCCTCAAAAGAAAGATTTACAGACATGTTTTCAAGCCGGGCAAGCTTTGTTTTTGATTGCAAGAAAAATCGGCGCAGCAGCTAGTGACGGTGACCAGTGCCGAAGCTCTAAAATTAACAGGCAGCGACGAGCGGGAAGTGGTGGTGGGGGAGGGGATGGCACGGGGATCTTAACTAACTTGTTGCGCAGCAGCTAGTGACGGTGACCAGTGCCGAAGCACTAAAATTAACAGGCAGGGACGAGCGGGAAGTGGTGGTGGGGGAGGGGATGGCACGGGGATCTTAAGTGACTGCAACGGGTACTGCAGCACTGAACAATAATAGGCAGCGATGGGCGCGGAGAGGGGGGACCACGGCATGGGATATTAAGTGACGAAGCATTGAAAATAACAGGCAGTGACGGGCGGGAGGGGGTGGGGCGGCAGAGGGGCAAAATTCCTCAAAAGAAAGATTTACAGACATGTTTTCAAGCCGGGCAAGCTTTGTTTTTGATTGCAAGAAAAATCGGCGCAGCAGCTAGTGACGGTGACCAGTGCCGAAGCACTAAAATTAACAGGCAGCGACGAGCAAGAAGTGGTGGTGGGGGAGGGGATGGCACGGGGATCTTAACTAACCTGTTGCGCAGCAGCTAGTGACGGTGACCAGTGCCGAAGCACTAAAATTAACAGGCAGGGACGAGCGGGAAGTGGTGGTGGGGGAGGGGATGGCACGGGGATCTTAAGTGACTGCAACGGGTACTGCAGCACTGAACAATAATAGGCAGCGATGGGCGCGGAGAGGGGGGACCACGGCATGGGATATTAGGTGACGAAGCATTAAAAATAACAGGCAGTGACGGGCGGGAGGGGGTGGGGCGGCAGAGGGGCAAAATTCCTCAAAAGAAAGATTTACAGACATGTTTTCAAGCCGGGGCAAGCTTTGTTTTTGATTGCAAGAAAAATCGCTGCGTCCATGAAGCGGGCTGATACATGAGCCGAGGGAAAGAATAACAAGCAGTAGATTAAATGAAACTCCAGGGAGGAGAGAGAGGGGAGGTGCTGGCGGCTGGGGAGGGGGAGGAGAAATGCGGGCCTGGCTGTGTGCAGGGAGAGAGAGGGAAGGTGCTGGCGGCGCCAAGCTTGGGAACAGATGGCGAAGACTGGCGATTTGATGCTGTGCACGCGCATTTTAACTCATTGCGCTTGCGCATTGAGCTAAAAGCGCACATGCACTGCATCAAATCGCCAGTGTAGTTAAACGCTGTTTAAGCCCCTATAGTCTCACTCCGCTCAATGCGCATGCGCATTGAGAGGCGAGACCTAAAAACTCACCTGCAATGTTCCAGGGGCTGATCGGATGACATCTCTGTCGCCTGTGTAGACAGTATCAGTTTTCTGGTCCATGTGGAAAGAACACTTTTTCAGTTTCTAGAAGGGTTTATAGGCTTATCAAGAAATACAGCTGCTTATAAAGGCACTGAAGTGGTTGGTGTAACAGAACATGACAATCCAACATGAACACTGAATTGAGGTGGGAAGCTAAAACCTTTGCAAGTGATGATCAAGGCCATGCTTGATTCGGAGAATCACACTACCCAGGAAATCATGGCCCTCAGTGAACATTACCACAACCTCGAGGGCAACTTTTTGACCACGGCCATCAAACTGTCAGCTCTGAGCCCCAAGAAGCAGCATTAAACGTTATCTGAATTGCATGGAATTGGGGGTTCTATGAGAGCCAAAAGAAAGCTCTCTCTGAGGTAGCTGATTTGAAGGCTCTGAACTTGATTCAGCCAATTAAAGTGCTGGCAGATCTTTGGACCCTAGGGTTGGGGCTATAATGGCCAAAATCATTGAGAAAATACAAGAAAATGAGACAGCCTGTATCAGCCAACTTCTGCATTCTAGAGAGTAAACTGAGCTGCAGTCAAACAAGAAAGTTACTCCATAGTGTAGACTTTCAAAAGGTCCTGTGTCTTATTTGTTTCAAGTATCCTTCCTAATGTTCTAAACTGAATTCAAGCTTGTGAAGTGACTGTTGGCAATGAAGAGTGACAACAAGAAGCAGCATCACTGGTCCGACTCATCTACGGTCGAAACCACAGTACTTAATTTGAGCCTGTGGTTTCTGGTGCTCAGCACCGGCACTTAATCATGAACACCTGCACTTTTCATGAGTACCAGTTAATGACAAATTAATTTATGGGGAGATTAAGTGATTTGAGTTGAATCCCAGGCTATTGATCCAACGCCCAAACTCGAACCTGGTTCCCCCCCGCGCCAAAGTCTGCAGCTTTTCCCATTATGCCACATCCTCTCCCTACTTTCATGATTAGCAGTTGGTTCTGTTTTAGGCAGTGCTAACAGGAGAAATGGGCTGGCACAAGCTGCTTCCTGACAAGTACCCCGGCAATAAAATTTTTTTACAAATTAACCACTGGTCGAAAAAAATACAATCCAATCCAATCCAAAAATTCTTTATTTCGGCCACATGGGCCATAAAAGATGCAGTAAAAATACATATGAATAAAACACAATATATACAATAAAAGCCAACTGGACCTGCAGTGTTAGAAAATACAAGGTAATATAAATTAACCAGACATTTTCTTCCTTATTATCCATGCTGCCATTAAGAATTTGGAAACCGCAAACACAATGTGGCCCAGGGTATTAGTTTTCATAACCCTGTAGGCCTGTAAATAGTTCCTGAAGCCCAGGTTCCGGCATAGAGGGGCTAACCAGCGCCTCCTCGGGCTCCGATAGACATGGCAACAGAACATTATGTGCAAGTCGTCCTCATCATTAGCTTTACAGCATGGACAGAGCTTGTCGCCCCCTAGCGACCATTTATAGGTAAAAACTTTAGTAGGGAGCGTACCAAACCTCCATTGCAGGAACAATTTCCTCGCCAAAAGAGGATAGATAAAATCCATAAAAGGTTCAAAAGCATAAGAATTTTTGGATACTATAAAACATCCCGTCAGGGTGCCACTGTCATAAGCATTGTCCATATCAGCAAGGCCTTTGTTCTTATAGAGCTGTGCGAGGGTTTTGCGCGAGATCGTTCTACAACCCTGAGCTGGATCATCCCATAGGTCTGGCAATTTCAGGCTAGAGCATTCCGACTTGATGAATGCCAGCCAAGGGATCTTACCATTAACATCCAGCCTCATGACGTGTATAAGGTCCTGCCTATAGTGATGCAGTTCCTCGGTGGACCATATCCGATGCCAGAACTTCACCGGTTTCGACCGTAGGTCCTCTGCAATTGACGGAAGGCCCAGGTCAAGTCTTAAGGGGAGGAGTGGTGTGCCTTGCGGAAGAGCAAGTAAACGTCTGAGGAAACAATTTTCCACCCCTACCATGACCTTCCCAGCTTTATGTCCCCACAGCTCACTGCCGTACAAGGCAGCTGCCTTCGCCTGGGTCCTGTACATTTCCAGGGCCGGACTAACAGGCTTGAAGGTGGACTTATTGGACACCCTCAAGAGTGCGCCCGATAGCTGGGAGAGTTTCAACCTAGATCTTGCTACCTGGGAGTCCCATGTCAGATTTTCTTGAAGTGAAACCCCCAGATATATAAAGGTAGAGACCCTTTCAAGGCTAGTTTCCCCCAGTTTTGGATTGGGTCTGGTTTTGGTGGGGGGGTTGAAGATCATGAACTTAGTTTTTTCCGTGTTCACCTCCAACCCATGTTGTCGACAGAAGTGACCAAAACCATCCACAATCCTCTGGGTCCCCATAGGGGATTTGGAAAGAAGGAGGGTATCATCGGCAAACATTATTGCCGGAACCCTCCTTCCTGCCAAAACCGGGGCGTCATTGTCCCCAACAGCGTCAAGATGTTGAATGACGCTGTTAATGAACAGACAGAACAGTGTCGGAGCCAGGACACAGCCCTGTCTGACACCTCGGCGGACCGGGAATTTACCCGAGGGCTTACCATCCCTCCCACACCTCACTACCGCAAAGTTGTTCTCATGCAGCCTAATGATGATTCTAAGGAGGTGGGGGGGAACTCCTAGCTTCTGCAGAACCTCCCATAACTTCCCCCTCGGGACCAGGTCGAAGGCTGACCTCAGGTCCACGAAGACCATGTACAGTCGACCTCCCTCTAGCGTGACCGTCTTCCAGTACAGGAGAAGGAGGCGAAAAATTTGGTCCATGGTCGACGTGTTCTTCCTGAAGCCAGCCTGAAGGGGGCTCATGATGTCATTGTCCTCGACCCAGTCTAGGAGATGGTCCAAGATGAGGCGCGCAAAGAGCTTTTGGGGCACATCTATAAGGCTTATAGGCCTGTAATTGGAGGGGAGCAGAGTAGAACCCTTCTTGTGGATGGGTACAATCTCTGCCCCCAACCACGACCCAGGGATCGCCATACCTCCAAGAATGGCATTGAACAGAATGAGAAGGTATGGGCCCCAGATGTCCTGGTGGTGCCTAAATAGATCCCCGGGTAACCTATCCAGGCCTGGCGCCTTCCCCACTGCTAAGCGTTCTAGGGCAAGCTCCACTTCCCCCAGGGATAGTTCCATTCCAAGCTCCTGAGTACCCAAGGGCAATTGCAGCTCTGCAGCCGGGCAGGAACTAGTATCTTGGTAAAGAGCCCCAAAGTGGGCCTCCCAGACCGCGGGGGCTATATTAGGCTCAATCGCTTTACTGAGTTCCCCTGACCCATTGTTTACTAGGGCCCAGAATTTCCGGGAGTCCCTGAATTTAAGGGCATCATAAAGGTCCTGCCAATGATTCCAGTCCCACTCGGTCCTTGCAGCCGCCAGCACTGATTTATGGTGCTTCCTGAGGTCACGTACTTTGGCCTTGTCTGACCCCTCTTTTATTGCTGCAATGAGCTCAGATTTTGCTGCCCTGCAATCTGGGGTGTACCAGGAGGGAACAGGGGTCCTTTTCTTTCGGATTGGGACCTCCGGGTGGAATACCTCGGCCAAGTCCCTCACTAAAGCCTGGTGAATCTTTCCCAGTTTCTCACAGTAATCTGGGGTTCTTGGTTCATTTAGGAGAGCATCCACCTCCATAAAGCTTGGGAGTGCCAGCTCATATAATTTCTTGATGGACTCTTCCGACCTCACCAGCTTTCCCCACTTAACCCGGCGCCTGTTTGTGGTCAGGGACAAGTCCCCCAGATCATCCCCTTGGCCAACTGGGGATGGGTCCGTCATGGGCAGAGGGCACAAGATATTTAGGCAAAGGGCGTTGTGGTCGCTGTCTGACCTCTTAATTACCCTAAAGTCAAGCACTTTGGGCCAAAGTGTAATGTCCACCATGATGTAATCTAGCCTCGACTCATGGCCCCTCCTGTTGAAAGTACACACCGAGGGGGTATCGGAAGGGGTACGACCATTACACGCCCTCAGTGCGCAATTCAGGGTAAGGGACATGAGTTGTAAGGCTAGAGGGGACCAGGCTTTAGGGTGAGGAGAAGATGAGGGTGGAACCCCCCAGTGGTCATCCTCGGCCGTAAGGACACCATCCAGTAGACCTTCCAGAGGTTCAAAGTGGCAATTGAAGTCTCCTCCAAGCACCACCTTGAAGTCACCCGGAAGTTGGCCCAAGAAGGAAGCCAGATCATTTAGGGTAGGTGATTCGTTTGGCGAGGCCACTGGACGCGAGTAGACGTTGACAATGGCCCACGGAGTTTTGCCAGGCCAAGTGAGCCGCACACACTGGATGTCCTGCGAACACGTGCGAACCTGCTCCGCCTGGCACCCAGTGTGACTCGCAATCCAGATTGCCAAGCCACCCGATGGCCTCCCCCTCCCAGCCCATTTGGCAGGGATTTCGAATACTTCAAACCCTCTCCTGGTCTGAGCGGCCCTCGCCCAAGTCTCCTGAAGGAGGAGTATATCACATCCACCTACCAGGCAGTCCCATTCAGGAGAGCCTTCCTTGTTCGCGATTCCTGCCACATTCCAGGAGAGGATTCTCAATCCTGGATCAAGTGGCAGGCTGCCCTGAGCTCCAGCAGGAGGTTGCGGGGTGACCATGGGTAAACCAGCGTCTAGGGCACCAGTTCCGCAGACAGCGGTGGCAGCAGGGCCAGCCCGCTCCACTGCCCCTGTCTGCGGAGTATGGGCAGACCCGATGTTAAGTGGGGGACCCAGTTGGCACAGATTGTCGTCCGTGTCAGCCCCTCGCTCATTAGCGGTGTGCAGCCGGGTTGGTTCCAACATAGGGATCACACCCGATCCCACACAACTTTGCACATCATCCACCATCTTCCCAGGACCAGACAGGATTGCCCTGGTTTGTGGTCAATCGACCTGATCCAAACAGGAAAACCTGTTATGATGTATGAAGTTTGCCTGGGCAGTTGGTAGGGAGTGCCTTGGTCTGTAGCGGGAGCCATCTACAGCAAAGCCCACCCTGGTCCATCCCTTCTCACTCCCTCCCACCGTGTTGCTACCACTGGGATAGAAATAAGAGAGGGGTACAAGTTCTATTTTGGACTTATCAGGCCTTACAAGCCAGTTGCAGATATAGTTTGCAACGTGTGGGCTCCTAAAACTTAGGACTATGCAATCCCCTGACCTGTTCTTTGTGGTAGGGCCAATCCATGGGATCCTCCTTACCATCAGAACCTCACCCTTCAAGTTTGGAGGCAGCGGTCTATTAATGCTGAGCCAGCTTATAACCTTATTGCGTAGGGAGTCTTGAGACTCCCTAACACCACCAGTTAGCTCAGGAACTCCCACCATGATTGCCGTATATGGAACGGCTTCTGGGGGCAGGTTGACCACCCTGCGTCTATCTGGGGAGGGGGCAAGACCATCGCTTGGGGCATTTATAGGACCCACTGTCGCCCTTGACTGCGGCGCGAGTTGCGGCGCAGGGGGTAACTTAGATCTCCTGGGGGCCGGAACAGGGGGCCTAGGTGCTGGAGGTAACAAGGTGCGCGTCTGAGAAATAGACGCACCATTTGCACTAGGCAGTACCCTACTGGAAACCTGGGGCAATGTGGAAGGAAGTGAACTATTCCCAGGTGGTTCCCCGATGGCTATAGGAGCGTTTGTAGCTATACCAGGGCTTCTCCTAGTATGGTTATTTTCCCGGGACTGGAGTAGATTCTCTATAACCTCTAATCTAACTGAGATGGGGGTTAACAGATTCTTAATGATAGCTGTGAGGGAACTAATTACTATATCTGAACTATTGGAAGATACCCCACCAAAGATAAATGGACCCGCCGCCGCTGGTGATAACACAGGAGCTGGCGAGGCCACAAGATCCGACCCAGACCCAGATAGAATGAGCTCTGGGGAGACCGAAATATCTGTACTTTCTTCGAGGGATGATTCAGATACAACAATTTTTGCCCTTTTTGCCCTCTTTATTTCAGCAGGCCTTTTTCTTTTTAGAGGCTGTACCACCCCACTATCTACAGGGTCTGTTAACAGGACCGCTTGACCCGCTTCCAGCGTGTTTGGACCCATGTTGTCCGGAACAGCAGAATGTTCAGAAATCCCCGATGGCCGTGGGGAATCCCGATCCCTCTGCGTTACAGGAGTTCTTAACTGTCGAAGCACCGACTCAATAGTCTGGTCAATGCTGTCCAGTAGAGACATATGGGTAGCGTCCATAGTGATGGGTGTACTAGCATCATTTGAGGCAGATTCCCCAAGGTCCAAGAACACACTTTCAGGACCCATCTCAAGGTGAGAGTCCGTGGATGAGTGACACTTACTGATTTGGGAGCTCGCCTTGGGGAAGAATTTTTCCAAAGTGCTTACGCCTTGTTGTACAGACTTACTCCTTAATGCTCTGGACGCCATATTGGGATAAATAATGGGGCAATTTAGCGGGGGCGTTAGAGGGGGGGCCCGGTCCGGTCTCTCCCGGCCTCTAACGGCCTAGAACGGCCCGCTCTTTGCCCGGTCTTCGCCCCGGTGACCGCCCCGCGCGCGTCCCGCTGCGCGCGTGAGGAGGTTCTCCTATGTATAACAAAGGGGCGTGGCACTGGGAGGGGGCGCGAGGCGCGGCGGGAAGAGGAACCAGCTGGCGATGGCAAATGGACTGCTGGTCCTCGCAGTCCCGCTCGCCTGCGCCTCTCACCTCCGCTGCGGCCGGTCCAGGAATCAGCAATCCCCCAGCAGGGCGTAGGCTCCCAAACACGAGCAGAACAGGCAAAAGTCCCAACTCCTTACTCGAGCGGCACCCGCGGAGCGGGGGCCGCGAGGAGTGAAAAGCACTTCCAGGTAGGGGGGCGTGGCACTGGGAGGGGGCGCGAGGCGCGGCGGGAAGAGGAACCAGCTGGCGATGGCAAATGGACTGCTGGTCCTCGCAGTCCCGCTCGCCTGCGCCTCTCACCTCCGCTGCGGCCGGTCCAGGAATCAGCAATCCCCCAGCAGGGCGTAGGCTCCCAAACACGAGCAGAACAGGCAAAAGTCCCAACTCCTTACTCGAGCGGCACCCGCGGAGCGGGGGCCGCGAGGAGTGAAGAGCACTTCCAGGTAGGGGGGCGTGGCACTGGGAGGGGGCGCGAGGCGCGGCGGGAAGAGGAACCAGCTGGCGATGGCAAATGGACTGCTGGTCCTCGCAGTCCCGCTCGCCTGCGCCTCTCACCTCCGCTGCGGCCGGTCCAGGAATCAGCAATCCCCCAGCAGGGCGTAGGCTCCCAAACACGAGCAGAACAGGCAAAAGTCCCAACTCCTTACTCGAGCGGCACCCGCGGAGCGGGGGCCGCGAGGAGTGAAGAGCACTTCCAGGTAGGGGGGCGTGGCACTGGGAGGGGGCGCGAGGCGCGGCGGGAAGAGGAACCAGCTGGCGATGGCAAATGGACTGCTGGTCCTCGCAGTCCCGCTCGCCTGCGCCTCTCACCTCCGCTGCGGCCGGTCCAGGAATCAGCAATCCCCCAGCAGGGCGTAGGCTCCCAAACACGAGCAGAACAGGCAAAAGTCCCAACTCCTTACTCGAGCGGCAACCCTGGAAACCCTGGAAACCCTTTGAGGATATCTTCATCTCCTAAAACCAGACGGGATGCAGGTCACTACGAGTCACTCGACGACGTCGTTGAATTCAGCCCGATCCGATTGTAGATGACGACGTTGGGCAGGCAGCCTGCCCCTGCAGGCATCACCGGATCGATCAGCCAGCAGTACAGTCAGTGAAATCAATCTGCGCATGCTACCGTGCGCTGTGCGCACACTCGAACAGCCCCTACTACCCTCTTCAGAAGAACCACAAAAAATACAGTAGGACACAGAGCTTGAACATCTAACCAGAATTTGGAAAACCTTTCAGGACAACCATCCTGCAACTCAGTCACATGGAAATCCATTGGCGGGCTTACATCCCTTTATGAGCCAGTACTTGGATGGGCTAGATTTAGGAATAAAAGTGCAGAACTGTATGTGGCAGTTGTCATTTCATTGCCCCATAAAAGTGCTCCCTGTTTGATTTGTTCTGGTATTTTCTGGCGACATAGATAACCTAGATGTCAACTCTAAATTCATGTCAAGCTCTAGGATCCTTCTGGCACCCAAACTGTCCCCTTTTTGATCCTGAGGAAACAGTCACCCTTCCTTATTTGTGAGGGAAACTGCCACATTGGTGTCAATGTACTATGGTTGAAGTGGACCCTTTTATAGGGCGTAGGGAAGAGTATTGTGTCTGTCCATTAAAGGGCAAACCTCTGGAAAGTCTCCTTAACTCTGGGGACACCTTGGCATTTGGTGTGACCATTCAAGCATTTGTTGTTGAGCTGTCTGGAGTGGGTCTGGTGTACGCACCCTTCCAATCCAGACCAGTTTGTCATAGTTTGCACAAGAAGGAACAAGCAAAAATGATGTCATCCTTGAATGCCTAACTGCCTACATTTAAATGAAGCTTCGTGCTGATTGGGATCTGGACCCTTGTTCTGATGAGAGGAACTAAGTACGTACTTGTACCATGAGACAATACTTTAAAAAACGAGACCCTTAATACATGGCTAGAGCTTAAGAGTAGTAAATATGCCAGCCAGGTATACTCACCCTGCCCCAATGAATGGTTTCACTCTCCAGTCTGCAACCCACTTAATCTGCTTGTCTTAGTGTCAAAAGTGTGGTCCGCAACGCAGTCACATGTGCTGTGAGAGTATTTAGCCATATTTCTGCTCACCTGACTTTGTTCTTCATGACTTTTCAGCCTTTTAGCCCATTTACCAGGTCTAACAAACATGATGGGGCCCGATGTAGGTAATAGTGAAATACCAAATTCTAAATACCGAATTTTACTGATTCGGTATTTAGAAATCAGTATTTCAAATGTAGGTAAGAATTCAGTAAAAAATACTGAATCCTTAATATTCGTTATTACCGAATCGGTAATTGAGATTCGGTAATAACGAATACCTACCCATTCATTCCTATGGGCTTAGAGGCCCATAGGAATGAATATGAAGACATTCGGTATTACCGATTCAGTTTTACCGAATCGGTAATACAGGGAGGTATTTCAAGGGTGCCAGGGTGTCCAAAGGACACCCTGTTGCACCCCTGAAATGTGCATGTGTGCAAATGTGACACACATGCATGCCCTAAGGGCATAGATGTGTGCCACATGGCACTTCAAAAAGAGCAAGAATGTTTTTTAAAGGAATTCCGTAATTACCACCAACTTGAAGTTGGTGGTAATTACCGATTCCTTAAGGCCCAAAAGCACTCTTTTATGTGCTTTCTACATTGCATTTAAGGAATCGGTAATACAGATTCCTTAAATGCAAGGCCAATAAAGAATCGGTATTAAGAAATCGGTATTTACCGGTTCCTTATTACCGATTCCTTCCCTACATCACGAATGCCTAAATACTGGCCGGTAACGGTGAAATGTACCGAATTTCACCGTTAACGACCGGTATTTGGGCCACTTACATCGGGCCCATGAATTTTTCATAGGCCCTTTCTAGGACCGAAGCCCTCTGTTTTCTTTGAAGCCCCAAAACATATGCAGATTTAGATATGTGACAGCAGGTAAACTTCTACAAAACAAAAATATTTTTGTGACTATTAGATTTCAAGATTGTCCCTATTAAAGTCTTCTTGTCAGGCATCTTCCTACCTGTGCCTTACCGGGGATGAAAGAGGAATGTAAAAATCTCCAACCATGAATGGTGAAATTAAAGGTAGGGACCTAAAAATCAGCCCTGTGCAGTTGAAATCCTGATTGCATGGTGACAGGACTCTAGGGGCCAAAATAAAAACTCAACCTGGGCTGGGAATTGTGGAGATGATCGGTTTTGGTTGTTCCGCTCATAATTTCAAGCCAATTGTGTCTCCCAGGCCAGCAGCAGGAACTTAAACTTTTTTACAGCAAGGGCAGAAACCCAATATAAGGTCAAGAAGATTCTATGAACGTTGATGTTAATCTGTGTTGGCCATCACCAACACAGAGAGTTATCTGGCCCCTGCGGACTCACTGTGGACCTACAAGGTCTGCAATCCAATCAGTTTCACATTGTTCGAGAGTCCCTTCCACCTCCCTTGTGCCTTCTCCTGATAACAGTGAAACATTTACTGTTGAGCAGTACATAGAGCATTTACGGATCTGTACGTCGTAAACCCCAAGGCTTCTCAAAAGTTGGGTACGCAGGCTGCTACAGAGACTTTGTAAAGCCCAGCCTATAGATTAGCATAACTTCCTTTATTTTGTGGCAGGCACCATCTCAGTTATGTTGTGGCGTGCTGGATTGAAGCTGTTAGCTATTACGGATCATAAAATGGGAATCATAATTACTACCAGCAACTCATCTTCCTAAGTATTGAACATTTTAACAATGCTAGGTATTGATAAAATGCATATTATTTCAAAAGCCACAGCTCTGCCAAGATGTACTTTTTTTTTTAAAATCTGTTTATTAGTATAGTATTTCGAGCAGCAACATGTATACATTTGCATATATACACGAATACATTAACAATCTCGGTGGTACATGTATGCAGTGCTCAGATCATTGTAAGAAACACAGTGTATTCGATTTTATATTTTTCAGATTGTACCAAACTAACAATCCCCAACTATATCGGATCCCACCCTCCACCCTCACGGAATCCCACCCGACACTCTCTCAACAGGTACATCATTGAAAGATCGACCAATGGGCGACACCCACCTTATGAACACATATTGGAAGTTGAACACACAGATAAGGTGCGGTAGCGTGTACTGTGGGGCAGGGCCCCCGTATCCCATCGCAGTGCACCGTACGCTGCGTCCGTGCATGGAAAAGTGAAGCAGGGCTTAGTTATACTACTAGTGGCTACTCACTCGTGTCACCTTCATCCTCGGCACTGTCAGCCTCAAATGCCCCCACCATGGTAAACCAATCCAGTGAGATCGGATTTTTCCTGAGCCCCCTGCGTTCCTCTCTCTGTAGGGCCTCACCCTCCGCTTTACCCCAGCGCACTACTTCTGCCCGCCATAGGTCAGGATTAGGTGGTCTAGACGATTTCCATCTGATTGTGACAGCGCGCTTCGCCAGCAACAGAGCCAGATCTGAGAAGCGCGTCGCCACGGACCTGGTGCGTGTTGATGGTCCTAGTCCCAGTATGGTATGTTCCAGTGTAGGGGGTCTGGACAGAGTACCAGCTTGCTCAAGGGAGGTATGTACAGAGGACCAGAAATACCCTAGTTTAGGGCATTGCCATAACATATGTACCAATGTTGCATCGTCTGCATCACATCTGGGGCAGTTGCTCTTGGAGGTAGGGAACATCACATGGAGGCGGTGTGGTGTCAGGTACGCTCTGTGTAGTAACATCAGTTGGATAAACTTGTATTTGGGGTTTCTAGCTACTTTTTTGGGGAACTGAAGTACGCGCTTCCACTCAGTGTCTCGCAACGGCCTTCCTAAGTCTGTTTCCCATGCCGCCCTCAGTGGTGACAGTGTAAGTGCCCTCCCTGTTTTTATGCTAGCCGTGAGCCACCTGGTCAGATGGCCACCCGCTCCCATGAGGTAGAGCATGGCGACGAGAGGATTCGTAACAGGTTCCTGCCCGTCAGGCGACCATTTGCGTGTAATATAATGGCGGAGACCAGCATGTAGAAGCTCTGCCAAGATGTACTTGTATTGATTAACATAAAAAGTGTTTGTTTTTTTAGTCCTCATTCGTGAATGAGTAATTTTTTGAGAGGTATGAGCTGAGGGAAAGTTCTGAAGGAGAGGGATTTCTTTTTGGTTCAGGGGTTCCAACCCTCTCCTAGTTTCCTGAGTACCGGCCTCATGTAAACCAGGCAAACAGAGGATTTTTGTCGACCTGGGTGATACTTCTCTTCCCTGCCATGGTTTTACTTATTTCATAATCATTGGACCTTATATAGGTGTTGTCTGATGAATGTTAACATAACTTGTGTTGCACTATATTTAGGCTCAAACTCCATGCCCCCTTGTTTGAGTAAGCTTGACCACAGCTACTTCTGGAGGGTGAAGGAAACTGAAGGAGTGTTTGCTAGTCACTAAAGACCTAGTATACATCACCACGCACCACTGGTTAGACTAGCCTGGTTCACGTCTGATAGCACCGGGTGCTCCCTGAAAACCATAGGATCTGGATAAAAGATCTGACTGTCCTCGCTCTGTAATTCAGAAAATAGTCCAAGACGCACACATATAAAGAATACCTGTACTGCAGATAAAACCATTGTGAATATACTCTACTTTAGTTAGACTCGATTGACTCCTTTCCCCGGAAGGTAAGGGCTTCTCTACCTCATGCATTACCTCTCCCTACCCCTATGTGTATACCCAAACTTTGGATCCAGCCCAATGAGGCAACTGGTAGGTACTGGTGAGGTAAACCTCAGACTTAGGCCTGCCCAGTTCCTCATCATAAGTGTTTACTCGCTCCTCTCTGACTCCTGGGTTCTGTGGAGTGGCCAGAGGGTTGATAGCTGGTGCTGTAGAAGAATCCACAAATAATGAAACCATCTTTGGTTTCTATATAAATCCCACTGCTACTCAAAGCTAGGTCTGCTGCTACTTATCACGTCAAATAATCTAACATTTAAGAAAACCTATTCAGAAGGGAGACAACCTTTACAACGCAACTTTTACTACGCAGTGCCATTACGACGCAACTTTTACAACGCAAACCATTACAACGCATTGCGCTGGGGGCGCTCTAGGATAGGGAATAGGTTTAATTTACTATCCAACACCTTCCCTACTATCCACGGGGACTGGAGTTGGAATAGTAAATTAAACTATTCACTATCCAGCGCCCCAAAGCACTATGCGTTGTAATGGTATGCGTTGTAAAAGTTGCGTCGTAATGGCATGCGTTGTGAAAGCATGCGTTTTGATGTCATACATCCATTCAAACAGCATTGGAATAGGAGCACCGCACCATTTTTATCAAATCAGCAACATTACACTAGCACTGTGGTTTTCGAAATCCATTTTAATGCCACAGGAATACTGCACTATAACATGTCAATCCATGACCTTTCAGTGTCACTGCTGCTTGATAGCGTGCACACACTCAGAGCTATAGCTTGTGAAGATTCTACTGCATTGTACATAAACCACACCATTACCATTTAAATGTTATGGCATCTGCATTTATAGAGTGTACATCTGCCATGATATTGCCTCTTAGCGCTTCATTTAGAAATCAGGAGGCGGACTGGCAGCTTGCCGATGCAGCTGAGGCCTTGGGTCCGCCAGGGACTTTCTGTCAAATCTGTAGATGTCTCTAGTGGACTCTTTTGGCAAAAGTGCTCCCACCGACTAGGCAGGAGCACTGCATCAAAGTTCAAATGCCAGATGGATCCCATATCAATGAGGGCCGGTTGACACTATTTTCTGCTCTAGAAACAAACCTTTAGTGCCCTGATTACAAATACAGCGCTAATTTACAATCCAGTAATTTCTGGCAGGTTACACCTGCCAAAAAAAGCAAGCCAAGAAGGCAAAACATGCAGAATTCTGTGTGTTACATACTGATTCCCTGTTATGCCTCATTTGCAAGTTAAAAAGTCAGAATATGAGATATTTACTGCACTGGTGAATAGGTCACTCGGGTAATGTGAATTCATGAAAAGCGTAAGTAAATCTGCACCAAATTAGGACATATATCATGGGTGCACGTTTGTGACTTTCTTTAATAATTGGGATTTGGGCCTCTAATTACATGTCTGTGTTAGCCAAGTCCTTTTATTTTTATTATGATTGTACATATACAATTTTATATCTATACTAATATAATAAAGAGAGAGCCCAAACCTTTGAGGCGGGTAATCTCAGGAACCACAGCACCAATCACAACACCCAATACAGCATTGGAAAGGGCAGTTGCAGCAGAAGGACATAGGCTATGCAGACGCCCACCATATACATTTAAAAGGTAAAAGAACCGTGCCAGCAAAGTAGTCCCTTGTGGGCGTGTCTGCGTTGTGCTATGGGCGTGTGCTGGGCGCGTGACAAACGCTGGGGGTGTGTGGTACGTTCCGCCCTTCATGCCATGTCTCATATCGTGTGCTGGGGGCGTGGGCGTGTGCGGGGCGCGGGATTACGGAAAGCGAGCGTTGTGCCCATTATTTAATTGTTTTTTTTTCCCAGGTTCTGTACACTCCAGCTCCGGGTGTCCACCCTGCTCCCTTTAAAAACCCCTGCACCCCATAATCATAACCCACCCTTACTCCTTAAAATACCCCAACACCCTTAAACACTAAACCATCTTAACCCTATAAATATACCCTGTACCCCAAAACCCAAACCTATACCTAAACCCTAAAAATACCCCTGTACCCCAAAACCCAAACCTAGCCCTGAACCCTATAAATACCCCTGTATCTCAAAACCCAAACCTACCCCTGAACCCTAAAATACCCCTGTACCCGCAAACCTACCCCATAACCCTAAAAATACCCCTGTACCCCAAACCTACCCCTGAACCCTAAAAATACCCCGTACCCCAAAACCCAAACCTAGCCCTGAACCCTTAAAATACCCCTGTATCCCAAAACCCAAACCTACCCCTGAACCCTAAAAATACCCCTATACCCCAAAACCCAAACCTAGCCCTGAACCCTAAAAATACCCCTATACCCCAAAACCCAAACCTAGCCCTGAACCCTAAAAATACCCCTGTACCCCAAAACCCATACCTAGCCCTGAACCCTTAAATTACCCCTGTACCCCAAAACCCAAACCTACCCCTGAACCCTAAAAATACCCCATTACCCCAAAACCCAAACCTAGCCTTGAACCCTAAAAATACCCCTGTACCCCAAAACCCATACCTAGCCATGAACTCTTAAAATACCCCTGTACCCCAAAACCCAAACCTACCCCTGAGCCCTAAAAATAACCCTATACCCCAAAACCCAAACCTAGCCCTGAACCCTAAAAATACCCCTGTACCCCAAAACCCATACCTAGCCCTGAACCCTTAAAATACCCCTGTACCCCAAAACCCAAACCTACCCCTGAACCCTAAAAATACCCCTATACCCCAAAACCCAAACCTAGCCCTGAACCCTAAAAATACCCCTGTACCCCTAAACCCATACCCATCGCTAAACCCTAAAACTACCCCTGTACCCCATAACTCAAAACTATATCTGAACCCTTAAAATACCCAAACAACCCAAAACATATCCTCAGTACCTCAAAACATATACCCCTATACCCATACTTACCTTATCCAAACATTAAAAAAAAAACATGCTTTTAACATTCATGCATTTACAACGAATTTCGTTGTATATGTATGCGTGGTAAAAGCATATAAAATGTAATGCCATGCGTTATAATGGCATTGCGGAGTCATGGTACTTTCGTAATGAAAATATGCGGAGTGATGGCATGCGGAAAGAAAGTTGCGGAATAATGGGTGTTTACCCTCCCCGGTAAGTACATTGGTGGCACGGCGGCCCACATCTCCAGCAACATACTCATATTTTTTCACCACCGATTTGAAAAATGCACAGGTCTCTCTCATTGATGGCCAGCACCGACATACACTTTTAGACACACCTACGGCCACAAGTTCTAGAATTGCGAACTTTAGAGCTGGGGAGCTACGTTCGAATCTCGGTATCAGCTCAACATCCTGTGATTCCAGGCAAATCACTTTGTCTCCCCGTGCCTACCACAAATGAATGTGTTCTACTGTAATGTAAATTGTGCTCATGCCATGTTCTCGAGTTCGCGCTATATAATATTGCAAGGATAAATAAAGTAGGGAAACTCGAGTTCACACACTACTGAACGCGCACTCTTAAGTGCATCAGCAGTGCACTGTGAATCGGAGCGTTTCACAGGCCTGTCACAGATAAGAAATGCTATCAAAACGAAATCCTACAAAACAATATACTACTGGCCGGCAGCAATTCATACCCGGACAACGTCGGGCCGGGCTGCTAATATATATATTTGTAATATACTTCCTCAAAAGCACTTATCCTCAAAAAGAAGCCACGCTCGCGTAGAGATTACAGGCACAAACAAAACTGCTGATTTAGGAATCCTGGCCTCTTAGTCTTAAGCGTTTCGAACTTTTGCCAGTCATTGGTCACAGGCAGCCGCTGAATCACACATTAAAACTGCTCCAAACCACCAGGTAATTAGTAAAGGCTTTGTATTGGTCCCATCAGGACCACACAAGTAAGTTCATTTTGAAATGCATCATGGGACTGGTGGTTCAAAGTCATACAATCTTACCCAGAGTGGGTGTTGTTTTCATAGTTAAGCAAACAATTTCCATCGCCCTCCGTGGGCTAGCCGCTTTCTTTTTAAAGAAACTTATAACTGGCCACTCGACGTTCCGTAATTGTTTCTTTCATCTAAGAAGCAACTGAGCCATTTTTCTTCGCAGTGGAGCAGGCTTCACGGATGGACCACTGTATATATATGCTCAAAAGCACTTGTCCTCAAAAAGAAGCTGCACTCGTGTTGAGATGACAGAACAAACAAAACGTGTGAGATTCTGCGGCTGCCTGTGACCAAAGACACGTAAAGCTAAGAGGCTGAGATTCCTAAATCAGCAGTTTTGTTTGTGCCTGTCATCTTGACGCGAGTGCAGCTTCTTTTTGAGGACAAGTGCTTTTGAGGGGGGGGAATATATATATAGGTTGTTGTTTTTTATGCAACAGCCTATTGGATACTTAGTACAAGAATAAAATGGAGGTGTGGAAAGATTCAGCTTTGAGACACCTATCTTCCTCAGATAAAAAACCTCTTTTGAGTATTATGCTTGCCAACACTGGTTGGGTATCAGAATTCTGAGAAAACAGTGCTGTTTAATATTCTTGATACTCATAATTGCATTTTAATATCATCCAGTGGTGGCTGGGTTGGGTAGTTATAGTTAGGGACATGTTTACATAGGAAAACATGTTTTGGTCTGCTTATAGCTTTGGTACTGTTTGGCTAATCTTCAGGAAACTTTTCCCCAAAAAATCTCATTCACCTTTCTGGAAAGTTTCAGGGCGATCCATCAAGTGAAGGATTAGAAAATGGGTCACAAAACACGTTTTCCCCCCTAATTTTTCCATAGAACAAAGCTACAGGCAACACCGATGAATAGATTTACAACACATTTCTCAATAAGCAAGATCTTGGTCCAGCAAATGCGCTTTTCAGGTCTCGCCTAGCGAAGCAGCGCGTGCGCTGCTCGCTTGCGAGACCTATTGTCACCGATTTAGCTTCGGAAGCGGGGTGGAAGCTCCACCCATGCTTCTGATTGGAGCGGCTCAAAAATGCTTGCTTTTCATTGGAAGTTAGGCATGTTTTGTTCCCTCCCCATCTCCTGCTTGCCGTGCCTGCCCGGACAGGAGATATACACGCGCACTGCGCCTCTTTTGCTCACGGCAGACTCAACCGGGCTTCATTGGGTGGTATATGTATTGGTTTCACTTTTGTATTTCACTACATCCATTTCTACTCACAGCCTCTGGGAACTCAACTGCTTTGCACTAGGGGTGTTTCAGCAAGTATAACCTTTGAAAATAAGGTGTGCATTTTTTATTAGCTGGCGCCGGATCATGTTTACTCCTCTCAGGCACGGAGCTCGGAGGCGCAGGGGGTCACGGCGATAATGCATTTTTTATTAGCGGGTGCCGGATCAGGTTTACTTCGGGCAGGCACGGAGGTCAGAGGCGCAGGGGGTCACGGGGAGGACAGGGGGATCCCGGCACACTCTGGGTGCTTTTCCGCAGAGGCAGCAGCGTGTTCATTTTCACATCGCGCTTTCACTTAAAGTGAAAGTGCGATGCAAAAATAAACACGCTGCTGTGTGCATGATGGCGACAGCTTGTTAACAACTGTTTACAATGGTACAGGAATTACTGGAATGTGCGGGCGGGCATGCGCCAGACTTTCCCTTGTCAATCACCAGCCAGGGCGCTCATTTTAGATAAAAAATTGCAAGCGCTCGGGTACTCGCACGGTCACACTGGTGATTACTCACGACGGGCGCACGACTCCACTGCGAACAAGTACAACTCTGGGGAGGCGGAGAGGGAAAGAAACTTTCCATCGCTAGCTGGCCTCCGAAGGGACCGCGGGGCTCGGATCTACGAAGGTCAGAGGAAGAGAGGGCTGAAATGCGCCCAGAAGGGCCCATTTCCTCCAGTCCGCAGTTGTTTCCTCGCTACCGGGCTTGGCTAGCGGTTTCACTGGAGCGGGGCGGTTCCGCAGACATCCTGCTTCCTTAAGAGCAAACACCATGTTTTTAGCAACAACTTACTACTTTGGCAGGCCTCTCCCAGCGTGTATTTTCGGGGTGTGGGAACCGCCTCCAAAGGTGCGTGAAGGGAGACTTCCTGCAAGCTGCCGTTTCACAGGAAACCGGTTCCCTTTATACATTGCTGCAAAATATGATTGTTTCCACACCAAGGCCTTTGTGCTTCAAAACTTCAGTCGGGCAGGCTTATCCAATTTTGCAGACCATTTCACCTGAATTTAGTCTACTTTCTACGGTACAGATGGCTGACCAAAAGAAGATGGGCCGGGAAATCAGATGTAGCCCAGCCAGAATGGTAAAATACATTAAATAAAATACTTTTCTGGTAAAGTAGTAATAGCTATAGCACTTGCACTATAAAACACAACGAATCATAAAGGCAGCCACGGACCGCTCCGTCCATCAGATGAGTGTTTTGTTCGTGAACTCTGCCTTCCCGGTGTCTGCCTGCCCCTGCTGGGCAGGATTCCTTCCTGGAGCAGATCCCTGTCTACTCCTCCTCGGGCTATGGGGACCCCCTCAGGCACTTCCCGTCCACCTACGTGGGGCTGCCGGGGTGCAGGAGAAGGGCTTCTCGGCCCCTGCCTACTCCCACCAGACCGCGTCCAGCGCAGCCTACACACAATCTGCCTGCAAATACGGGGCGGCCAGCTTCTACCGGGACAAGGAGCCCCCCTGCTCGCTGCCCAGCCTGGACGGACACATTAATTTTTGTTAGGCACGGGGAGATTTAGTGATTGGCCCAGAATGTTGAGCGTCCCTTGCCAAGACTTGAACCCGGTTTCCCAGCTTCAATGTAGACCACTCTAGCCGTTAGGCTACATCCTGTCAGTTACTTCATCTGTTTGTAACCTCTGTCCCATATTCATGTATATGGGTTTCCATTGATGCATTCTATAAAAGGTTGAGTAGAGACAGCAGACAGACAGAGCCGAAACTCTGATAGATTGATGCGAGGTTCAATCAAGCTATCAGTGAAGGTGGTAATAGCATTAGAATAGTTCATCGTATCTACTTAACGTATTAATCTGTCATCTGCATGTTACAAGGTGTGCTTTTCAGGAGACACATTTACAATCTATGCTACTTTATGAGTCAAAACTGTGATTAAACAAGACACGCCTGTCTAAAGGCATCAGAGTTATCTTACCATTATTATTATTCCCTGAGATTTACTCGACACACAAAGCTCTCTCCACAGGTGCTTTAACCCCATAGGGTATTTGAAACACAGCCTTTGCAGCCAATTAAGCCAGAACAGATTTACTCTTGAGTTTCTCCTAGGTGCCAATTTCATTGTGACTGAGATTTTTAAAAGAAAATAAATTATAAATTGACTGTCAGACTTATTTTCATTACTCCGCCCCTTGTGATTCCACTCTTTTTGTTGCCCACCTTGCCCCCCAATCTTTGGGTTCCCAGAGTAAAGTTTTTCCATTTCGAGCTCTGCTGAGAGCCTTGTTACGCTTGCTCTAGTAATCTCGAGTAGGCCGGTAATGGAAGGTATCTGCCTCGTGGGGTTTACAATGCCCTCAATAACTCCTCAAGTCTGGAGGTTTTCACCTAAATAATTTACCTCCTCGAAGCGGGCGACATCACACGTCCAGGTGAAATATGGGGGGCGGCTGGTGACATTTGAAAGTGGTGAGGCGTAGCGCGCGTACCCGAACAACCTACCCCCCCCGAAAAAATTGTCTTTATGTATGAACTGGCTTGGCCGTCCATGCTGGACTGTTCCGTTTGGAGCAGGGTGAAGACTGGTTTGCGTATAGCTGGGTCCAAATTAAGGTGACATGGTGTGCACAAAAACAACGAAATGGAATGCAGCCTGTGTAATCACCTGATGAATTCAAGAATTACATCCATCACTTTTTTGTATTCTTTAGGATGTTTATTGAGGTCAGCTTACTTGAATCTCCTAGTTACTCGTAATAGAAAATTGCATGAAATAAATGAAATTTTTTTTTAAACTGCACGATTTTTAAAGCAAAACTACTAATCCCAGAATGCAACATCCTGTTATCTAAACCGCCGTACCAACTTGAAGGTGTCACACATTAGATGGTTTTACTTAGCCACAAAGAAAAGGTTAAAGTGTGAAATAAAGCATATGGTAGGCATGCTTGTAAACGATATTCAAATTGTACATATTTCGTCATAAAGATGTCTCCGGTGACCTCCGTAAGACACTTACCCTTCAGCATCATTGCTTCTGATGTCCCTAAGCTCTGTGTCATTTGAAGAATAATTAGGCGGGCTCTTGGGATGAATTACTTGACTGCAAACTCAACATAGCATGAGAAGCCAACTAATACTGAAAAAAACACCAAGACAAGGCTCAGAGTGCCTAATGATTAAGTGGTCTCCGTTACTTATCAGCGCCAGGATTGGCTGTGTAGCAGCGTAACTCCCTGCCCCATTCGGAGACCGGAGGCTGCGGCATGAGGCAATCCTCGGTCTCCCAAGGGGGAGGCTACTGCGCATGTTCGGGCTGGTCAGAAAAATGACCAGCCCAAAGCAACCATGCGCGCCAGCAGCACTGCTGAGCAGCGTGAGCACGCACGCTCACAACAACCCGATCATATACAGCCCTTTCTCCTCTATAAGCTAAATCTGGTGCGGCCGGTGAAGTTTCAGATGGCGGTGCGCATTGGTTGGTGGGGCAACGCCCGAACGCCCTAATGGACGCACCGCCGCTGGGGGAACAACAATATTTATTTCACAGTGGCTTATCTAGCCATCCTCAGTGTGGGGCCCGGTGTCCGCATGAGGGGGGGGGCTTTGGCAGTAATGATTACCGCAATGGCGTCCTGCACGGCCGTACGTAAGGGGGGGCGCCGCCAGCCAGGGCTCGAGTCGGGGTACCACGCGGGTGGACTGCGTCCCCCCACTTATTTTACCAGGAGGTCGATTACTGGAGCCAATGGAGCCACACATTCTCTCTTTGACCTCTCTGGGGCGAGATCGGAGCTCATTCAGAACGCTGCTCACGCGCTGGCTTCTCTGATGCAATCGCATCTAAGGGGTGAGCGAGGGGAGGCAATGAGTCTGATGGTGCAAGCCACCTTTCGTGACATCACTTCCTGTCGGGACGTCAGCGTTACCCCACTTCTTTTTTTAGGACTTGTACCCTAGACACCACCCATACCGCCCCCCCCCCTTCTCCCCGTTACGCCGCTGCAATTTCGACATGGTATTCCCCCAAAGCTCCCAATGGAACATACGTCATCATCCCACCAAATTACCGACGCCTAGGGTGCTGGAGTGGGAATAGCTGGCCCATGTCCGTGCCGTTAAGAGAGCCCGGCCACCCCGGTGGATTGGATTTACCAGCCCCCAGAGACCACCGTGGATTGGCAGTGCCTCCCCCCTGTGCAAACACCCCAGCCGCGGGAGCCGATGCCACCGCGGACGGGGATCGCGTGTTAAAAGAATCCCTCTGCGGTGACAGTGACTGGCACTCCGGCTCTCGCAGACATGTCTGTTATGGGTTTAATAGCCCTCCGAGTCTGGTAACAGGCTACCCTCAGGCAGACATAGTGTGCCCTGACAAGGCAAGCAGCGAGGGGGAGGGAGGGAGCGAGACTGATTATTTCGGTTGCTGTAATGTGCCAGGAGGCGTTTTCCCAATTGGATTGCTGTCTTGTCTGCGCAGACTGATGGTATTTGTTAGTGGTGCAGTGGCACTCTCGGGGTGGGGTGGGGGGGCAGAGATGAACTATTGGTACAGATGATCGGGAGCGGTATAGCGGTGGAGATAGCCGATAGAGAAAGCTCCCGTGACATGCTTTAATACATACGTGGAGAGTGCATTTATTTTTATTTTACTCATTTGCACTGTTCTTCTAATGTCACTTCCGGCCGCTTGGAAGGACTAGACCAGGAAGGCTATTCTCCACCCCAGCCACTGCTTCACGCTCACGTCACATATTAATCCGTCAGTGTGCACAGGCCCTTACTCATTTATACATCCGCATTTGCCCACGATCACCGTCTCACACAGCCCACACATTCAGTTACACACAGGTACATACAACCCCACGTAAACATACTCGAACCTGTCCTTCAATTGCCAAGCACTGTTAGAACTAATTTTAAAAAAAAGTCCTTTTAGCTTTGCTAGTGCTTGTTATTTGCTTGTGATGTTTATGGAGGACACTCTGGCTGTGCCCGACCTAAAAAGGACTTTTTCTATAAAAGTGTCTAAAAATAATGTAACTGATATATGAAGAACCAAAATGAAACAGCCTTTACCTATTGTATTGTATTGTAATTGCATTTATATTGTGCCGACTACTCCTGACGAGGCGTCTACGCGCTTTTTTCGGCGAGTAGCACGCTACTCTGGAACCCATAAAGGATTAGTGGTGAATTAGTAGAGTGGAATATGAAAATAATTTGTGCGGAGCCAGTGCTCTATAATGCAAGATCACTGTATACTATAAGCGGTCTCTCTGTTGCGACACAGATCTGCACATGCTCACTGGTGTGTGTTCAGTGTGAATCAAAGTCAATCTCTAGAGGACAACTGCACCAATCTGTACCTGCTCATCTTAAACCAGATCCAATCTTTGTAGTAGAGGCATTAATCACTGCATGCTGACTGACAACCATTTTCTATCACTATTTCCCTTTGCTCTGCCACGCTAAAAACAAAAATAAATACACCACAATAGTTTGTGCAGTAAACACAACTCATTACCACAAGCTAAGAGAAGAGATACTAATCATAAACCTGTGCTCAAAACATACAAGGGATGGAACGCTGACCAGGTCAAATTAGTGCCATACTCAACCATCAAAACGTGTGTAGAAGTAGAAACGTATTGCTATATGTTCTAAGAAGAAACATTAATTGTTAAAGCATTCTCGGAGAGGAGTTCAAGCACTGGAAATGGACAGTTCCTGAACATTTTCAGCTATCCTATCATCTCTAGCTCTTTTATTTTTTTTTTCTTTAGGGACCTCACCAGCGCCATGAAACTGACTCAGTGTACGTGCGCTTTATAAGTTCTTTTTTAAATTAAAAAAAATTAAAATTAAAAATTTTCAGATAATTTCAGTCTGTTTTGTGTGCAGTGTTGGCTCCTGCCTCTGGAAAGTGGTGGGGCATAACTATTGCCACAAGTTTACTCATTTTTTCACAATTAGCCTTGGGTTTTCCCTATATGTTGAGAGTTACCTCCAGCGTACTAATGTCAGCATTTTGTCATGGATACCCCCTAAGGCCAAGGACTACACACTATATGGCAATGCCAGAATTTTGCCATTTATACTGCCCATAAACCATGGATGACCCATATGTCGCAAAATATCCTTCACTATGTCAGAGCCAGAATTTGATCATGGTTTGCTTCCCCGAAGCAACCTCCATGCAAATATGCCATGGCTCCCTCCTTGAGGCCAGGTAATACGTCCAGTATTCCAGGACCAGCATTTTGCAATAGGCGTTGCCCTATTCCAGACATTACTTCCAGTGTTCAAGAGTCCACATTTTGCCATGGTAGCCCTTGCTTATGTCAAGAATTATCTCCAATGTGCCATCGCCAGAATATTACCACTAGTGCCCCCATGTCAAGAATTTCCTCCAGTATGCCAGTGCCAGCATTTTTCCATAGGTGGCCTGCATTTGTAGCACCCTTTACTCTGTTCTGATCACCACGAAGATTAGAACCGGAAAGGACACAGCCATGTGCTAAACCCATTCCAACTGGAAAGAGGTCATCTCCTCTCCATACTTTACATATGGCAAGTCTGGAATGCATGAGAAGGGACAGCTACAGATAAAACTTGCATTTATGCAACTCATTTAGGTTTGAGAAAGAATAGTAGTGAAATCAATGTAAGAAAAGGCAATTTGATTATTGGATATACACAATCAACATGCCTTGATTAAACAAGACAATTCTCCTGAGGAAGGCTTGTTAGCCGAAACGCGCTTAGAGAATAGGAGAACAGTGGAGTACTCCATATGCATTGAGAATATTGAATAATGTAGAGTACACATTGAGAATACTGGATCATCTTATGTACTCTGGCTAAGGGAGAGTACTTTGTTATTGGATAATACAGATTTCCACAGATAGTTTACTGTTTATAATAGTTTATGAACTTTGTTTTAAACAACTGTGATCAGCTAGTGCAACCATATTTCAAGTTAAAAAAGATATATATATATATATACATACATACATACATACATACATATATATATATATATATATATATATATATATATACATACATATATATATATAGGTGTGTCTAAAAGTGTATGTCGGTGCTGGCCATCAATGAGAGAGACCTGTGCATTTTTCAAATCGGTGGTGAAAAAATATGAGTATGTTGCTGGAGATGTGGGCCGCCGTGCCACCAATGTACTTACCGGGGGAGGGTAAACACCCATTATTCCGCAACTTTCTTTCTGCATGCCATCACTTCGCATATTTTCATTACGAAAGTACCATGACTCCGCAATGCCATTATAACGCATGGCATTACATTTTATATGCTTTTACCACGCATACATATACAACGAAATTCGTTGTAAATGCATGAATGTTAAAAGCATGTTTTTTTATGTTTGGATGAGGTAAGTATGGGTATAGGCCTATATGTTTTGGGGTACTGAGGTATATGTTTTGGGGTGTTTGGGTATTTTAAGGGTTCAGATATAGTTTTGGGTTATGGGGTACAGGGGTAGTTTTAGGGTTTAGCGATAGGTATGGGTTTTGGGGTACAGGGGTATTTTTAGGGTTCAGGGCTAGGTTTGGGTTTTGGGGTATAGGGGTATTTTTAGGGTTCAGGGGTAGGTTTGGGTTTTGGGGTACAGGGGTATTTTAAGGATTCAGGGCTAGGTATGGGTTTTGGGGTACAGGGGTATTTTTAGGGTTCAGGGCTAGGTTTGGGTTTTGGGGTATAGGGGTATTTTTAGGGTTCAGGGCTAGGTTTGGGTTTTGGGGTACAGGGGTATTTTAAGAGTTCAGGGCTAGGTATGGGTTTTGGGGTACACTGATATTTTTAGGGTTCAGGGCTAGGTTTGGGTTTTGGGGTATAGGGGTATTTTTAGGGTTCAGGGGTAGGTTTGGGTTTTGGGATACAGGGGTATTTTAAGGGTTCAGGGCTAGGTTTGGGTTACTGGGTATTTTTAGGGTTCAGAGGTAGGTTTGGGTTTTGGGGTACAGGGGTATTTTTAGGGTTCAGGGGTAGGTTTGCGGGTACAGGGGTATTTTTAGGGTTCCGGGGTAGGTTTGGGTTTTGAGATACAGGGGTATTTATAGGGTTCAGGGCTAGGTTTGGGTTTTGGGGTATAGGGGTATTTTTAGGGTTTAGGGATAGGTTTGGGTTTTGGGGTACAGGGTATATTTATAGGGTTAAGATGGTTTAGTGTTTAAGGGTGTTGGGGTATTTTAAGGAGTAAGGGTGGGTTATGATTATGGGGTGAAGGGTTTTTTAAAGGGAGCAGGGTGGACACCCGGAGCTGGAGTGTACAGAACCTGGGAAGAAAAAACAATTAAATATTGGGCACAACGCTCGCTTTCCGTAATCCCGCGCCCGCACACGCCCACGCTCCCAGCACACGATATGAGACATGGCATGAAGGGCGGAACGTACCACACACCCCCAGCGTTTGTCACGCCCCCAGCACACGCCCATAGCACAACGCAGACACGCCGACAAGGGACTACTTTGCTGGCACGGTTCTTTTACCTTTTAAATGTATATGGTGGGCGTCTGCATAGCCTATGTCCTTCTGCTGCAACTGCCCTTTCCAACGCTGTATTGGGTGTTGTAATTGGTGCTGTGGTTCCTGAGATTACCCGCCTCAAAGGTTTGGGCTCTCTCTTTACTATATTAGTATATATATATATATATATATATATAAATTAGATTGAAGAATATAGATGTCTTACTGTTCTGATGTGCCAGAATAGTATGAATTATGAGTGGTATGAATGAAAATGATGGAATAAGAATTTGGTACTTTTTATATGTATATTGTTCATATTGTGGAGTCTATTAATAAAATGCATGATTTTTTATATTTTTTAATATATCTGTGTGAATTGAGCCTTATTATATCATGGTATATATTATATTGAGAATTAAGATGATAGTTGCCTGAGGATATACTGATAGGTGCCCTAAAAGCCCTATTTTTGCAGACATACTGTGTTGCTGGAGGCATGTGCACTATTTATTCTAAATAAAATGGATTATGCCTGATTGGATTGTTGTTGAATTATGCCCCTCAGACATGTGCAGTCTAGGCCTCCACCTACAGTATGCTGTGCTTTTAAACAACAGTCTGTAAAAGGCTTGTGTCTCAGCTCCCTCATCCCCCCACTCCCCGCCCCTTTACTCCTCCTGTCATCAGGAGCCTCGAGGAAAGGCCGAGGGGAATAACCAGCACGTTAGCAGTATTCATGAAAACACAAAAGTCCTGTTTTTATGAACACTACCAAGTTAACTAAGTAGCAGTTGGGGCCGGAAGTGGCGGCTCAGAGGAGGCAGGGTTGTACCCTGAAGCCCCTGTAAAGGATCCACCACTACTTGTGGGCCTGCTCTATCATTATTTTCTATTTGCAAGAAATGTCTGTCTCCTTTTCAAGCTCATTCACTCCTAGCGTGAATCAATGACAAAGAAAGTAATCCATCGTTTAAACCCACACAACTTGAGATACTAATCAACCTATATTTACTGATGCCACATTTCTAATGCTGTTTCTTCTGCACCCTGTCATGCTAAAGACATTCTAAATACACCAACAAAACATATGCAGCTCATTACTAGATGTTCAAAGGAGATACACTAATTATCTGCCTACACCCCAGCAAATCTGATCAGATTAAAATAGCAGCACACTGCTGGATAAAAAATCCATAGCAGAAGACACATGTCACTACATGCTCAGGGGTAAACAACTCATCACCAGTGTATGGTCAGAAAAGACCTTCAGCACTGAACACAAGCAGCTTCTTCACCTTTGGAGATAACTTTAATACGTGTTATGGACCAGTTCTTTCATGGAACTGTTCACTGCATTCTTTTGCAACCAGTGTCTGTCTTCTGCTGCTTTTCATTCACTCCTGGCATGAATCCGTGTCCCTAAAAATACTGTTGACAGACTCATACACCTGAGAGAGCGCAAACTGATATAAATATATGAGTACATCACACTTACCTATAGAGAGCATAATTCATGAAGAGAAATGCCATGAGTGCTAATAGTATCTGAAATTATATTCTAAATGTATAGCTAATATAGAGATTTAAGTAGAAGTGGAACTAATACAGAAATGTGTGACATTATATGATTTTATTAGACGTGATTATTTTGAATCTATGTCGTGTAGCTGTTAACATATAAGATGGTCTGTGGTAAAACGCAGAACGTGGTAGGCCTCAGGGCCAGAGCTGGAGCTAAAAGGGAAGGTGTTTCTTTTCACGACACAGATTGTTTAACGTTTTTGGTCATTGCATTAATGGGCCATGATTTAGAGTAATGTTTTCTAAATAATAGAATAAGAGTTTTAACATGCTTTAATTAAATGAAGAAATTGAATGCTATAATCATAATGTGAAATATTGTAGGCCTGAAATGTTTTAGCATTGATTTACACGTACATGTCTGGGCTGAGAAATGTTGCAAGCTTTTTTTAGAAGTCTATGAGAGTTGGGTTCTTGGCGGCAGATATCTGTCTGCAACAGGAAAGGGGGGATCCAATTATAAGTGAATGAATAGAGGCCTGTTCAGTAGACGGCCCAGACATGGAGGAGGGTTCTGGAATGTTTAAGGGGTATCAGCGGGCCGGAGAAGAGACTGAGAAGCAAGGTCAACTCTAACGTCTGAGGCCCAATACAAAGCATCATGGAAAAAGCTTGAAGTTGCACCACGTGAGAGGCGTTTCGCAAGGGGCGTCTCAAATGTTGTTGACTGTTTTGTATTAGGGACAGCACCCCTGGGTGGAGTTAGAGCAGAGACCTGAGGACCCTTTAGAGAGCGGATGGGTAGGCAGTGAGGGGTCATGACTGGAGAACTTTAGGGTTTCACCAAGAGACTTAGAGTGGGTGACTTCCCTTGGGGGTCATTCATTGCTGACACCTTTGTTAGGTTGGGATTTGGTTAAGTAGGGATACCATCTAGAACAGGGTAGGGACGCCTAACCTGTGTTTGTTTTCCTCCAACCTAAATGAAGGAGAGATATGCGTCTATGCTGATAGCTTTGCTATTTTTAGAACTTGTGTTAGTGATTTCTGTTGCTCGTCTGAGGGCTTTTCGAGAGCACATGTATGTAATTGGACCTGTGTATCTCGTGAATCTCATTCTGAGATGCTTGTATTTGCAGCTCATTATATCTTTACAATAAACTTTTGAAACCTAGAAGTTGTCCGTGATCTTTGAGAGTAGAGTCCTTTCTTGGGTGAACTAATTTGCAGATAGGTGTACTGTTTCCTTCCAAGACAGGCAATAAAGGTTCAGTCGACCAGAACGAGGTTTGGATCAATAGATATAAGGTATCGATCAAAATCTCGCCCTTTCAGTTGGTAGCTATAGAGGATGGTTGCCTTCTTGAGGACGGTGACCTAGGCCAGGTTAGCTTACCCCAAGGCCCCTAGAAATCGATGATCGGAAGAACAGCCCGCAGATGAAGATCCGGATGACGTGAGACAGAAAAAGCAGCAGTATCGGTCGAGAGTGAGTATAAAGGGTTATGCGTGTTAGATTGCGGTGTTTTTGTATTGTGTCTATGTTGTAATGTCTGGCGGAGTTGAATGTCTGTAGAGTGACTGTGGAACAGGTTGTGAGCGCGCGCAACCGGTGGAAATCTTAAGTTCAAGGAGAGCTTAAGTGGTTCGGGTGTATCGGACACCCAGAGTAATTGTCAACTAGTGTGAAGGGGGTCATGAGGTACCATTGATCACCCGAGAGACCGAGATAGGGGGAACGTAAGAGTGAGTGCGTGAGTAACGGACGCTGGTCGGAAGTTACTGTGTGTGTAAGTAACCTATCAGAGAGACGATAGACATCTCGTCAGTTGTGTTGACAATTACAGATAGACTGTGGACGTACAGTCGAGAGAAGTGACCGCTTGGTCGGAAGTAGTCATTTTTCAGTGTATGAATGAGACGCATGCATAACCGGGAGACGAGTTGAGAAAGGAGGGGTGCTGCTGCGAAGCGGAGAAAAGAGACGTCAGGTGGTGTCGCGCAGTGATTGGTTGACCGGAGAAAGACCGCGCTGTGATAGGCCAAGCTAGCAAAGCCGCGACAGGATTGGTGGATTGTCATCAGGAAGTAAACAGAGTAGCGAGGCTGAATTTTGTGCGCATAATTATGAAGTGTTTTAAATGGTTGAAAGCGCTGTTTAAGAAAGAGAGGCGAGGATCGTATGAAGGGGAAGAAGCCCCGCCGGAGGGTACGCCAGCTCGTTATATGGCAGTAAATGTTGGGTTGCATACGATCCTTTGGATATCAGAGTGGAGTAAGATTACTGAAGGAAACGAGGAACTGACGTTCCCGAAGTACGGGACGTTCAGATTAGAGGTGTTACATCGATTGAAATCAGTCATGACCTCAAAGAGACCCTTGCCTAGACCAACCCAGTTTGAAGCCCTTGATGCATGGCTTAGGGCAGCGCATGAAAGGAATATGAACAGACGACAAGAAAGGGTGAAACGCTCGGTAAGGGCAGTACAGGATGCCAGGTGGGATGCGGATGCTAAAAGATGGAGAGTGCATAATTTGGAAATAAATAAACTGTACCCAGTGTTAGAGGCGCCAGTAAATAAAAGCCCCCTAGAAGAAGATGATGAGAGCGAAACAGAGGACAGCCTGATAAACAGATTACTGACAGACAGGCCACCCCCGTATAATAGAGCAGGGGGAGAGGTCGAGAATACTGAAGGAGAAAAGGGGGGCAATGCAGGAGAGCATAGACCGCTTCCCAGTTCAGAGTGGGATCCTGAGCCAAAGAAAGAGTTGCTCCAGCCTAGTCAGGTGCAACAGGTGGTCGGTAGGTTTGTGGTACAAAGAGCGCCGGAAACGGAAAGCGCCACATCCTACCCATTACCAGATGCACTACAGGTACCTGTTACCATAGGTCCTATAATATCGATATATGACCAAGAGAGAGCAAAAGGGGAAGAACGGAAACGGAAAGACAGAGAAAGAGCAGAGCAGGCAAGGAGGAACGATACCACTAATTCCCCAAGTCAGATGCCGATACCCAGAGAGTGGAGCACCCCGATGCACACAGCAGGGGACCCAGGAGGAGATCCTGGGGGCCCTAGAGGGCCAATGGATCTGAGGGGATCTGGACGAAGATCCTTTCAAGAGCTAAATGAGTACATGAAGCAGTGGGATGAGGCAGTGAAGGCTCAAAAGTGCATCAATGCTGCAGAAGCAGAAAGGGAAAGTCAGGACAGCAGAGCACGAACTCACTGCGGGGCTGGGGAGAGTAGCCCGGAGTGGGACTGTAGAGGGAGTAGGGGAGTCACCCATTGGGCCCGGAATGGAGGTAGAACAGACCTGGAAAACGGGGGCCCCGGGAGTGGAGGGGTGGCGTGCCCAATACTCAGTGAAGGGGAGAGGAGAGCGCAAGAGTACAGGAACAGCTTTAAGTGTCCACACTGTGTGCCTGCCACCAGAGAACAGAATGGGAGTTGTGAGAGGTCGCACCATAGTCCCTGTGATGACAGAAATGAGCGCAGCCCAGGGAATATGGGGAACCAGGAAGGATCGTATCGGATACTAAGCGATACGAGGCAAAGGGAGTGTAGCGACCAGAGGGAAAATAACAGAGAGATGTGCGGTGAGAGGAGAGAAGAAGACGAGAGTGGGCAGAGAGAGAGTAGGGATAAAAGGCCCGTGTTCCATCACCTTCCAAGATCGGATGGCCGAGCATGGGACCTGGAGAGATGGGAGCAAGGGAGGCCACCCATTAATTCTCCTGAGCCCAAACGCAGAGCTCGAAGTTGGGATGGTAGGGAGACCAGTGAGCCCCCTTCAAAAGACATATTGCGAGCTGAGATAAAAGCCAAGAGACTTGATGTCTCCAGCTTAAGGTCAGATCTGGATGACATGGTAGATGGTACCCTGCCTTTAGAAAGAATGGAAATGTATGAACAGGATGAAATACTGTATATGGCAAAGGACATCACACGAAAGGCGAGAGCAGTCCATGAGAAGTTAGTCGAACTAGCAGGCAAATATATGGTGGACTTGTCAAGAACCAAAGCATTACAGGGTAACCACAGGCTACATTACTCAGATCGAGATCTAGATGAGAGGAGAACGATTGGGCTGAAAACACACATAAGGGAACTGATTACTGGAATAAGGACATGGAGGGCACTAGATAAATGGGAAGAGAGGTGGTCCAAGAAAGGGACCGGCAGAAGAAGCATGATTGGTATAACACCAGGACAGCAGGGAATAGAAGCTTACCCTTTGCGTGAAGTTGCCAATGGGAGCTATGTACATGTCCCTTGGAGTAGGGGAGATTTAGCTGCTTTTACCACATCTTTCCCCAAGTTACGAGAGAGCCCCGTGGAGTGGTACAAGCAAGTCGAGAGGTTTGTAAAGATCTCAAAAGTCCTATGGATAGATCTGAACACGCTGTTTGACATTGTAGTACCAGGAGATCTGTGGACAGCATGCAAGGTTAGCGCTGAGTGGCCCACAACGGAGCCAGAGAGAGATGCTAGGACTAATGGGCCGTCCGAGATCGTGATGGAAAAATTCGAGAGAGTGATGACTTGGCTGAAAGAAAAAGTGCCAATGCAAGACATAGATTGGGTCAGAATAGACAGAACGAGACAGGAACCCAAAGAGACAGTCCACGAATATTACGAGAGACTGCTGAAGGCGTTTAAACAGTATAGCGGCTTGGATGTAATGGATCCAAAGGACATAGGGCAATTCGTGTCCAAGTTCGTCCTGGGACTGAGACCGGATATTAGTTTAATGATTCAGCAACACTCGATTTGTTGGCAAAGTAAACCCCTAGATGAAATACTGAGATATGCCAGGTACTGCTGTGATGAGGTAGACTCCAAGGCTAAGAAACTAAAAGAGAAGCTGATGGTGGTACAATTGCAGACAGCAGGAAAAGGGGGACCGCAACGACAGCAGCAAAGGACAGGTACAGGAGGTAAGAAGCAGTACAGTCAGAACAAGGGTAATGAGGAGAGTACTACCTTTAGACCCAGAGTAGACATAGCTACCTTGAAGAAAACGACTAGGTGTCACCAGTGCAACGAGTTGGGGCATTGGAAACGCGAGTGCCCTTACAATGTAGAGATCGGAGAGCAAGAGATAGAGGAGGAAGAGGTCCAGAGCGCACCTATGAGAGGGGCGACGCCATACCAAGGAAAGGTGCTCAAAGGGGGGGGGGCTCCTCCCCGAGCCCAGTTCCCGCAACCTCCTCGAGTAGGGAGTATGGGTAAGACCTATAGACAAATGCCCCTGTTTATGGAAGGGGAAGAATGCTATTATGTGGACCCATTAACCGGACAGAGAGTGGAAAGAGAAGACTGCACCCTTGGGGCAGCCTTAGAGGTAGATCAGAGGGGACCCTATGTGGAAGCAGAAGTAGCAGGGTGCCCTACGACATTTCTGGTGGACACAGGAGCCACGAGATCCACGATCAGATCAGCTGCAGTTCCAGACCTGCCCATGTCTGGAGAGACCATACAGGTGGTAGGGGTCGCAAACAGGAGAATAACCAGCCAATTGACAGAACCGGTACAGGTGAAAATAGGGAAGTACAGCGATGAGCACCAATTTGTGGTTTGCGATTCAAGCCCTGTGTGTCTGCTAGGAAGAGACCTGTTGTGCAAATTGAATTGTACTATATATTGTACACCCCAGGGAGTGGAGGTATTGACTAATGATGATGATGCAGATTTCAAAGTTGCAAACTCAAGAATATGTGTGGAGCTGTACCCTACTTTGACAGTAGACGAGCTTCCCTGGGATTTGAGAGAGACAGTGGCATCAGAGGTATGGGATTTCACTGGGGAAGAGATTGGATTGGTCAAAGGGGTGGACCCAGTGAAAATTGTAGTGAAACCGCATGCTGAGTTCCCAAGAACACCCCAGTATAAATTGACTCCAGAAACGATTGCAGGCATAAAACCCGTGATCGAGTCCATGATTAAACAGGGAATACTGAAAGAAATCGTGGGTAGTCCATGTAACTCCCCGATTATGGGTCTGCAGAAACCAAATGGGAAATTTCGGATAGTGCAGGACCTTCGAAAGATTAATAACATAGTCGTTTCATGTTGTCCAGTGGTACCGAATCCATCAGTGATACTGTTTCAGATTCCATTCCAAGCTGAGTGGTTCACTGTGATAGATCTTTGTCAGGCTTTCTTTTCGATCCCTTTGGACGAAGATAGCCATTTTCTTTTCGCATTTAAGCTGGAAAATCGCGTCCTAACATGGTGTCGTATCCCTCAGGGGTATACAGAGAGTCCATCGATCTTTAACCAGCTTCTGAAGAAAAATCTTGAAAGTCTAGTGCTGCCCCAGAAGTCAGTTCTGGTCCAGTACATAGACGACCTCCTTGTGGCGTCAGACACAGAAGAAGCTTGCAGGGAAGACTCCATTGCTTTGTTAAATCACCTAGCTGCCAATGGGCATAAGGTATCCCCGGGAAAATTGCAGTACTGCCTGACAGAAGTGCAGTACTTGGGACACAGAATTGAGAAAGGCAAACGAAAAGTGTCACCAGATAGGATAGAGGCGATCATGAAAATGAATGCGCCTCAGACCCAGAGAGAGGTCAGGATGTTCCTAGGGATGGTGGGCTATTGCCGACAGTGGATCGTGAACTTTTCACTGAAAGCAAAACCTTTGCAAAAACTGACGCACAAGGAGGTGAGTGATCCGGTACCATGGGACAAAGACTGTTTGATGGCATTCTTACAGCTGAGAGAGGACCTGTGTCGTGCTCCGGCATTGGGAATGCCTGATTACAATAAACAATTCTTTCTTTACTGTTGTGAGAGAGAAGGTTGTGCGTTGTCTGTGTTGGTCCAAATCCATGGGAATGCCCGTAGACCAGTTGCTTATTTCTCAGCTACTTTAGACCCAGTAGCCGCAGCGTTGCCCGGATGTCTCAAATCCGTTGCTGCAACGGGTGTCAGCATTGAGAGATGTGAAAATATCGTCATGGGGCACCCGTTAGAGGTGTGCGTGCCACATTCTGTTGAACTGTTGATGACCAGGACCAAAACACAGCATCTGACCAATAGCAGGCTCACGCGCTATGAGCAAGTTATTCTTGCTGCAGAGAACGTGACCCTCAAGAGATGCTCTGTTTTGAACCCTGCTACCTTAATGCCACTTCCAAATGATATTGATGATGATGATGAATATACAGACCATGACTGTCTCGATGTGACTGAACTATGCACCAAACCCAGACCCGACATCGTAGATGAGCCACTGACCGACCCAGACGAAGTTTTCTTTGTCGATGGCTCATGTGTAAGAGACGAAGTTGGGCAGTTGAGAGCAGCTTATGCTGTTTGTACAATTGAAGGAGTTGTGGAAGCAGGGTGCCTGGAAGGAGTAAACTCCGCTCAGGTAGCCGAGATTATTGCCCTAACACGTGCTTGCTTAGCAGGCAATCAAATTCGAGTCACCATCTACACCGACAGCCAATACGGGTTTGGGGTAGTTCATGATTACGGGCAGTTATGGTCTCAAAGAGGGTTCATGACTTCTTCAGGCTCTCCCATTCGCAATGGAGAGTTTGTGCGCTTGTTGTTAGAAGCATTGCAATGTCCAGCAAGTATCGCAGTTGTAAAGTGCATCGCACATACCAAAAATGAGGACTTTGTTTCGAAAGGCAATAGATATGCTGATGAAGTTGCGCGGTATTGCGCAGAACAAGGTTACTCTTTCACAGAGGTGGATGTGGGTGGAATAAATGTAAGAACTGAATTAGCCATGATACTGGAAACTGTTGATACTTGGGATGAATTGTCAACCATGCAAGAAAATGCTCCTGATTCAGAAAAGGAAACATGGGTAAAGGCAGGATGTGTAATGGGTGAGACTCATTTTTGGGTCTCAGCAGACGGCAGAGCAGTGTTGCCCAATGAGATGGTGAGTCCAATGGCTAGACTCATACATGGTCCCGTACACTTAGGGAGAGATGCTATGCTGAGAGTGTTTAGACAGACTTGGTACAATCCTAAGTTTAGAATAGCAGCAGAAGCAGTGTGCCAGCGTTGTGTGACCTGCCAGCAGCTGAATGTAGGGAAAAGAACACCAGTTGCACTAAGTCACATAGGAAGGTCTGGAGGTCCATTCAACAGAATGCAGATAGATTTCATTGAAATGCCAAGATGCAACCGCCTCCGCTATGTCCTGGTGGTTGTTTGTGTGTTCTCCAGATGGGTTGAGGCATACCCTACACGTAGGTGCGACACCCTCACAGTGGCTAAGTTACTGCTTAGAGAACTTATCCCTCGTTTCGGGGTGCCGGCCTTTTTGGAATCAGATAGGGGAACACATTTTAACAGCGAGCTTGTGAAGATGATTTGTGTTGCACTGAATATAGACCAAAAGCTCCATTGCAGTTACCGACCAGAAGCCTCAGGAATTGTGGAACAAATTAATGGCACGATCAAGTCCAGAATAGCGAAAGTTTGCTCCTCAACGACCCTGAGTTGGCCTGATGCCCTGCCATTGGTACTCATGAGCCTTCGTAGTACCCCAGACAGAAGAACAGGGTTGTCACCACATGAGGTGTTAATGGGGAGAGCCATGAGACTGCCATCTATTCCAGCTACTGCACTGTTAAATATCACAGATGATATGATCCTGGACTATTGTAAGGGGCTGTCTGATGCCATGCGTTCTGTGTCCCTTCAGGTGCAGGCTGCAGAGGTTCCAGCGTGCCAGGGCCCTTGCCATGACCTGTATCCTGGGGACTGGGTCCTGGTGAAGAAACATGTGAGAAGAAGCTGCTTGGATATTCGTTGGCGTGGGCCCTACCAGGTCATCCTGATCACAAGTACAGCTGTAAAGGTGGGAGGCCTGCCCACCTGGATACACGCGTCGCATACGAAAAGGGTTCCAGCACCTCTGGAAACAGCTCCTCTCTCGGATGGACGTCCAGCTGAGGACCAAGAAGCCATAGAGGGGGCTAGCCAAGCTGTAGAGGTGCCAGTGGAAGCAGGGAACGAGTCTGACCAAGCTGAGGACGGTCAGTACAACAGCGAAACAGAAGACGCTACAGAAGGAGAAGATAGCTGGGAGTACGAGTCTGACCCTGACAGGTCTGAAAGAGAGCGAGAACAGACCAGAAGGAGAAGGAGTAGAAGGGCACGTGGAGAAGCAAATTGGCCGCAAAGAAGAAGTTCTAGCCTGAGGTCAACTCCAGAAGCAACCCTTCCTCCGATATCAGAAGACTCAGACCCAGAAGAAGGTGCTCAGGGCGCTGAGGCACCGAACCGAAGGAGGTCAGGAAGAGTGCGTGTGCCTAACAGAAGATACTCCACACCTGAGTGGACATATCTGGCGACAAATGTCTGTGAAACCGGAGACAGGGAGGATCCGAGCGGTGGTGGTGTCCAGTTCTGAGCCCATTATCACCGTGGAAATACAACTGTTGGTACCCGGGGTCGAACAAGAAGGGTCACTAACATTCGTGCTCCCCAGACCTCCCCGCCTCAGCAAGTTAAAACACATGTTTCTTACAGAATTGAAATTCCCCGACTTTGGTACCACGATAACAGCACATGAAGAGCATACTCTTCGCATGGAAATATTGAACTATGCTATTGAAGCTGCAACCACAAATCTAATAGTCGATTGTTAAAGGACTTTGTAAATAAAGCAAGCAGAAGAAAAGAAGATTACCTAGCGCCCAGGAAGCAGAGAATTTTAGGGAACCCCTTGAGTGGATGGAGAAGGGCTAGGGTTGTCTTTTTGAACTGTGAAAGGACTTTTTGCGAAAAAGGCTGTCAGCCTCCAGCTGTGTGGATTCTAAAGACAAAAAAGGATTGAAAGAGACTGTAAAGGAACGAGAGGAAAAGAACTTTTTTTTTGCAAAGAGAAAGGGAAAAGCTAGATTGTCTGACGAAATGGAGGCCGGCACCCCGAACCGCAGAGCTAAATGCATAATAGGTACACTAATAGTAGGAGTGATAATATTAATAGCTTTAGTGGTAACAATTTCTTATGTAAAGGGACATGAGGAAGAGGTAAAGGTAACTGATGCGAATTCTGTAGTAACACTTACACCCACTGTTGCAGGTGAGAAAAGGGAAAACACTCAAGAGAAAGCGTTATTGGCTGCAGAAGCCCGCAGGTTACATGTAGACGAGTCCCAAGGAGACTTTAGGTCAAATGCTTATGCTAAACTTTTGTATGAATACGTGGATGCCATGGAGGTTAAGGATTGCTACGTCTGCATGCAGTTGCCTGCGTCTGTAGATGAAGGAATTCGATATCATCACCTCCCTCTGACATATGGCATTACATGTAGCTTATTGCTTAGTATATTTTATGAGAGAGATAGTTTTGAATACTATTTCTCCAATTATGATTCTGTGTTGCCAGAAGTCCCGAATTATAAGCAGATGAATAAATGGGATTACTGGAAGAGTGAAGACAGATTGGCCAAGTTCTTCATTCCTTGGATTACCTTAGATACTTCACATGCCCGTAGAAATAATCTGACATGCAAGGTGTCAGAAGTCGAGAAAAAGTTCATAGGGCAGGTGGATGATCGTTACAGGAGACAAAAGATTTTGAAAAAATCAGGACAAGGGAAATTAGATTGGACCGAGGAAGAGAAGTCACACAAGAGAAAGGGTAGTAGTGGTCCAATAGCTTTAGATAAAGCGCAAAGAGGAAAGTTATGTCTTCACCGAGCCAAAACGTATTATGAAAATGTATACGTGGGTGAAGTTGACTGTGAACATGCTTTTAATTTAGAGTACTACACTAAGGATTTCCTGAAGGGAATGCAAGTGATTCCAAATGTGTATTTTGTATGTGGAAGAAATGCTTACGTGAGACTACCTGACAACTGGTATGGATCATGTTACTTGGCAATTGTCTTCCCCAAAATATATCATGCACAAGACTTATTGATCATTGAGGGCCAGACATCATCGAGGGGAAGGAGAGATTTAGGCGATGCAGAAATGGTTGGAGATGTCTTTGGAGCTATGTTCCCTCTTTTGGGAATAATCCTTAATGATGTTAAAATTAGACGACTGGCAACAGTTGTCGACAGGTTGTCTGCCAGCACTGCTCAGTCCTTAATGCTGGTAGAAGGAGAGATGCAATCGATAAGGGCTATGGTTCTTCAAAATCGGCTTGCATTAGATGTCTTATTAGCAAAAGAGGGCGGAGTCTGTAAGGCTTTGAAGGTTCAGGAATGTTGCACTTACATTCCAGACCTTTCAAAACCCCTTGAGAAAGTTATTAAGAACATAACTAATATACACAAAGAGATCGAAGACTTGAGTAGAGAAAATGTCTGGGAAAAGGTGGGCCACGGAATGAGTACAGTTGGAGGGTGGTTTTCCACCTTAGGCAAAAGCTTTATTTGGTATATCCTAAAGCCTATCATCATAATATTGATCTGTGGGATAATATTGTGGGGATTGGTGAGGGTATTCAAATGGTACAGAGCAAGAAGGTCAGAAAGGGCCCAAAGAGAACAGTTGCAGAGATTGGCTGCCATACAAGATAATCAGTACAGGAGCCTGAGAGCTCTGGAAGCGCAGAGAATGCCAGCAATAACTGCAGTTTAAATGTTAGTGATGACCCCGAGAGGTCATCAAAGGGGGGAACTGAGAGAGCGCAAACTGATATAAATATATGAGTACATCACACTTACCTATAGAGAGCATAATTCATGAAGAGAAATGCCATGAGTGCTAATAGTATCTGAAATTATATTCTAAATGTATAGCTAATATAGAGATTTAAGTAGAAGTGGAACTAATACAGAAATGTGTGACATTATATGATTTTATTAGACGTGATTATTTTGAATCTATGTCGTGTAGCTGTTAACATATAAGATGGTCTGTGGTAAAACGCAGAACGTGGTAGGCCTCAGGGCCAGAGCTGGAGCTAAAAGGGAAGGTGTTTCTTTTCACGACACAGATTGTTTAACGTTTTTGGTCATTGCATTAATGGGCCATGATTTAGAGTAATGTTTTCTAAATAATAGAATAAGAGTTTTAACATGCTTTAATTAAATGAAGAAATTGAATGCTATAATCATAATGTGAAATATTGTAGGCCTGAAATGTTTTAGCATTGATTTACACGTACATGTCTGGGCTGAGAAATGTTGCAAGCTTTTTTTAGAAGTCTATGAGAGTTGGGTTCTTGGCGGCAGATATCTGTCTGCAACAGGAAAGGGGGGATCCAATTATAAGTGAATGAATAGAGGCCTGTTCAGTAGACGGCCCAGACATGGAGGAGGGTTCTGGAATGTTTAAGGGGTATCAGCGGGCCGGAGAAGAGACTGAGAAGCAAGGTCAACTCTAACGTCTGAGGCCCAATACAAAGCATCATGGAAAAAGCTTGAAGTTGCACCACGTGAGAGGCGTTTCGCAAGGGGCGTCTCAAATGTTGTTGACTGTTTTGTATTAGGGACAGCACCCCTGGGTGGAGTTAGAGCAGAGACCTGAGGACCCTTTAGAGAGCGGATGGGTAGGCAGTGAGGGGTCATGACTGGAGAACTTTAGGGTTTCACCAAGAGACTTAGAGTGGGTGACTTCCCTTGGGGGTCATTCATTGCTGACACCTTTGTTAGGTTGGGATTTGGTTAAGTAGGGATACCATCTAGAACAGGGTAGGGACGCCTAACCTGTGTTTGTTTTCCTCCAACCTAAATGAAGGAGAGATATGCGTCTATGCTGATAGCTTTGCTATTTTTAGAACTTGTGTTAGTGATTTCTGTTGCTCGTCTGAGGGCTTTTCGAGAGCACATGTATGTAATTGGACCTGTGTATCTCGTGAATCTCATTCTGAGATGCTTGTATTTGCAGCTCATTATATCTTTACAATAAACTTTTGAAACCTAGAAGTTGTCCGTGATCTTTGAGAGTAGAGTCCTTTCTTGGGTGAACTAATTTGCAGATAGGTGTACTGTTTCCTTCCAAGACAGGCAATAAAGGTTCAGTCGACCAGAACGAGGTTTGGATCAATAGATATAAGGTATCGATCAAAATCTCGCCCTTTCACACCTTAAGGCTAGGGACCTGATGGTCACGAAAAGGAGTCGCAAATTCCGCACTAACTTTTTCTGACCCATCTCTGATATTGTGGTGTGGCCAATTTGATAAAAGGTCATGTAGCAAAATCTGTCGTCAAAGGGGGTCGCACAGCCACCTACCTAAAGATATTTCCTAGTCATCTCGTTATTTGCGACCCACTGGAATTAGCTACAGACTCGGGGAGGAAAGGGGTTCCAGGAGACCTCTCCTGCTTTGCGAATCAGTTACCACCTCCGTTGAGGTGCTGGTAATTGGTCAAATGTTTGCGACACCAATTGTGGCTGCAAACCATTGGCACAGTATACCGACTATCAGTTACGAAGGAACTCTCCTTTTATGCCCCATCATAACTGTGATTCGATATAGGTCGCTAACCATTTTGCGAGTTCGGAAATGCTTTCACAACTAACAAAATAGATTTAGTGTATTATAAAAACATTTTATCGCGGGGTTTGTGAATGAAAAACGGTTTCATACATCTGCCCCCTTAATCACGGCATGTTCCCTACATGGACCTATTTTGCTGTGTCCCTTTATTCTAATATGCTAAAGACTAGAGTCAATACATGTGTAGCGTATATGCAATATAAACAACTGCTGTAGAAAACAGCTCATTATTGTGCGCTCACACAATGGGCACATGCGTAGGAGAAGAAAATTGTTATTGCATGCTCACAGGCATTCTTTTGCGATTGGTGTCTTTCTTCATGATCATTCACTCTTTACGTGAATCAGTGACATTGAAAGCACTCCACTGGCAGATTCGCTCAATTTATCCACCAATGAAGCACTTGGGGCACTGGTGGAAAGTCAGGATTCAGATGCGCAAGCACAGAAATTGAAGAGTATTGGGCCCGACATTGGCACAGGCCAGGGCTGTCTTAACAGCATTATAGGCCTCCAGGCAGAGCATTGCACTGGGTCCTGCCTACACAACCACTCACAGCAATAAGAAGCATTTGCAATCCAATCGGTCTTGTATTTCCGAGAGTTTGAGCTATTGGCATTGCAATAGCTTAAACTCTCACAAATGCGAGACCTATTGCATTGCAAATTATTAGCGCCCATGCAGTGCTTTCACATTCATGGAGGCCGCGCTTCTGTCTTTAGACAAGCTGCGTCTAAAGAAAGAGGCGTGGCCGACATTAAAGTGAAACCTCCGCAAGGGGAACTTTGACAACAAAAAGCATCTGTTTGTCAACTTGACAAACAAATGTTTTTTTTTGTAAAAGCACCCATGCCGCGCTTTCACTTTAATAGCGACCTCGCACCTTTCTTTAGACGCGGCTTGTCTAAAGAAAGGGGTGCGGCCTCCATGAATATGAAAGCGCTGCATGGGTGCTATTAAACAAAAACAAAATAAATAAGCGCACCCGCTATACTTAAAGTGGACCGCGATGCTAAAATAAAGAAAGAAAGAAACACTGTCGCTATTGTTAAAGCGGACCATCATTAGTAAATGAAATGAAAGCGGGAGGCGTACTGCGACGTTGTGGATGGTTTAGGGGCAAATCATTAAACAAAATAGTTCTCACAGCCAAGATAAAGCAAACCGTGTAGCAAGACAAGTAAAAGGTCCAGTCGTTATGGGAAGTAACAAATACAGACAAGGAGGGACTAACAAGCCTAATAACAACTCAGAAGCCAGCGTTTACAAAGGACAATGACACAAGCCAATGAAAAATATGGGAGGAGAGTGGGCCGGGCTTCAAAGCCATACATCACTGCTGCGTGCCTCGCAGCAGCGCATGCGCCACCCAGGCTCGACTTAAAAGATGTTTATCGAAAAATTTGTGTTAAATTCTGTTCTGCATGTGGCCCCCAGCATGTGCACAAGGAATGAGGGAATGTTAAGCCCCATGCATTTTAGCACAACATTATGAGCCTGTGGCAGGGCCTAAAGGAGGGGTGGATGCCAGGGCACTAGTTTGCAAATGCGGCGCTGGGGCTGGATTGTCAGGTTTGTAATATGAATGCAAAGCATTGGACGGATGCTATGCTGTATAATGGCTCCAGCTATACATAGAGGTAGGGAGGGATTCACAAGTTGCTCCAGAGGCTACCGTAACAATAACATAAAAGTGCCTCTTAGGTTGGATTCTGTCTTATATTAGAAGGGCATACTCCATTTTGTAATGTTTGTTTCATTGTAACACTCCTTGTACGTAAATAATATCTAGGCACCAAAGACCCTTCCTGTATATGGTCTACAGATAACAATATTTACAAACACAAAACTCAGGGCTAAACAGAACACAAACTGTGAGAGGCCTCAACAGTGTTCCTCTTAGTGCAGCCCAAAAAGGAACAAACATATCTTGTCTTTCAAAGACCAGCTTCTCCGTGGTTGGAGTCGACGTTTTGGTTCTATTACAACAATTCACTAGGACAAAATATGATGTGGGTCAGAAAATACTGCAACAGTGGTGCTTTACAAGGAAGGCAAAGTCCTATAAATATCAACTCACATCTATGATAATAAACACGAAAGGGCCAAGGCGGATGCTGTGTGGTCGAAACTCTCTTCAAGAAGTGTCTTTACAATCTTCAGAGTTGTATGAAGGAGACAGACAGACAGACAGACAGACAGACAGACAGACAGACAGACAGACAGACAGACAGACAGACAGACAGACAGACAGACAGACAGACAGACAGACAGACACACAGACAGACAGACACCAAATGATGAATCTTGGAATATGGTGTCTTTTCTGTGTCACACTTAGAATGCAGACCCTCCACTTTATGGGTTCACACACGGTTTGATAACCCAAATCATGGAGTGAGGACCACTATCTAGGCCTCTCGCAGTGTTTTGTTTGGTCTAGAGTTTTTGTGTTTGTTACTATTGTTATATGTTATGTGTTGGCCCTATACAGGTGAGGTCATTGGCGCCTGTATGTTATTAATGTACAAACAGTGTTACAATGAAATAAACATTACAAAATAGATTATACCCTTACGAAATAGGTTTGATTAAATAGCCCTAAGGGGCACTTTTCTTTTCTGTAGATGGGCTTCATGCATCACTTGAGTGTCAGGCATCTGGTTTGTACACAAAACATGGCAAATGCAAGGACTTAAACGTGTGCACCTAACACAAAGGAAATGTTAAATTATATATATATATATAGTACAGGAAATAATCAGCACTCGGATAGCCAGACACCACTAATGAAATGTCCGGACTCTGCGGTATGCACCTTGCTCAGGTGAAATGCCCGGCTTCAGGTGTAGAGTAGAGGGAAATGTCGGACATACAATACTGGGGCTCAGGCCCGGTTCTAGCGGGTGGGCCGGGTGGGCCAGGCCCAACCAAAGCTGAGCCTGGCCCACCCAAACAGGAGCCTTGGCCCTCGCAGTGAGGGCTTGAAGGCAGGCGCGCAATGGCATTGGTTTCAAAGGGCTGTCGGTGTGTATGTGTGTGCGCGTCCCGGCTGACACAGCTTCCCGGGCACGCGTGCGCACACACACACACACACTTGTAGAGATTATAGCAGCCACACCCGAGTACTTCACAGGTCTTTAAAAGACCATTTATATGGTAACGAGGCTTTGTTTCTTTTTTCACCCCTTCATCTCCACATGGCGACATGTGGAGACAAATCCTTTCTTTGGCAAGGGTAACCTTTGCCTACTGTTCTGCTGCGTGGATATTTCTTTTTCAATGCAGCGCAGGAGAAAATAAGTTTGTTTATTGCTATTCATCTTTCCTGACTGCTGCAGCTGCTTATCACATCAGGCTGTAACGCAAAGTTTGTTTTATGGAGTATGTAAGAGAATGTGTTACTATTTGTTTTTCTTTTTTAAATCTGCACAGGCCCAGCAGGACACATACTTCGTGTGTGCTTCTTTTGAACAGTTTTTATCATTTTCATGGCTTATGTAGGACAACAATACAATCCAAAATGCCCAGATAATGCTGGTGATTAATGATCCTGCTGGAGAGCAATCATTTGTGTTAGTAGTTTTTAAATGCAGATGAACTGTATTTTATGTGGAAGCTCAGTGGGTTACTGCCTTTGTCACAGAGATCCTTGTGTTACTTGCAGTTCAGAAGTAACAATCCTAACATAGAACAGTGACCAATGAACTGTCACCAAAGAGCTGCATACAAACATGAATGGTATAGTTAGAACTTCGCTTTTTTTTGTGATATAGTTAGAACTTCCTCAGTCTTTCATTATTCTAATGTTGCTAAAATGAGTATTTTTGGGCAGATATACATTTTTATCAGTAAAGCTGACCCCCATGGAATACTCTTTAAATCCTAAGGTTGTGTTTCCCTAGACCAAACCCTCTTAAAATATACTGCCCACGAGTATGGATGACATGTGATTACTACACCTTGTAATCCTCATTGGCTTATGTGACATTCCCTGTAGACTGATTTACATACTTGTACGATTGATTGTCTCTGTACAATGTGTGCGTGGTGTAAAGTACTGTAACACCCTACCCTGATATGCGTAGCACTAGACAACAAATGAAATGCATATGAGATAGCGGCTACTTAAAGATGAGGGGCACTGTTGGAGGGTGGCAGTGAGGGAATCCGAGGAGGAGGTAGTGGGAGGGGCTATGAAGCGATGAGGGGCACTTGTGGCGTGTGGCAGTGAGGAAATCCGAGGAGGAGGTCGATAGGGGGGGGCATGGAGGGATGAGGTGCACTGTTGGAAGGTGGTAGTAAAGGTATTTACAGAGAAAGAGGTAATTGGTGTGGCGCCAAAAACGACTTTTGCATCAGCGCTAAACCGGCCCTGTCATGGCCTTTCTGTTTTTATTTATTTAATTAGCAGCCGGGTCATAAGGGCTACTGTGGGACATACTTTAAAGTGCGTGCTAATTATATTTACTGCTATATTCAATGTTTTAAGTTTGAAGGTGATTTTAATAATGTTTTTACCGAGAAAAATGAAGGTGGAGCCCGATGGTGCCTGATATGGGGCTGGGGCCCAAGGTCAGCTGTGAGATAAGGTGCACTGGAGAGGAGTAGTGGACAATCAAGCCTGTAAGGGAATGAGTACGTTGCAGAGTCCGGGGTCAGGTGGAGGTAGTAATGATGAGGGATTCACCCTGAAGGCTCGCACAGAGGGAGCCCGAGAAGTGTCACTTGCCTGATACTCCCACCTCAGAAACCTCCTCTCGCATCAAAGGAACATTACATGGAAAAAAACACTTTTTGAGAGTGATAACATTAAAAAGAGATTAAGAACAGAGTGTATTTTACTGTGCCTTGTAAGACTAAGAAGAGATAAAGGAGGGCCCAGAAGCAGGCCTGCTAAGACATATATGCGACAAATCGAGCAAGCAGTGGCCCACCCAATTGCACCCTTGGCCCACCCAAATAAAAATTCCTGGAGCCGGGCCTGCTGGGGCTATCTTAAACTTTGCATGCAAAGATCTGGGACCAGTGTGGGACCTCACTGTTGAAGACACCGCTACCTGGCATCGGTATGCATGCAGAGCAGTGGACAGAATACCAATCTACCCATCAGAGCAGTGTCTCCTTCAGACACAGTGGAGCGGACGCTAGGCCTTAGATGTGTACAAACACGACTGTCATTAGAACATGAAACCTGGCCTGTGTGCTTCCGCGCTGAGCCGTTTCTGATGGAAATATTAGACCTAGTGTGCATAAAGCAGCGGGGGGCTTCAAATGTGCACATAAACTCTTTAGTGCAAGACAGACTACCCACAGGAGGGGATGGCACATGTCTGAACGCGCACAGAGACGAGGAGTGCCCGGCATTACATATGCAAATACCACATACTGGTGATTGTCAGGTGCATAATGCCTGCACTACTGGGAAAATACCAGGCCTCGAAAACGTAGCGAGGGTTGAAGGGGGGGGAGATTATATGCCTCAAATGTACACAGAACGCACTATGGTATCTTGTCGCCATGAATCCCCATGGCTCACCACACCCTACCCCCGCGTCCCTGCTTTTCCACTTACTTTTCTAGAAGATTCCGGGACCCTTGCGACTCTCCCTTCCGCTCTACCTCCCTTCTCCGCGTTTTTCAGACCTTCCTGCGATCCGGACCAGAGTGCGCAGTCCATCCAGAATTTTGCAAATCCATGTTTTTTGTTGTTAGATAAAATACGTTTCAGCTCTTAACGACTGCCAAGCATTTGCGCTCCCCTCCTCCCGTGTTCCCTCCTTTGGCCCTCAGTGCCACGGGGTGTTCCCTTTCTGGTCTGCCGTCCGCCTTCCCTTCTTTCACTCCCAGAAACACTCGTCTTCCGAGCGGCCCCGTCCTCCGGCGCCTTATCCTCGCCCTCTTTTTCCAAAAGGCTTATTTCCCATTCAGGTGGAAGAAAGGCGCGTCCCTTGTGAAGACGCGGCTTATGGCGGGCGCGCCGGACCGTTCTGGCGTGACCGAGGCCAAAGGAGACGCCTGCGAGGGGGGGGTGGAGGGTACCAAGAATAGCCCCACTTCAGCGGGGGCTCAGAGAGCGGGGTGCTGTGGCGCACAGCTGCGAGCTGCAGATGTTGGCCTGTGGTGCTCCCGCGCCTTCAGCGTAGGCCTCTAAGCTGTCACAGTTGGGAGACCACGACCCTCCCTTCTCGCCCCCATTCCTCATTTCAGGGCTTTTGTGATTTGGGGGACCAGGGGAGGGTGCTGGGGTTCAAATGACTCCTGCCAGAAGGCCTCGTCTGAGTGTTGCTCTTTTCGTGTGTGCTGTCGAGGAAAAAGAGTCTAGCAGCGTTTGTAGGCCTCAGTGATGGTTTTGTGGAGGGCTTGCATTTGTCGTCCACGCTTTCTGGTGTGACCGAGTCTGGGCGCTCTCTGTCGACTTTTATTATCTGTGAACAAAGAACAGAACATTCAGCATTTACATGAATAACATACATTTGTACACAATATACATCACCTTAAATTTACCCAATTACTCCAAGACAATTAATTTCTTGGCACACTCTGCAAGGTAAACTCTCAATCAGTTATCCAGCTTTATTTTTTTGTTTTATTTTGGTACGGGTGTATTAGAGCGCTGCACATTATTATTTACAATCATAATATAAAACAGAAATTCGAATAATATATAAGTGTTTACAAGTACAGTTCAGAAGAGATTCATTGACTGACATTTCCAGAAATTGTTTCCTGCACCAAAATGTGTAAGTTCAGTTACATTAATTTGCTTTTTTCTAAATCTGCTATTGAACAGCTCTAAAGAAGTGCATGCTCTGACCCGCTTATTCAGGATTAGGTGGTCGTTTAAAAATAAAGCAGTAGGATAGGTATATTGTATCAAGGTATGTTCTTGGCTTGTGTATATTTTCTGCTTCTGCCAAATGTACACATTAATTTGTTTTTTTCTAAATCTGCTGTTGAACAGCTCTAAAGAAGTGCACGCTCTGACCGGCTTATTCAGGGTTAGATAGTCGTTTGAAAATGAAGCAGTAGGGTATCTTTTATTAAGGTTCAATGTAGAAAGATGTTAAAAACCCACCTCTTCTAAATTTCTTCCCTCCTGTTTCTGATGTTCCTCTGTCCCCAGCGCCGAGATACCCTCATGGGTGATTCAGCGCTATACAAACCAATAAATATCAAAGGTATATTCTTATCCTGAGTATATTTTCATTTTCTGCTTCCCTCAAATGTACACATTCCCTGAAGACCACCCTACAGTGTATGCCTGTCCTTCCCCTTCAAGTGATTCATGTTCTGTGAAAATCCACCTGAAAAAATACATCTCTCTGCAGCCCCAATATGTATTTTAATGCAGCCACTCTCCGACGTGATAACCAGTCTGAAAACATCCATTACGTTATATTTTACCTACTTTCCGCGAGAAAATGAAACGAGCGAAAAAGGACTCAAACAATGCCATTTTGGCGTTTATGGTTTTTTATTTCAATTTGAGCAGCGCGGCGGGCTGAAAGTTGATTTTTGCTGGAACACGTCTATTTATACAATCGTGGGAGAAGTGAATGGGAAAATAATGCATGTGGTTATCGTCCCGGCTGCCAGCCAAGCGTGTAATACATGCACCCTTATTACAGACATCTCCTCGCATGCACAGCTACCGTCCTGCCTCAGAGACATGGCAGCAGGGATGCTTTCGGCCTGGTTTCGGCGTGTATTTCGGGAGAGAAATAAGACTTCAGTTAATGAGCACATGATTTTTTAAAATTAATTTAGTTTTTTTATGCAGTTTAGAATCGCCACTGAGATGTACTTGAACAGTAATGCTGCTTTATGCTATCTCCAGCAGTGTCACCTTAATGAGTTGGTCAGTAAAGAGGCCGCCCTTTGTCGCTGTCAGCAGTGAGACATTGAGGGGCAGATTTACAAGCCCCTTGCGACACATTTACGCTGCCGTTGCGTCATTTCTGTGACGCAGCGGCGGCGTAAATCATGCGCCATGTTGCGCCGTATTTACAACGTGACGCATCTAGGAAGATGCGTCATATTGTAAACCCCTGCGCCACATGAAACCTGCGTCAGGTTTCATGTGGACGTTCCAGCGCAGGGTGGACGTTCCCTCGCAGGTACGCCTCGTAAAGGTGACGCAGTGAAATGTACAAGATTTCACTGAGTCACTTTTGCGGCTATGCTGTGTCAAAAACCAGGCGTAAGGATTGACGCAGCATGTTAGGCATAGGGCACCCCCAAGCCTTGCTGGAGCCGCGTCGCAAGCAATTCGCCGCATTTCCGCCAGAGGATGCGACAAGCATCTGCCCATCCGTGCGCCACGGCGTGCCGCATTGTAAATGTGGCGCATCAGTGGTGGCACACGGGTTTGTTTTGCGGGTCGCAAGTGTTCTGGCGCATCCCTGCTGATTTGCAGAAATGCGCCAGACCTTGTAAATCTGCCCCTGAGTCTTCTGATGTCAGCAGTGAGAACATTTACTGTGGGAGGCCATCAGCAGGGAGACATCTCTTATGTCATCAGAACTGAGCTCTGATGTCATCCGCAGTGAGACCTTGTGTCCAGTGAGTAGGTCGTCAGGGAGGCAGCATGCTTGGCTTGGTTATGAGCAGCGAGATGTGGTCTTTAGAATGTCAACACTGCTCATCTTTCCTTCACAGTGACACTATGTGCTATGTAATGTTATCAGCAATGAGACAATGTGCCCCTTTATGTTGTCACAAGTGAGATGGTGTGATTTGTCACACTTGCATTAATTTTATCAACAATAGCAGTGCCCTCTCTCATCAACAGTAAAGGTGCCCTCTTTGATAACATCAGCAGTTAGATTTAATGCCCTGTGATTTCTTCAAGGGTGTGACCATGCTCTCTCTGATGCCATCTGTATTAATGGGGTGCTGCTTCACACCCTTTGTTGGCAACAGCTTCACCCAAAGAGTGTGTGCCTAGTGTTTTAATGGCGAGTGCGCTGTCAAATATAGAGAGCAGCATGTTTAGACGATGCAAAAACAGGGATGGTGCCTGCACAATGTACTTCCTTTCACGTGGTCTCCCAATGTCAACGAGTCTATTTATTCTGGATCTTGTCGTTGGGGCGTGGCATTGCTGGAAGTGGGGTGGCGATGTAAAGTTGGTTTAAAAACCCAGGTCAGAGCTTGTTTTGGTCCTGCAACTTCCACATTGTTGCGCTTAGGGAGTTTTGGTCATGCTACTCAAGTGGGCATGGAAGAGAAAAGGAGGATACCTGATAGCATGGGGAGGCCATGGCGCATAAAAATGTTTTGGTAGGTGGACATTATTTTTATGCAGCAGGCGATCCTGCTGGCGATTCGAACCTGCTGAATTGGCCAGGAATAGATGGTGTGAACTTTCATTGGTTGGGTGCTATGAGCCTGCGCATCAGCCAGCAGAGGGGAATGTTAACATAGGCTTTGCAGTGTGGGCTTCCACCTGCTCACAAGGCCATTATGGAGGAAACAGCACAGTGAACTTGTTGGCTGATTTGCCCTGGTCAGCCATCTTTCTGCTCAAAATGCTACTGGAGTGGCTGCACATCTTTTCAAGGATGGTGTGAAAACATTTGCATTCACGTTAGAGCTGAACACATCTATACATCACCTCAACATTTGTATGGCAACACACCAAGGTGGGGTCAGGTGTGCTCCCCCAGGGATGGTGCTTTTGCTGACACTTTGGCGATTTTTGCACTGAATATTTCAATCAGTGGCAGGCCAAAAGATAGATAGATCATTGTCGCCCTTTGGTGGAGAAGGCTCTTGATTGGGATGAGTCAGGTGAATGAGATGAAGGTGTGCCAGGGGTCCAAGATTTGTGCCGACTGACCAGAAATCTTTTCCAGAATGCATGTTTTACAGAGAGGTGGGGCACTCGGGCCCACAAATCCCACATGATTCCTTAAATCAAGCCCTTCTTAGGAAAGGGAATGGAGAAAATTGGATAGACACTCACACAAAGGTTGGTTAAAATAGTATGCAGCATGGGAGATGCACATAATGCGGCTGAGCACACATGCAGAGAAATGTTTTAACTGTGGCACCAGCGGAGTGTTTCTTAAAGTCTCATGGTTTTAATGGTGCGAGTATTTATTAAAACACAGTGAATGATAACTGCAGTCACTCTTTCAGGCGATGCACTGAAAGAGGTTGAGGCCTTCACCTACCTGGGCAGTGTCCTAGACAAGCAGGCTGGTGCAGACACCAATGTCAAGGCAAGAATTGTCAAAGCAAGGGCTACCTATTCAGCCAAAGAGGATCTGGAGTTCCAAGGACCTAACCCTGCAAATCAGGATCAGGCTTTTTAGTACCAAATGTCAAATCGGTCCTTCTGTTTCGGGCAGAAATTTGGAGCACAACAGTGACCACCACCAGTCCAGACCATCATCACACTTGTCTAAGGAAAATCCTCCAAATGTGCTGGCCAAACTACATCGGCAAAAACGACCTACGGCAGCAGACTTTTCAACTCCCTGCTCATAAAGAAATCATGAAAAGACACTGGGGCTGGGTAAGTCATACCCTCCGCAAGCCCGCATCAAACACCACCAGGCAAGCCCTGACCTGGAACCGTCAAGAGAAAAGGAAAAGAGCAAGGCCAAGAAAAATCTGGCGCTGCGGCCTCGAGGCTGACTGCAAGGAGATGGGTTACACCTGGAGGCAGATTGAAAGAAAAGCCAAGGACAGGGATGGCTGGAGAGTCCTGGTTGATGGCCTATACCCCAGGAGGGGTAGTAGGCATTAGTAAGAGAGTAAGGTAATTAAACAAACGACTGGAAATGTTCCAGTCACAAATGAGTTGATCTCCGACATTTTGGCGCAGGTACGGCGCCATCAGTGTGGCTAAGCCTTGGTGTTACTATTCTGGCACCTCAGACGCTGTTGGCCTAGACCTGCAGACGTGTCTGTCTCCAAGTCGCACACTGTGTGGCTCCGCAGCTGTGCAAGTCTCGGATCGTTGAATGTGTGCCTATTCTCTGCACCCTGTGCGGGTTGGGCGTGCGTCTCCGTTTCCTGCCCCCACGTCTGTGCGCCGCGCCATTCCCGTAGGGTGTGTTAATTCTCCCACATTCATGCACACTGCGCGCTGCGCCTCGTGTGTGACAAGAGGTGTGCGCGCATCGGCGGCGGCGCGAACCCAAGTGACAGTGACATTAATTAAAGATCTCCCATCAGCAATCTCATCAGCAGCCACGCGTCTCCAGTCTCGGTGTCTGTGTGTGTCGCTCTCTGTGAGTCACTGTGTGTGTGTTTTTTTTTGTTTTTTGTCTCTGTGCCTTTTTTTTGTTTCTATGTCTGTTCTTCTAACATTGCCTGCCTTGGCTTTTACTTGTATTGTCTGCTGCGTGCTTAGTGGGTGTCTCTGGGTCCCTATGCAGCGGCTTTTCTCTGTCACTCACACTTGCACAGATCTGTTTGCCCCTGTGTCATGCGGGCGCCCGCAGGTGTCTCTTTGTTTCCTCTTCATGTCTAGAGACCTGTCAGTCCATTGTGCGCCTGCGTCCCTGCGTCACACCTCCGCGCTGACGGCCTGTCTCCATCTCTGTGTGTGTTCATCTCTTTGAGGGTCTGGCTGGTGCCCGCGGTGCGTCTGTCAGCCCCCCGGCTCCCCCGTTCCTTCCCCGGGTCCCCCGACCGCCTGCCGCAGCCCCCGGCTCACAGAGGGAGCCCTGTTTACAGTATTTTGGTAATTCGAACCGCCCGCTGCACGACACACGGCAGGAATTAACACCAACACTTCCAGGCGTGTGCATGATCAGGCAGTTAAAGCAGGGACCGCCCAGAGTGACATCGGTGGGAGCACGCAGGGTAAAGCATGGGGGGAGGGTTAGGGGTCCACCAGCATCCCTGTGATCGCAGAGAGCGACCACCAGAGCCACGGACACTTTTATGATTCCATATGATGGATCTAGTGACGTTTTATTCTTGCAAATGTGTACCAAGAGGCACTTCACGATTCTTTCGAGTGTTTTTAAAACAGCGCCTCCCTGCTGTCTTTTTACCGCTGTGCTTTTCCTAACCATGGACTGGTTGCTGGTTTGTTTATTATATGATTTTAATTAATCTACAATAGTTATTCAATTCAAAAGGCCTGGGGTTTCACGGAGCTCCTAGAGGGAGAAGGTCCATTTTACAGGCAGACTTCTTACTTAGCCAAGCTGCCAGTCTGGTTACACAGCAATCCTGCCTTACAGACCTCATCTTTCACAGATAGGGGGTCTATTACGATGGCGGGTGAACAAAGTCCACCCGCCATCGCATCGTGAAATGGTACCGCCCGCTATGTGTGCGGCGGTCCCGCATACACAATTAGGATTCGCCCGCCACACTGGCAGGCGCATCCTGCATTTTTTACATTGCGGCGGGCGGTGCTGTCAGCAGCACCCGCAGCAATGCAAAAAAGGCATTTGTGCATTTGCATGCACAACGTGGCAGGCACCGCGCGGTGCCTGCCACGTTGAATGCAGGGGGGTACCATAGGTACTCCCATGTGTCCCCCCAACATCATTGGGGCCCGCAACGGGCCCCCAACTGCGAAGACCGCATGCCTTGCCGCCACGGAAAGGCTGCATCCCGCCTGCATTGTAATATGGATGGCGGTGTCTTGCAGACACCGCCACCATATTCAACCTTTTTCCGCCCGGTCGACTCCTCGACCGGGCGGAAAAGCGGCGGAAGGTCTTCCCGTCCGCAGATGTACCCCTGCCATCATAATATGGCGGAGGGAAATGGGAGGCGGGTGGGAGATAATGTCGGGTGGATCGCCACTGCCTTGCGGGTGGTGGTGATCCGCCCGACATTATAATAGACCCCATAGTGTCCATTAGTGTCCATTGTCTGGCCTAGGCAGTGGCACTATCCTCTGCGTTACCACAATCTTACCAGCTCGGGCCAAGAAAAGGGAGTAGAGGGGCAGTTTTAACAGCCGCCCACTAAATAGGTTGAAACACAGCCATTAGGAACACATTGCAGCCACGTGAGCTCGGCTTCCAAATAAGGGCTAAGGGGTGGGTAATTAATCCCTGACTATGTCGATATTCACATATTTTCAGGAAACAATAAACAACCCAACATAATAACCTTTACCATTCGATTCGAATAATCCCCAAAATAATTTAGTTTAAAGTTTTTTTTAAAAACAATTTCTTTCAGGAATTCCACTGCTCTTTGTAAAAGTTGTCACTTTAATTTTGAAGAAATTCTGCGCACAGCTTACAAGAGAAAAGTTGTAGATACAATATAGTTTCAACCCCAAGAAATGAGAACTTTTCTTAATTAGTAGCACATAAAATGTAAGACGTGTTAAAACATAGACTGCAGTCATGTAAAAATAAATCTAATTATCTCTTCCACATTTCAGTGTTTGACTTAACATATAATGTTTCCATAAGCAATTACCAATCAAGCAAAAAAATACAATTAATTTAACTCAATAGTTGCTGCCCAAAACCAAGAGACATATAGTAATTTTAAGTACATTAATATAGCTCTTACTATCACTGACGAGGCATCGAAGCGCTTTTTTGGCCAGTAGCACGGTGCTCTGTAACCCAAAAAGGATTAGTGGTGAATTAGTATAGAAAGATATTAAATTAATTTGAGCAGTGGACATATGAGTTTGTTATTTTGATTGAAGTAGGATAGTGGAGGGATAGAAGAGGGAAGGGGTTGCACTTCTATAGAGCTTGCTACCCCTGACAAGGTGTCGAAGTGCTTTTCGGTGGGTAGCACGCTACTCCGGAACCTAAACAGAATTGGTGGGCAATTAATATAGGGAAATATGAAATTAATTTGAGAGAAAGACATGTTAGTCTGTTAGTTGGATTGAAAATAATAATCCACATTTGTATAGCGCACAATCACCCGTTAGGGTCTCTAGGCGCTGGGGGGCCGTCGGGAAGATTAAGCAAGCTATTGCCCAGAGTCGCATGGTGCTGGGCTAACCTGCCGCCAGAGCCGGGGATCGAACCCTGATCCCCAGATTCCAGCGTCAGTCGCCCTGGCCGCGGCGCCACACCTCTCCCACGCAAGGATAGTATATGCGAAGAAATGATAAAAAAACGAGCCTTTCGGTAATGCCAAATATTGAAGCATTGAAGTGCCCCTGACTCTTTTTTAATGTGAAGGTGCTTGTTCCCTTGCAATAACTCCATAGCTACCGTCGTTCGTTGGAATGCGCTAGACTGCAGTGAAATGAGGGTTAATGGGTAGTGGTTTGGGTCTATTGCCGCTGTCTGAGGGCCTTCATGGTTAAATTATTTGGGATTCTGCCGTGCTGCTATTAGACTCTCAGTTTTAAGGACAGTGGAGCTATGATCTTCTTCCACTGTTTGGAGAACTAGTGTTTGAAGAAATGTGGAGCGATTGCTAAGCTGGATTCCATGCATTAACACAGGTGGAAAATAATGTATTTGGACTTTGTAATAATATATTTTTGGGATTTATAACCCCTTTAACAGAAGCGCTGTAAACAGCATCTACTGGTACATATTGACATCTGCAGTTGTGGGCGAGATATAAAGGTAGTTTATTGTTACATGGTCATTTGAGTAGCAGTTTCCAGGTGGATTAGTAAGAAACAAACACACAGTTTAGAAAGTAGTTCGTTAGACACAATTTTTTAATGGTATGTACATGGATATTAACACTTTAACAGTATCCTGCAGCCCCAGCATCAGGACCACTCCTTTGAAGTCTATGATAGTCCTTGCATAAAATGTTCCTTTGTTTAAACCTTGCTGCTCAAAGCCCCAAATACCCAGGGTTGAGCTAGAGGTTTTACAAATGAGTCAGACTGAACTCAAGACAGTTTTGTGGGTGTATTACACAGTGAGGTTGCAGAACCACACCACATAACTCACTACTATCCTCATACAGGGCCTGTGGCAGGCGCTCCTTTTTTTTACCCTGATGACCCTTGCATAGCGAAAAAGTTGTCTCTCTGCCGCATCTCTTGTCCACCATCATGGTACTTTGGTGACAGGCCTTGAGTGCCATTTCTTGCTCACAGGTATGTGTGACACAGGTATTAGACACTCCGCTTCGGGGGCCTTAACGTGGTTGGAGGGCACAGTGCCCTCTGTAGCAATCTGAGATTTCAGATAATGGATGTCTAGGGATATAACAAGATTTTCTCTCCCTCAGGGAATTGCCTCCCCATGTTCTCTGCCCAGGCTCCCTCACTGACGTTCCGAGACCCCAAGTGAGCCTAAGACTCAGAGCTCCGTGCGCTCTAGCACTTCCTCAAGACTGCACTCTGTAGGTGCCGCCGATCTGTCACTCCATGTCACCACTTGCTCCAGGGCTGCCCCGCTGGCCTAATCTTTGCCAGTCTCCAAAGACTGTATCGTTCCCTTTGACCAGTGCTTGAAATGGAAAAATAGAAGTGCAGGTACTCTCAAATCAAAAGTATTAGATCACTCTTGAGAAGTACCGGTACTCTACCACTCAAAAAAGTGCTGGTACAGTACCGGCCCATTAAAAGCACTGCCTTTGACCATGTACATTGCTCTGCTGCCTGTTGGTGTGGTTCACGCTATACAAGTACCACATAGATTCACGCATACATACATACGGTTATTTGAATATGTCAATTTGTTAAAATCAGGGTTAGCACTTTGCAGTTTGAGGTGTAGGAGCTGAACCATGATCTGTTTCGTATCTGCACGATTTTTCAACAATGTTTATGCGTGCATGTGTTTAGAATTTGGGTGGCCAGTCTGATCACTGTCCGTGTTTGAGGGGCAGCGGGAGTGAAGTGGTGAATTGGATAGCAAGGGTTAAATGTAGCTATTATATACCATTGGAAAAAGTCAAAAGAGGAGCTGTCCAGGTGAGGAGTCAGTTTGTCATGAAAATGAATCAGGTAAATAGAGCGGGATTGAGAGGAATTTTGAGCGTGGAGATGGGGTTCCAGAATGGTCTGTACTGGTATGTAGACTGACACGTGGAAGACAGAGTCATAAGCAAGAGATGTGTTAGTGATGAGGGAGAGTACGTGTGGAAGTTTGAGACTAGGATAAGGTCAAGAGGGTTGTCATGAGAATGTGTGGAGTATGTGAGAGCGACATTGAGTGGTTGGATCAACGTTGATTAACCCGTTGGCTGCGTCGAACGTTCAGCTCCAGTGCTGAACGTTCGAAAAACGGGTGGGGCAGCGTCGGCCAACGGACGTGCGCAGCACTACCAAGGTAGTGCTCGCGACGACCGTTGGCCGACGGCAGCAGCCAACGGGTTAAAGGTTGTGGCTTATTGGTGTTAATTTAGGTAGAAGTTGAAGTTGTGGAGGACCATCAAACAGGATTTGTAATGCGTGACAAATCCCCCATGATAGTCTCAAGGCCCTGGGGTTGCTAGCTGCTTTGTGGTGCTCTCTTCAGCCATGAGGTTGTGGATGGTGGTGGAGCTGCTGCTAGGACGCAATAGAGGTATTTAAAGATAGTATCAAAGGAGGCAGACCTACAAAAAATACATCGAACAAAGCTGGAAAATGGCATTAATTATAACGGTGTTATATTGAGTAGAGTGTGGCTAGATCTGGGGTGGTGAGGACGTGTGAGCAGAGGTCATTGGGCAAGACATTTCTGCACATTTGCAGGGTAGACTAGTCTTTGGTTCTTTGTCAGGAATGAGCAGCTCTTTGCTTGTTGCGTTGTGCATCTGTTGCTCAGGCACTCATCTTATCCCTGCTCCAGCAATGGGCCGCAAACCCCCTGGATTTGAAGAACCTCCCTATTAGCGAAAGAGCATCAGGTGGTAGCGAGGTGGGCATGAGATTACCGCACAGTGGAAGCCGCTGCTGGGAGATAATCCAGTTTCCCTCAAAGAAGAGCAGGGGGATTGTGTTTTAATCCTCAAGTAAACACAACCCCAAAGCTAATTTTCTAAGAATGGGAGTCTACAGCCCCCTCCCACCCTCTGCACTCCCCAGAACTCTGTTTTCGCAAACAATACATTTAGCGTATCAAGACCCAGCTCCTGCCAAGTTGTAGATTCCTTTGTTGTATTTTCTTTTTCCAATGTGCTTAAGCTGAAAAGGAAATCTTCTTGGAGTGGTGGGACTTGTATGCCTAGTTCAGGAATGTTCACATTATTTCTAAAAGTCTGTTAGGTTAGAACACGGGAATTTTAGATAATGTATTATATTGAAACATCCACATAGCACCCGGTAAAATTATTACAAATGATGCGGTTTACAGGGAGGCGGCTGTGATGACTTTTTGGCAGATAAACTAAGGATTAGTTCATGAGCCTCAGACACATCTGCAATGCTTTCTTGTGCTTCTGGTAAGTGATGCTAGCACTTTATTTTAGACAAGTAGGAAATTACAATGGGATCCTCTGCATTGTGACCCATAATAATTAGGGCTCCCGGTTTTATAGTATTTATTTTTTTGACATTTCCGTCTGTATTTATATTTATATTTTGCTAATTTTATCTGTATTTATCCATATTTATTTTGGATTTTGTGGAAAAATGAAGCTGAAATTAGTATATTTCCACATTTATTTAACTGGTAAATATGCACTCATGCTTGAATGCCTACTAGGCAGTAGCGGCCTGTGGTGGGATTGCTGCGAGCGGGGTTGGGGCAGGGTGGGGGTAGTAAACTATGGAATACGGCACAACAGAGGTAAGTAAACAAAGAAATAAATAAATAAAATGAATTTCGTTGCACGCGCTCATCGCATTTGGCAATCCAGCGCCCGCAATAAAATGTGTTTTCTTTATTTATTTGTTTACTTACCTCTGTTCGTCCGTATGCCGTAGTTTACTACCCCCCACCCTACTAATACCCACCCCACCCCACCGCGCCGCGGCACTACCACCACCGGCCACTACTGCTACTAGGTTTCAATGCTCTAAACACCCACAGAAGATAAATGAATGCACTTTTAAGAAAATATGCACATTTCAGTATCAACCTTGTGCATTTCTACTGCTGTTAAAGCCTCTTTACTAAAATGCCTTTCTTTTTTAGCCCCCTTACTTATTAATCCACACAGCTATTGGCCTGGCAGTCATAGCAGAAAGTATTTAGAATTACTCAAAACGTAACCCAATTTCCGTTTTTATCCACATTTTAAAATAATTACATACAAGAAAATAAATGTTTTCTGTCTGTATGTATCTGTAAAAATCAGAAAAAAATGAAAACAAGGAGCCTTAATAATAATATATTGGCTACTGGCCGATCATCGTCTGGTGATCATTTGTGTGTTTTGGTCTATCTTGAGTGCAAACCTTGGTGGCTAGCATTGGAGCCCTGTACCGAGAGCACGTCCCAGTGGAGATACATAGGGGAAGGGAACAGAGAGAGGAAGCAGAGCTAATGGAATGGGTGAAAACTCAGTCTAACTGAGATCATGTTCCTTGAAGGGGTGTTTTCAGTTTCAATTTTCGTGCATAACATCACATATGCTATCCGTCAAATACCCTGATGCTTTATACTTTTAATACTATTAAAATATGCCTGTATAATAACTTTCAGAGAAAGAGCACTAATGCCAAATTGTTATGATACAGCGCCCTATTGCAAAGGCAGTTGTTGCTACTTTGCAGGTGAAATGAATGCAAAATACTCATAATTCTGAAGGATAAGGCATACGCTCCCTTTATAAAAATTCAAAATATGACAAGAGTTAAGATTTTGTACATTTTGTTTAAACTCCCTTAGGCTAATCCGCATGGATTTACTGTTATAAATATCTGTGGATGGGGTTTTCCCGCTCCTAATGCCAATTAAAGAATCCACAAAATTATTTTTTAAAAAGTCAGCGGTCTTTGAGAGAGAAGTAGCTGTTAGGGTTATTTCAGGAAATATTTTTTATATTCCTACTTAAGTCCCGTGCATGCGGGCCATGTCTGTTCACTTTGGGATGCCCAGATTTCTGTGTTGCGTGTCAGCAGGGCTCCTGCCAGCCATATGCTGAGCCGGCTGTTCACTTAAGAACACTCTGCCTTCAGAAGTCAAACTTTTTTTTCCTCTTCGCAAGACTTTTCGATGATGCTCTCAGAGAGACATTATGTTTTGTTCGTACTGTCACGCAGATCCCACAGATGCTGTGGACTTCTGTCGACGTTGCATGTCTGCTGGTGGAGCAAAGGTTGAACGCTACAAGTGTTGACCTTCACCGCATCATTTGAGTTTGGTCATGTGGATAAGGTTGGTATGGAATTCTGCCACGTGGTGACAATTCCATGGCTAATGGCTGTCCAGTGTGAATGTGAGTGGCTTCTAGACCTGTTGCTCTGGCTACCATGAAATGTCTGCTATTCAACTCTCTGTCTGAGTAGCGTAGGTGATGTCATCGGTGAAGGCACCTTAGTGCAGGTCAAGGACTATCCCAAGAGGAGAATCAGAGGTGGCGTTCTTTTATAGGCGCCCTTCACGGCATATGATCGAATATAGAACTTTCCTCAAACACACCCTTCCCTCCCTTGGTACTCCATACGTTGACACTGGCCTTATATATACCTGGCGATATGTACATATTTATTCTGCCACCTGTGACTTGCACATCATTGGACATCCTTTGCTGGGACAGTATGTATCAGTGGCAAAACTCCATGTCCCAAATTGTATTGCATTGCTGAGTTCTAAAGCCTGTAGCGGAGACAAGCATGGTACATGATATGGAACTAATTGGCACTATTAATCATCTTCAAGGAGGGACTTGCCCGTCGCTGTGCCCTGTGGATTCCTGTCAAGATGCATCATTGTAAGGCAGTCCTTCCACTGCTTTTGGGTCTCACTGTACCCTCCATGAAATGTTGACTGAGGTATACAATGTTTGGGTCTCCCTCTAGTTGGTGGTTGACACATACATGGACATCAGGTCCTCTTATCCGGAGCCTTCGACAGGGCGCCGACCTGACCGTGAATTCTGCTCCATATGTGTCGCGATGAGGCCTTCCGTCTGTTCATCCCTGCCTCTCCCTTCACAAAAATATGTAGCTCCTTAGCCGTGGTCTTCCTCCTCTTTATTTGCTGCTCGGTTGAGGGAGCACTTAAAATGATGCTGCCCTGATATGTTTTAAGCTGTGGCTTTTTCTGTCCTTGACAGCTCTCTGACATACGTCTCTGGGCCTTCTCTGTTTGTGAATAGCAGTACGGTAAGACTGCGTTGCCAGGTCATCTGTGCTAAATGGTGCAACGATTTACAATAAGCAAATATTCCAGATTTGCTGTCTGTGACTCACAACCACTGGATTTTTTGTGCCTCTCTCCAGTCATCGTATACTACTAGTGATTCATTGCTGGTTGCAAAGTTTGTATTGCGAGTTGAATTCTTTGTATGCCTAGCCCCATGTTTTATAAGTCGTGAAAGTTTTCAATATAATTTTTTTTTTTACTGTTTTTCCCATGAAGAGCAACACTATGGAAATGTATACCATGAATGTTGCTGAAATGTTTACCTTCCTTCTCTTGTTCTCTGAGATGGGAAATTTGATCTCCTACACAGTCCTAATCATCCAACTAGGAGTCTAGTTATGCTCTAAGGTGCACATGCATCAATATAGGCAATTGCGATTCCTTAATTGCGATTATTAAGGAATCGCAATTAAGGAACAGCAAAAAAAATTGCAATTCCTACACAGTCCTTAATTGCTACTCGCAAATTGCATGTCACAATTAAGGAATGCCTTCCCATTCATTCCTTTGGGCCTAGAGGCCCATTGGAATGAATGGGAATTGCATGCACAATGTGCAAGCACCCAATAGGTACTCGCAAATTGCGTGTCGCAATTAAGGAATGGCTTCCCATTCATTCCTTTGGGTCTAGAAGCCCATAGGAATGAATGGGAATGGCATGCGCAATGTGCAAGTAACCAATAGGTATTCGCAAATTGCGCATGCCATTTCAAGGGTGCCAAAAAAACACCCTGTTGCACCCCTGAAATTTCCATTTTACCACGTCGTGCACACACACATGCCCCAAGGTCATATGTGTGTGTAACATGGAACTTTGAAAAATGCACTTTTGTGCATTTTTCAAAGTTTTTGCAAATTACCATCAACTACAAGTTGATGGTAATTTGCGCTTCTTAAAAGCAAAATCGCTATTTTTTTGTTGCATTGCATTTAGGGAATCACAATTTGCGATTCTCTAAATGCAATCGCAATTTAAGTAATCGCAAATTTTGCGATTACTTAAATAGCGATTTTTGCATTTGGGATAATGCATTCCAAATGCAAAAATAGCGGTCGCAAAAAACAATGATGCATGTGCCCCTAAGTGTTGCAACTCATCGCAAAATTATGTTTGGAATCCATTCATAGTCTGCCTCCAATGAATAAACCGTCAAAGGAAATATTTCCCCTACACTCAATGGAGAAATAATTATTCTTCTCGCAGAATATATTAAGCTCGTAATATTCTTCACTGATTACTTTTTAAAAGTAATTCTTTATTGCATTTCAGATGTTACGTCTAATTCTCAGATATTTGCAAAAACCTGTATGACTAATTGTTTGAGAAAATACATTCTACTCGCGCTCTGGGCATTATGGGAGAGTTGGTATCTGAACACCGAGGTGCATCTGTCATGGGAACTTTTAAATGAAAACATTTAGGAGTTTGAAGCCTATCGAAAATTAAGGAACTTGGTATTTTAAAAAAAAGAAAGGCCAACTGCAGAGACCTAGGGCCATATGTATCATCCTCACCATTTGCGATTTCTAAATAGCGAATTTTAAGGAATCGCTATTTAGAAATCGCAAAACGGTATGTATGTAGGAAATCGCTTATTTTTAGCGATTCCTACACATTCCTAAATTGCGATTAGCAAATTGCTAATCGCAATTTTCCCATTCATTTCTATGGGCCAGGAGGCCCATAGGAATGAAGGGGATATTTGCGATTAGCAATTTGCTAATCGCAAATTGCGAATATTTTCAAGGGTGCAGGGGTGTCACAAGAACACCCTGCTGCACCCCTGAAAATGACATGTGTGGGCATATGGCGCACATACATGCCCTTGCCCTAAGGGCATGTATGAGCGTCATATGCCACTTTTGAATTTTAAATAAATTGCTTTTTCAAAAGAATTCGCAACTTACCACCAACTAGAAGTTGGTGGTAATTTGCGAATCCTTATGGGCATTTTTGCATTGATTTTTCTTTGATACATTGCATTTAAGGAATCGCTAAATTTGCGATTCCTTAAGTGCAATCGCAAAATAAGGAATGGCAAATTTTGCGATTCCTTATTTTGATGCAAAAATGTTTGATACATACCATTTATCAAATTAGCATTCGCAAAGGCCGAAATTCTGCGAATTTCGGCCTTTGCGAATGCTTATTTGCTTGATACATATGGCCCCTAGTGTTTTAAGTTCATCTAGTTTGTCATACTGGCTGTTGGTTGTTTTGAAAAGAAACTTACTTTCTCCCATATCGGTCTTTCGCTCAGGGCAGAATCATTAATTAAACACTGGGGTCCTACTGTTGACAAATATTATGCTGAATTGCTGTCCAAACCAGAGAACACTCTTATGAAGAAACTCAGAACTGTCTGCTCTTGGGAGTGGATTTTAGACATAATTGCTCACCAACAACATTTGCCAAGTTTTTTTTAATATCATGACTAGTGCAGAGATCAATGTAAATAATAGATGTTCATATTATTTAAAGCATTGTGTCTCCGAGTTGGCCTGTTTTTAAGCGATCTGAAAGATAGGGTTATAAAATCATTTTGAGAAGATACAACAATTTGAGCAAATGGGGAAACAACGAATAAGCACAAATGGCAATAATAATATCTTGTTTTTTATAGAACAGTTTTGACACGCATTCCACTGCTTCTAACCATTGTAAATACTACCCAAAGTACAGTACTCAGTTTACTGACTTTGTAAGGATGGAAGTTTGGAGAGAATTCAGGGCTAATGAGATTAGAACTCAGGACCTCCAGAGAACCCCATTTGTCAGAAGCAAACAATGAGCTCACTTCAGTCGTCCTGTCAGCTTTAAATTAAAACTAGCAGCCCGTCCCGACGTTGTCCGGTAGCAATCAGGCTTCAGGGCCCCCGCCCGCCCCGACGTTGTCCGTGGGTCCCCCGGAGCGCACCCGCCACTTTCAAGGTCCCCAATGAGCCGCACACGGGCCGCTTCACCTACCTCAGCCGCCGCTCCTCCCCGCCTGTCCGCCGCTCCTCACCGCTCCTCCCCGCCTGTCCGCCGCTCCTCCCCGCTATCATGTCCGCCGCTCCTCCTCGCGCTCCTGTACGCCGCTCCTCCCCGCGCTCCTGATGTCAGCACGCACGTCGCGGCCGGCGCTACTTCAAAGGGACTACTTTTTTTTTAATCGTAAATATTTTAAAGAACGTATATTTTATTTTTTTATATAGCCTATGTCCATCTGCAGACCCTGACAATTACAACGATGTATCAGGTGTTTGGATTGGTGTTTTGGTTCCTGAGTTTACCCGCCTCAAAGGTTCAAAGTTCTCTCTTTATAATAGTAGTATAGATAGCTCTGTGGTCCAAACCCCTGCAAGTTACAGGTTTGACTTGTGCAGAGACAGCTCAGCCCATTTCTTCTGAGGTCAATTAAAGGAGTTACATTGAAGTCTGTTATAACGACATTTGAGCAGTTTGAGTAATTATACCACGCCTTTGATGAGTAAGAGGCAATTCAGTTTGTGTTTTATGCTATATAAAAAACCATTACTTTTTTATTATTGAGGACACTAGAGTCTGTATCTCACCACTAGCATATCTAGAGTACCTTTAGACACTGGTGCTGAAGACCGTAATAACTGCTCACTTAGGGGCATATTTACAATAGAAGTGACGGAGCGTGGCGTTAGCCTTCTCGACTTAACGCCACGCTCCGTCACTTCTGAAACATTGGGCTGCACCATATTGACAACAATATGGTGCAGCCCTGGGTTTCCCCCTGCGCTGGTGCTAAATTTAGCTGCATAGCGCCAAAGCAGGCCCCCTTGCACCATAGTGCAAAGGTGCCTATGTTGCAGGGGAAGATTGTTTATGTGTAGGAAGGTGTCCCTTCCTGCACATAAATAATCTTTAAATGGCGTTTTGTAACTTCTATGTGTGCTGCTTAACCCCATTGATGCTGCCGTCGGCCGCTGAACGTTCGGAGCACTACCTGGCTGGTCCTGCGAACGTCCAACGGCCGACGCAGCCCCGCCCACTCTTCGGAATGCCCGCACTGCGCCGAAATAACGGCCACAGTAAACGGGTTAATGAAACTCACATAGAAGTTGCAAAACGTCATTTTTTTAAATGATTGTTTATGTGCAGGAAGGGACACCTTCCTGCACATAAACAATCAATGTCGTTTTGCTGTTTCCATTTGTGCTGCACAGCGCAGTACACATGGAAACAGCAAAAACGAGGAGAAATGAAACATTTCTCCTCGTTGCGCCAGGGTAAGGCCAGGTTTTCCCTGGTCTTAATTTTGGCGCTGCCCCATAGTTACACCACCCTTGAAAATATTGGGCAGTGTCAAAATCAATGGGTGTTGCGGTGTAACGCCCACCGCAACACCCATTGCCCTCTTCTTTCATGCATAGTATAACGTGTAAGGGTGCCTTATTTACAAGGGAGCTCTAAGCCACGGTAAGTGGCTAAACGCTGCCTTGTAAGTAGGATGAAGCCCCTATCGCCACCACAGCGTCGTGAAAAGTGGCATTGTGGTGGCGATAGGGGCTTGTAAATATGCCCCATAGTGTCTTGATTTACATGATGCAACTTGTGCATGTCATCGCTTATGGAACGGTGAACAAGAGCCTCAGTCCAGGTGAATTTACCAGTCTGCACTTGGCACAGATTAATATATTTCCAGAACAGAAGAGGTGAATGGAAATATTCCTTCCTTCCTTCATGCGAACAATAAAATTAACTCGAGAAGAAGGAGAAATATAAAAAAATCAGTCACTATCATAAACCAAAGAACATTAGATATGTGTTCAATTGCAAACCCTCATGTTCACCAGGTTACCCTGACTCTTGAGAACCTCTATGAAAATGTCATGGAATTCCACAAATGGATTGTCCAAAAACACTGCATGCCAAATAATTTACTCCAGCGACTATGCTTTACCACTCTCTGAAACCCTTTTAGAGTATCACACATCCGGTGCCAAACACTATAGGAACAGCTGTCACAGAATTCACTAATTAGACAGCTTCTTAGAGACTGTTTAGTAGAAAAATGATATGCACAGTAGTGCACGCTCAGACAGTGAGTATGTTTTACATTATATATCGCTTGTCAGTCCAAAATTAAAGCACAAAATGCAGGTTTTCTTGGCCAATATTTCGTTCTTTATTCTTTTTTTTTCATTTGCAAAATTTACACTCAGCTTCTGTATTTATTGTTTCATCATAGAGCACATTCCATTACCCAACCCATTTCGTTCCATAAGGAACTTCTTCGGGGCAAACCACATAAGTTGATCACATTGCATAAATGTTGCCAATCACCGACTGTATTTTCCTCAGAACCGATAAGGTCACTCATAGGTGCATAGGGGATATGTAATCAAAGTTAATGTAAGGTATACTTCATGTGTTACGTCCATGGAATTGCATCTTTATGCTTTTATTTTGGACTCCCAAGAAATGATATATACTGTAAAACATACTGACTGTCTTAGTGCACATTACTGTTGCATATAAAAAAACCACTGCATATTCAAGTAAACAAGGCACATTAGGAGTCACTGCAATAAGTACCTGCAGTTTCTATTTCAATTCATGATTTATTCTCTCCATTGTGGTAACATCCACAGTCTGGGGTTCATAGAGAAGTATTTAGAGAAAAGAGCATGGACCAATACAGGGATAGGCCACTAAAACCTACTCCTTCTTCATCAAGCAGAGATGCTTTGTGGCAAGTCTAGACACTTTCTTGTCTGAGATTGCCAATCAAGCATGTCACGGATGGGCTGAATGGTAATTTCAAAACCTTAAGAAACCACACATGTTTTTGGATAGTGTCTGAAAAGATGGAACTCAAATTTACATCAAGAAATCCATTCTCTCTTGTGGTGGGTAGGAGTAATGTCCAATGACAGTGGTGTTGTGTTTTCATCCTCGTCGAACTGTTAAAGGAGAACTGATCAATTCATCTTTTGCCCTACAAGGCTGGCATATGTGATAATGTTATGTGCAGAAGGTCACTGCACTATTATAACTGGAGGCGATGGACCATGTTAGTCTGGTGTAAGCGAGCTGGTGGCAAATAGATACCCACGTCAGTTCATCAGTGCCTTCCATTTACCACAATCCAACCTTTTCAGGTGCTTGAAGTGGGAGTTATTTGGTGCAATTGAACAAAACATGCATGCTTTCATTAAGGCTAAAGGGATAAGAGGCATTGCAATACTCCGAGGGTTGTGTGGACCACCAGTAAAAGCAGTGGTGTAAAGAAACTTGAGGGGGCCCCCTGCAAAGTTCACGGAGGCGGGCCCCTACCCTCTGTACCCAGTCAGGAGCTTTCAGGCCAGGGGCCCCAACATCTGTGCAAAGTACCCGAGCGGGCCCCCTGGGGCTCCGCCCCCACACAGCGGGGGCTGCAGGGGCGATTGTTACACCACCGCGTAAAACTAGGGTTAACAGGCCTCTTATAACTTTTGAGACTCTGGTACCAGTAGTAGGATTTAGGGAAAATAATATATATCTGACAAATACATGGTTCTGAATTATTATCCCCCCCCCCCCACCCCCATGGCTCTCATGCAGGCCAGACTTGCCAATAAAAAGGTAACCATAGGCTGGACTGCAAACTCAGCTGGAAATATAAGTATATTTGAGTTTTTCTCAGACCAAAGCACTGAGGGCATAATTTATGGTTAGATGGTATTAGGAAATGCTCTGATTTGTGAAGGAAATTGTAAATCCCCTATTATTCTGGACAGGTGGAGAATTCTACGGTAGAATTAATTCTGCCAGCAGGATAATGTGTCAGGGGTAACTCTGCAAGAGCATCTTCCACTAATGTAGATGCCGCTCATAAATTTACTTCTTCTTCCACAAATCCGAGGATTTTATTACCTAAGTATAAATCAGGTCTTAATTAAAACAAACCACAGCCTCATATAACTTTTTTTTAAAACGTTTACCACTTGCAGTTCATGTCCTCCTGAAACTAGCCTAGGAAAAAAAGATGTAAGGGAAATAATTTCAGCGATCTCCAGAGATTATGGCCAGGGGCTAAGGACTGGCCGACTGTGATGGCACCCAAGATGTCCTGAAGAAGTGAGTTGCCCTACTTAAAATGTCTTTGTTCACTCTTATTTGTGGGACCCATTGGTGGTTGGATTCCTCTTGAACCCCTGGGTGTTTCCAAGACACATTAATAGCAGGCACCGTTTTCAGCAGCTTTTGCTGAATCTCCTGTTTCTAAGACTTACAGCCTGATTCATCATTCTCCCGTTTTGCGAGCCCCTAATAGCGATTCATAACGAATCACTATTAAAGACTTGCAAAACGGGATTCATGTAGGAATTGCAATAAATATTGCGATTCCTACATGTTCCTTATTTGCGATTAGCTAATTGCTAATCGCTAATAAGGAATAACTCCCCATGCATTCCTATGGGCCTACAGGCCCCTAGGAATGCATGTGGAGTTATTCCTTATTTGCAATTAGCAATTAGCTAATCGCAAATAAGGATGCGATTTCAAGGGTGCCAGGGGTGTCCAAAGGACACCCTGTAGCACCCCTGAAATGTAATCTACACTGGTGTTGCACACACACATGTCCAAAGGACATGTGTGTGTGTAACATGCAACTTAGAAAAATGCATTTAAATGCATTTTTCTAAGTTTTTGCTATTTACCGAGAGGTCTGACCTCTCGGTAAATAGCGGCCCAAAATTGCAATTTCGCAATTTTAAAATGCTTCATGAATTGCATTTAAGGAATCCCAAATAGAGATTCCTTAAATTCAATTCTTCGCAAATGTGCGAATTCTTAACTAGCGAATTTTGCATTTGGGATGATGAATCCCAAATGCAAAAATTGCACTCGCAAAAGGCAAGATTCTGAGAATCTTGCCCTTTGCGAGTGCAATTTAGCTTGATGAATCAGGCGGATTGTGCTGAGCAGGGAAGTGGCAGTCTCAAACAGTGAAAGGTGTGCAAGGTCACTGATAGGATTGCTGTATTTCTGCACAAGAGATATGAAAATGCACTGGGACAGGCATCTGGATTATCCGACTTTGAGACACAATAATTTAGTCTTCTCTGTAGCTCAAAGTGGAGATTGTTGTTCCACCTATGGATCATATGTGATTCTCTGTAGAAACAGAACGTCCTGTTTCTTCTAAGGGCGTTTTCTTCTAGGCACAGTCTCCAATTATATAGACACCACAGCCATGAGCCTCCCCCTTAGTCCCTACAGCCTTTCTAGCTCACAGGACAACCTATTATCGAAACAATGAGAATAGTCTTGCCCACTAAGCCTAATCCATCCTCCCAGAGGAGAACGGTGCTAACACTGAGACATTTATACTACAGAGACAGGTGTCTGTAATGCAGGCATCTCGGTCTGAGGACCCATGTGGAGATGCTCGCCTCCTTGTAATCCACTTGGATTCTCTGCAAGTCTGTTGCCCAGGTAAGGCCATACTCCAAATAAGCTTCTGTTTTTAGTCCAAACAATATATCATCCTGCCTCAGCTAGAGTACAGTTCTCAAAGGCTCAAAGAGGGTGTGTGGATTAATAGGACTAAGTGATGATTGAAATACGGTTAATGGCAATCTCCCACATAGTACAGAACACAAGTGGTGCTCCCTGGGCCATGTCCCTCCCACTCTGCCTCATAAGGTTCTATAATGCCAGGATAACCCTCATCCCCATTTCTTGTTACCGTGACTTCAGTGAAGACAAATATTAGGCCTGAAGATAGAGACCTCATTAAAGGACGACCTTGGTGCTCTGGCCCTGCCAGATAAAACCTATTAACTGAAATATGCCTAGGAGGCAGAGCTATTCCAATCTGGAGTCCAAGGCATGGTGGGTTTTATTCCTCCATATAACCCAGTCTTTAGGGACACTAATGCAAGAGATCAGCTTCAACCTCTGTGCAGCTGGACATAAGCTGTAGACCTCGCATGCACACCCAACCAGCTAAGAGGCCATGCTAAAATATCAGTCTGTAAAATAGCACTTTTCTTGGTGTATATATACTGTCATCACCTCATCCTGTTCTACATGAGACTCCTAATCCCAGAGCCTTTTTAGTATCAGTCAGGGGTGTGACATGAGTGTGCAGCTGCTGTTCTGGTCCAGGCAATTGGCTACTGTTTGGATCATTCCAAACATGAAAAAACTCATAGAAGAAAGCAACTTATTTGGCCAGGATGATGCATTTAGGCTGAACTATTATGGTAAATAAATTCAATAATGTGCCCACTATGTGTGCTAATGACTCCCCCATATGGGACAGTTACCCATTACATTGTCCCTCCATTCCCAGTTGCTCCTGAATTTTTTTATTGCTAAGCTTACAATATATGTTTATAGGAGAAAGGATGTATGCGATTATTACGGGTGTTTTCATTCATTTGCCAGTTCACGATGACCAAATCAGCTGCTATTAGCATATATATTAGAAGTTTCTAATTTCCCTTGGTCATAATTTGCATTAAGGTGGCAATCATTCCCACTATAAGCATCTTTGGCGCCTTAATGCTCCTCAAGTGCTATTGCCAGAAAATGTAATGATTACAATATGACCACCAAATATCCTTGTCCGCCATAATTTGTCAAGCCTCTTTCTTTAACGCCAGGATACATTGCATGTTTCTGAATCATAGTGTATATAAATCATGAGATGTGAATTGCATGCAGCACACTTGCAATTTCCTTAATTTTTTCTGCCCTCCATTGCATCACTTTCTTTCACCAAAGTCGCGAAGATCTCCAGAAACTGATAACAATTTCGGCATGATTTTTGGAAATTCAAAGATTCTTCTGAGTCAGGATATTCTGTGTACCCTTTTGTCTAAGGTTATTAACCCTCACCTTGTTTGTTGCACTGTGGCTACCTAGTCAAAAGCAGCAAATTATGTAAGGTTAATTTTTGGTGGTGTCCTTCAGATGAAGAAACCGGCCACTGCACTTAAAATCCAGAAAGAGCCAAAGCAAGCAGTGCCTGTCTCACAGTGACCAATGGACAGCCAATTATTGGATGGCTAAGCCCATTTACACCACAACTGAATGTCAAAACCTCGTTCCAACTGATATCCCAGGCCCTCTCCATGGACACCATTGGCCTTCCCCAAGGACCATTCATAGCTTGAAAAACCGACGTCAATCAATCAGCATTTTTAGAGCGTTGCACTGTCACACCTGGGGGTATCCAGGCACTAAGGTGTGAGGTCTCTGTCGAAAAGCCAGGTCTTGAGGAAACGGTCGGAAGAAATGAGAAGAAAGACAAAAACAAAGAGCAAAAGTAAGCGAGCAGAAAAGGCAAAACAGAGGGCAGAAAAGTCAGAACAGAAGAGGGCAAAACAGAGGGCAGAAAAACAAGCAGATTAGGCAAAGCAGAAGGCAGTAGAACGAGTAGAAAAGACAAAACCGAGGGCAGAAAAATTAGCAGAAGGGTAAAACAGAGGGCTGAAAACGAGCAGAAAAGGCAAAACAGAGCAAGAAACAAGCAGAGGAGGCCCAAACAGAGGGCAGCAGGTAGACAGGCAGTGGATGTGTTTCTGTTTTTTTCAATGCTTCAATCTGTCGGACGCCTCACACTGTCTGCCTAATTGTTCTTCCATAATTAGCTTCCTTCATGTTATACAGCGATGGCTTGGGCTACTGATAGTGTCTGAGAAAAGGTGTGAAGCCTACATTGCAGAAATGAAAGCAGCTAATAGCAAATCCCTCGTACAAAAACAAAAAACAGGGTTATTCTGACAAAAACAAACTCGAAAATCCAACCTCCCACTACATGGTATAATAAGAGAGAGATTATCATAGTACAAACAATCGCGCTGTTTAGGATTTTGCCTTAAACAGAAAATAAGAAATAAACATGAGTATGATATTAAAATCAATTTTAGTGATGGCTTGATTTATTTTTTGTGTGCTCTGAGGCAATTCATAACACTTGAACATGAAAACGAAATTAAACGTATATTTAACTATTTGTTTTGGAAAGTGCCGGCCTGCGACGAATGCCGCAAAGTAGTACTGTTAACAGCGTACGCAGCACAAGGGTGGCTCCTCCGAAATGGCGGAGGAGTGTCTCCCCACTGGCTCAGAGCCTGCAGGTGAAAAATAAAACGATGTTCTATCTTCTATCATCGTTTTATATTTCATTTGCCGGCTCCGAGCGTTTAGGGAGGGGCAGGCTGGGCCATGGGAGAGGGGAGGAGTGCTATGTGCACTTCTAAGTGTGCATGGGTGTTTGGCTGGCTTTCTCAGGCAAGCCAAACACACATGTGCACTTAGGTTTCTCCAACCTTGCTGTATTGAACTACCCTGAGTGGAGCGTCTTTTCAGCCCGCTCAGGCCAATACCCGTGCTGCTCTCATAGCATGAGAGCAGCATGGGGATTGCACTGGGATTCTGTCCCAGTGTCTGCTTGGACCAGGAAGAACACAGAGGCGTGACGCAGGAGGTGGCCTGCAGCTTACGGTAATTTCCTTTTTACATTTTTTTTAATTATTACCCCGTGCACTAACCCCCCCAAGCTCCCTCCACCCACCTCACCACCCTTTGTTTGTGGCGGCCACCACTGATGCAGCAGTTCTTAGTGATTCAGTGTCTCCGTCCTTTCTGGAAGCAAACACAATATCCCTTTGAAACACCATGTCCAATACTGTGCAACTCTTCCTTCTTAGACATGCTGAAAAGTGGACATAATGTCCTGGTGTCTAAAATTGTAGGTGTCACAGAACCTTGTGCTCGTTATTTTCATATCAACCCACACATGCATCTTCATGATCACCCCCTGCGTCTTTAAGCAGTCCCCGCCCCAGTACAGGATACTGGAACCAGTGCTGAAAAGGACAATTAGGTCTTGTTTTAGTGCCGAGACAGATTGATTTTGAACCATATGATACACTTATGAAGTTAGTTGCAAAAGGTTTTCAGCCACTCTGGTTGCTTTATTTTCCTTTGCAAAGTGATCTAATGAATTAGTTTGTGAAGGGCCACAAAAAGTGTATTAACATAGGTTGAGCGTGGAGTTCGACAGAGAACCTCATTACTGAGTGGCTTTTTGCATGAGTCCTTGCCTTCTGTGCCCTGCGCCCTCCCAATGGCCCTTAATGAGATTAAGCAGACACTGGAGTACCATGACGTCTTAAGATGCAAATTGCCAGTAAATTCTCAAATCTTACAAAAATTGTCGACAGAAATGATACACACAGAGTTCAACTTTTCATTCATTGAGTAGTGACTAGAAGACAAAGGCCAGTGGCTCAATATCAAAGGGACATTCAGCATGTGCTGAGTTGGCCCAGATCTTGAAGAGAATTGGTCTTCATTAGGACTTTGTTTCAAGGAGAAGTTATTGATCCACTGAGGGAGACCCATAAAATGGCCTCCGCAAAGGTACCTTCAGGCCTTACGTCTGCTTCCAAACCCTTGATTTCTCAGATGTTCGTGTAGTGTGTGAAGCCTTGTCCAGAAGACCACTATGGTACTGCCTTGGACAGTTCATACCAGGGTCTTGCCCTCTTAACTGGTTCATACTAGTCTGTTCTAGCCTGGCTTGTAAAACATCCAGTTTGGTAGAACGTCATCATAAGCCCTTTCTAATTAGCAGGATCGGGGGGGGGGGGTTCCCTGCACATAACTTCTGGAGCTTGTGTCTATTTCACCTCTGAACCGATCACTATGTATATCTGTCCAGAGGCATGAGAGGCTGCTTCCAGATAGTGTAGCAAGATTGCCAACCCCCCACCCTCACTCCTGCTTGGATGGTAAATTCAGTCATAATTGGCCTTCAATAGGACCCCAGTGCCACTGCAGCTGCTCCACTAGTGATGGCTGGACCTCTGCTTCCAGAGCCAGGGTTGTTGCCAGTCTTTCTGGTCGTCATATCCCTCAGGAGAGGGAGGAAGCCTGCTTATACGCATGTATGGGAGCACGAGGAGGCATCAACTTCTCTAAGGAGGTGAGAATTGGGTAGGGTGACCAGGCGTCCCGGATTTGCCCGGATTGTCCCAGTTTTTCACCAGCTGTCTCGGCAGATTTCAGGGAATGTAGCTCCTGTCCCGGTTTTCAGAAAGGGTCGACTGAAAGCGGCAGGAGGGGCTTTTTAATGTTTTACAAAGCAGGGATAGTTATCAGCTGTTTCAAGAAATCAATGTAATTATCAGGCAAGCTACTGCGTTTAAAAAATTGCTTTTTATGTATGTTCTAACTGCCTGTTCTGTAATTCTCTGATGAGGCGCACTGTCATCCGGTCCGCTCGCTTGAAGTAAAATTGTAGTCCTTCTTCTATTTCCTTGAAATGTCCCGGTTTTTGGCTTTAAAATTCTGGTCACCCTAGATGTGGGTCATCACCTAACTTTCAGCTATTTTGGTCCTTCACTTCACAGAGACCAAGATTTAAAAAAAAATAACCTAAAATCTAAATTCCGTTGTACGTATTGGAAATGAAGTGTGTTGTGAAGCTTTATAAACACGTTATTAATAGAGCACAGAATAATTACGGAAAGGAGCTAACAGGCACATTCATCAAAGCTTTTTGCGATCGCAAACGGTGCGAATCACAAAAATCGGCCGTTTGCGATCGCAAAATCAGCTTTTGGGATGCATGAATGGTGAAGGCCCTCGCAAATTTGAGAATTCGCAAATATTTGCAAATTCTCAAATTGCGATTGCATTTAAGGAATCGCATAAATGCAATGCATGAAAGTTTCAAAAATAGCGATTTCGCAATTAGGGGGAGCAAATTACCATGAGTTGGAACCTCATGGTAATTTGCGAAAACTTTGAAAAATGCACTTTTGTGCATTTTTCAAAGTTTCCCTTTAGGGTATGTGTATGCACAACATATGTGCACAGATTGATTTCAGGGGTGCAAAGGGTGTCCTTTGGACACCCCTGCACCCTTGAAATCGCATTCTCAATTTGCGATTCGCTGATTGCGAATCGCAAATTGAGAATGTCTTCCCATTCATTCCTATGGGCCTTTAGGCCCATAGGAATGAATGGGGAAGTATTCCTTAATTCCTTAATTGCGAGTCGCAATTTGCGAGTCGCAATTAAGGAATGTTTAGAAATCGCACAATTTTCAGCGATTTCTTAATGCATAGGCTTTTGCGATTTCTTAATTGCAATTTCTTAAAAAACGCGATTAAGAAATCGCAAAAGCCAACCATGATGCATGTGCCTGATAATTCCTTACTATTAGAGGCAGAAGTCCGTATCAAGAGCTAGATATAATTCCTTACAGTCCAAGACAGAATTTCTTTTGTAAGTACGCAGAATTCCCACAGCTCGGATCTTCCCTCGCGCCCTCCTCCCCATCCCCCCCTCCCCTTTTTGGAATTCTTCCTGCCAGAGGCGTCACTCCCTCTCGCTCAGCTCCCCTGCCCGCCTCACTCCGAGGGATTAATGCACAATAATGGGCGGGCGGTTTTAAATGAAATGTAAGTAAGCACGTGGATTAAAGTTCACCCAGAGGCCTCCTTTGGAATAATCAATCTGAGCCGAGATGGAGGAATTCCTCTGGGCCGGATTACCGTGGAGGAAAGCTCGCCAGCCCAGCCAATATTTGTGTGCAACCCGTGCTAAGGCCTTATTTAAAGGGAGGGGGAAGCAAACGTCCTCACTTATATTTTATGTGCTTTAATATCCAAGAGGAAAAATCTCACTCTGGTATCCGAGCTGTTCAGCCCCACATTTGGGCTCTGGGCTCCGCATTTTTTAAACAAAAGAGCAGTTCTTTTGTCCAAGAAGGAATTATATCAGCTGTAAATGTGTTTTATTGAAAGATTTTTGTAGCATAAAACACACTGGACAAAATCAGAGACACAACCCCTTCCATTTCCATTCTCTGGCAAGAATTTCTCAGTACTTATTACAAAATATTTCCTGTTTGCCACACCCTCTGCTACAGTGCCTGACCTTTGATCAGTTTTCACCCCCACTCTCTTAGGGTGCGGCTTGTGCCCACCTACTCCGCGTTTACACTTAACCTTATGCTGACTCCTACTGGTGCTGGGACAGTTTTTGGAGTGGGGGTGCTGCCATTAGTATTATATCACTGAAGTCATAGAAATTGTGAAAAATCCAAGTGACCCACAAAAAACAAGTGTAAAAATGTACCACGCCCATTCAGCAGGACATAGTAAGATGTGGTTTGTAGCTGGTGGTGCATTCTGGAGTACTGGTGTGTTTGCGTATTGTCATTTAAAGACAGCACATTTTCCTTTGAAATGGCCACTAATTTTGCAAAGACAAGCAGTCTTACTAGTAAAACTATATAGTGCACAAACGATAATGTGTTGACATCGAGTTTCGGCAAAAAAATATCACTTGTGCATCATCAAGTGTCTTGATTTGTTTTGATCCTAAAAAAAATAGTTTACACCCCCCTTCAGAAGTACAGAAATGTGCTTTGTATATGGTTTCCTAATTGCTGATATATTTTGAAATACGATTGTAATTAATTTACAGGTATATAAATGTGGTGTGTTACAAAAAAACAATATGACATCCTACAACCTTTCCTTTCACTTCCTTATTACCTGTCACTTTTACAAAACCCCTCATTTTTCAGTCAGAGAAATAAAAGTAAACACCGGTTTCTGAATAAGTATCTCTTTATCATAAGACATAGCCTGACATTTGACCTCTGTCTTTGAACGTGGAGCAGTAAGGTGACACGCTACACAACATTTAAAGGCGCCTTCATTGCTCTGAACTCTAGCATGATTATTTTTGGGGATGTTTCAGCCCCACCCCTACTTCCAGTGCCTATGCTTATTCCCTTCCATTTACACACCTGCTTGACCCTTCCATCACACACTCCTACTTCTTCTCAGCCTCACTTTCTCACACACACAAATGCATGCTTGGACACTGCCCTGCCACTACAACACACACTCATTAAATCTCACAAGGCTGATGCTTCAAATCCTGACTGTCCCCTGTTACCAGCTTGTAGGTACCATCCTTGTAGAGGCAGGACCAGAAACTGCTTGTCAATTGCGTTAAAAATTAGCAACGCGCTCAGCAGCGCCAGGCACGCGTGCCACGCCACGCCATTTACACCAATGCGGGTGTGCTAGTTTCCTTCATTCCACCACGTGGTCATTAATGATGTAGGCTTCCTTCATGCTAATTTTTTCCCATAATGCTCATCTCCCATTAACTGGCTTTATTGTCGCATGTTAGCTTGCTTTTTATGCGTTGCCTTTTGTGGGATTGCCTTCCTCTTCTGTGTTTGTCCTTCCCCTTCTGTGTTTCCCATGGAGCTTAGCCACTCTACTTGTGTCCTTCCACTAATTATATTTCGGTTACTACATGTTTACTTTTAGTTAAGCTCTCCATGAAAGAACATGTGTTTTTCACCCGCTGCCCGTTATTGCATCCCCCCCGCCTGTGTTTTTTTTAATGTATTATTTTAACTAATATATTTTTTTGCTGAGGACAATGCAGCAAATGGCTCCCTGACCAACTACCTTGAAAACGGTTTTACGTTACTTCTGTTTTTTTTTTTTACAAACCACTTTGGATCGGTAAATAAACAAAAAAAATGACGCCTATATTATCAGGCTTTTTATCTCTCTCTTTTTTGTTTTAGCTTTTCGCCATGCTAGACCAAGATGCTGGCTATGCATTTCGTCAAATATATGTATTTTTTGTTGAATGGGGGCACTGAGCAATGCACTGTTTTTTTAGATTGTGTTTTTACAAACACATTGTAAAATATTAAATCTATAGGTGGAACTTAAGAGGCTAGCTTTTTAGTACTACTTCTGAAACTATTACGTCCATAAGTTGTATTGTTTAAAACAACTTTATCCCTAAATCGGTACACTAAATAAGTCCCAGGTAACCATTGTTCTATGCTAAAAGGCATTGGCAAATTAATAGGTACCAAAGGCGAGACGAAATCAGCCGACAACTCACCACAATCTTCAACACCTTGATTGCTACAGCCACCTTTCCCGACGAAAGACCACTCCTCAAGAAACCCTCGGCTTACCCCAGTGAGCTCCAGAACTACTGCATCATCTCACTACTCCTATTCCCCGCAAAAGTCCTGGAGAAGGCCGTCAACCTCCAGCTCACCGACTACCTGGAGAGGTAGAGCCTACTGAAACCCTCACAATCAGGCTTCAGATCCAACCACTGTGCCGAGACAGCCCTCATTGCTGCATCAGACGACATCCACATACTACTGGACAGAGGAGATTCAACCGCCCTGATCCTACTTGACATCTCTGCAGCCTTTGACACCGTCTCCCACCACACACTCATAGAATGATTACAACAGGTCGGCATCATAGACAATGCACTCAGATAGATGGCATCCTTCCTCACAGGACACACTCAGAAAGTCTGATTACCCTCCTTCAAATCGCAAGCCAAGCACAACATATGAGGCGTTCCCAAGGCTCTTCCCTCAGCCCAACACTCTTCAACATCTACATGTCACCACTCGCAGACATCGTCAGATCGCATGACATCAACATTATCTCCTACGCCGACCAAACCTAGCTCATCCAGCCGTCCCACAACGACGAAGACTAACTTCCAGAACTGCATGAAAAGCGTATCAGCATTGATGAAGGAAAACTGCCTCAAGCTCAACACGGACAAGACTGAAGTACTCATCTTCGGCAGACACACTGCCCTCTGGAATGACTCCTGGTGACCTTCAGAACTCAGACCCACCCCCACAGCAAAAGACAACACCTGCAACCTTGGCATCAACCTCAACAGCAAACTATCCATGAAACGCTAAGTCAACACCGTCTCCTCAACCTGCTACCACATGCTCTGCATGTGCCGCAAGATTTTCAAGTGTCTGCCCATCAGCACCAGGAAGATGGAAACACAGCCCCTAATAACCAGCCGACTGGACTACAGCAACGTACACTATGCAGGCACTGCCTCCAACCTTGTTCACAAACTTCAGTCTATCCAGAACACAGCAACCAGACTGATCCTCAACCTGCCCAAGAGAACCCACATCACCCAGCACACGAAGGACCTCCATTGGGTTCCAGTAGAAGAGATGCCACTTCAAGCTCCTGACACACGCCATATAGCAATGTCTGACCTTGGGTGGTGTGGAGTGCAAAAAAACGATGGATTTAGGCCCAGATCTCTGTACTGGGGTGAATGTATGACATTGTTCTGCATTCTGTCCATCAATTGTTGTTTTTGTACACGCCTACAAAGCCCTCCCCTGCCTACATGAACTCACCGCCTGCACTTTTATCGACCACCTAGTAACCTCCACTCAGCATACCTTGCAGGCATTCCTCTCATACTTCGAAGCCACATCGAAGGAAGATCTTTCTCCCATCTCACCACCAAAGCCTTGAACGCTCTGCCCCTCCACCTCCGCACGGCAGTCTCGCTCACCGACTTCAGGAAAGGACTCAAGACCTAACTCTTCGAGTAAGCCTGGCAGCAAGCACCTGGATGCCCTTGTTGGTGGCAAACAGCGCTATACAAATACTTCTTGATTGATTGATTGATGGTAATATACTGGTACAGACATATTAGAGGTAATCCTTGGCATAAGGGGCACTCATGGAAGAAGGCTGGTACTGCCATACTTAAAGAAACTCTTGGCATAAGGGGCATCCTTGGCAATATGTTGGCAGCACATTTGAGGTAATTGTTATATGGGAGGACAACTGTGGCATATGGAAGGGGAAACTATGACAAAATGATGGCCCTCACATACTACAGGTAATTTTTAACATCGGGATTACTCATGCTATATGTACGACATAAATAGCAAACTTCTGGAATGTTGTAAGTAATCTTAGGCATAAGGTAGCGCCCATCACAAAATGCTGATTCTCACACAATGGGGTCTTTTTTTACAAAATTGGGCACACGTCACACGTTTTGAAAAAATGGGATCAATCAATCAATCAATCATGGCATTTGTATCACGCGCTACTCACCCGGAAGGGTCTCAAGGCGCTGGGGGGAGGGGGTTGCTACTGCTCGAACAGCCAGGTCTTGAGTTGTTTCCTGAAGGCGAGGTGGTCCTGTGTCAGCCGGAGGTGGATGGGGAGGGAGTTCCATGTCTTGGCTGCCGGGTAGGAGAAGGATCTTCCTCCGGCGGTGGCTCTTCGGATGCGTGGTACGGCGGCGAGGGCGAGGCTTGTAGAGCGTAGCTGGCGGGTGGGTGTGTAGAAGGTCAGGCGGTCGTTGAGGTACTTGGGGCCCAGGTCGTGGAGAGACTTGTGTGCGTGGGTGAGAAGCCTGAACGTGATCCTTTTGCTGACGGGGAGCCAGTGCAGGTCCCTCAGGTGTCCGGAGATGTGGCTGCGTCGGGGGATGTCCAAGATGAGTCGGGCGGAGGCGTTCTGTATGCGCTGGAGTTTTTTCTGTAGTTTGGCTGTGGTTCCCGCGTAGAGGGTGTTCCCGTAGTACAGTCGGCTGGTGACGAGTGCCTGGGTGACGGTCTACCTGGTCTCGGTGGGGATCCATCGGAAGATCAACTATTAGGGAACGTCTGGTTGAATTAGTTTGGCACACCATGAAAGGACTTGAATATTTAATGACTGCCCTTTCAGAGCCTGTGGATTTTTAGCAAATGTATGTGAAAATGATGCTTTAAAATGGACTATGCAATCCCATTTCTTTTAACTTGATAAGCCCCACCGAAAGACCCCTAGAAGAGGGCTTTCTCATGTGTTTTGCTCTTTCACTTCAGTTCTGGTCAAGTATTACACCCCACCACCTTTAAAGGTCACTCTAATATACGCGGGCTCTAAAATAGACAGTTGTCTGTGTTGTGCAATTATTCGGATCATGCTGTTATTATGGAATTTTAACAATGTCAATTATTATGATGCCCTCAGGGTTAAGTTAATGCGACACAAATTCTTGAGAGATTCAGGGTCATAGGCCATATGATATCACTTCCTGTAATGCCATCAAGGTCAAAGGGTGTATGTTATCTCTTCTGTATGACGTCACTTCCACTACCCAAGCAAACACAAGGAGATGATGGACGGAGCGCTGAAAATTTTCAGACACTCACCCCCAGTCACTACTAGATCTGGGTTGAATCTATCATCGTTCTTTAACTCACTTCACCACCCCAGTTCAGACCTAGCCATATGCAAATCAGTCTTGACCCTGTTCCTCATGGGAACATTCCAGCCCAAACTGCCAAGCCATGTTGCTATGGAACTTTAACAATGTCAATTATTATGCTTTCCCTAAGGGTTAAGGTAATGTGACAAAAATTCCTGGGAGATTCGGGGTCATATGCTGTCTTTTCTTGTAATGCCACCAAGGTCAAAGGGTGTATGTTGTCACTTCTGTATGATGTCACTTCCACTATTCCAGGGTTTTTGGGAATCTATGTCCATGATATGAGTAATATTAAATTGAGTAATAATGTCACTTATTCATTAGAACACTTGGACACATTAGAAGGCCACTTCGAAGCGCTATGGAAAAGAAAGTGACTATCATTTTACATTTCACAGTTCCTCAGCTCGCTGTTTTCATTTCTGGCCCGGGCCCTCGCAGGTCCGCTTAGTATTCTCTGCCCAGCATCCTGCCAAACCGCTGGGCACCGCCGCCCAGTGGGCGGAGCCGCCGCCGCCCCCATCAGATGCAGATCTGCCGGCGGCGGGGCGGCCCTCATTACTTATCCCCGGGTCCCCACGGGGCTGCGCTGACACGCGGCCGCGGGCCTCGTGAAACACCGCTGGCATCGCCAACAATTACACGGCGTTAATTATGTTTGGGGGCAGGGGCGATCGCATTACAATGAAGGAAACAACAAGCCGCTGCAGGCCTGGGCGACAGGCTTATGCAGCGTTTCAAGTGACCGGCAGGGGGCGCTGCTTTCCACCTCCCCATGCGGGGAAAGCATTCACGGGTCCTGCAGGGAAGACTCCTTTGGGCAGAAGGCTAAACACAAGCCCGTGTCCATCCCGAGGCGGCAATGCCAGTCACCCTACGTCCATGTGTGTGCCACCGCGGGAAATGCTGGCAGGATATCCTGAAACCGCAAAAGTTCAGCCTTAGGCCAGTTCGAACTGTAGCAATTACCGCCGGAAGGGAATTATGCAGTCTCACCCCGTACTATTTCTTAATTTAAAAAAATGTCTCTGTTTCTCTTTTTTTCGTCTAATATGACACCCTTGCTTGGCGCCCTAGGGGACGGCCTATTTCGTCTCTTAAGACGCCCTCACCAGGAGGCAGGCATAGCGGAATGCCACTCTTTCCTCCCGCCTGAGGGTGTTTGCACCTTAGCTACAAGCTTAATAAATGATCTCATTCGTGAATTCTTACTTGCACCCGTATCCTGTGTCAATCATCGCTCCTGAGTTAATGGAAAACCTGAGGCGCATATTTCCGGTGCTGCGTTGTATCGCAGTGGGCGAATCTACTACTTTTTGCATTTTCTACACACACTACACGTTTTATGTATTGTTTTGAAATCCCTCGCCCAACCCCCCTAAATTCTGTGTTTAATGAGCTAGATCATTTTCGGAAGATATGGGTTGTTTAGTCGCTATGGAAGGTAGATTTGGCTAGAGCCAGCCTGTACTGTGGCTTTTTTCACTTTCTAGGCCAAAGCTGGTTCTTTGTTCTCATGCAATGTTTACGCATCAGTGTATGTCTTCACCTCTCAAGAATCACCATTACCATGAACCCTAAAATAACCCTTTCTAGACTCTTCTCTACTCTACCCCTCCTTGCATCATCTCATACTTCTTGACTATTTAATTCTCCCAAACACGCCGTTCTAAACCCTTCCCTCTGACTCTTTCTCTCCACCTCCCTTTTACTCATCCCAAGTCTCCTCCTACTCAGCCGCGGCCGGTAGTGGGAGTACCGGCCGGGCGGTGATGTGGGGAGGGGGAGGGGCATAGTGGGGGGGCCAGTAATGTATGGAATCCGGACCTTAACAGGTAAGTAAACATAAAAAATTTCGTTACGTTCGGTACGCGCACTGCATCACCAAATGCGATGGAGTGCGCGCAACAAAATTCATTTTATTTATTTTTATGTTTACTTACCTGTTAAGGTCCGGATTCCATACATTACTAGTCCCCACCCAGCCCCTCCCCCTCCCCACTTCACCGCAAGGCCGGCACTCCCACTACCGGCCGCGGCTGCTCCTACTGTTATGACCTCCCCCAAAAAATCAAAATCCTCCCCTCTTCTATCCCTCCACTATAATTTTCAATCCAAATAACTGACTAACATATCCACCACATTACTTTCAGATTTCACTATACTAATTCAGCACTAATCCTTTATGGATTCTGGAGTAGCATGCTATTCACCGAAAAAGCACTTTGACGCCTCGTCAGGGTTAGTAAGCGTCATATAAATGCAATTACAATACAATACAATACCCCTGGCTCCATACAGCCTCATTCCATCCCCTGCTGTATTTATAAGGTTTAAAATGCCTCACGTCGTTCCTCTCCCTTCTCTTATCCCACTCTTCCAGAATATAGAGGTAGCTGATTTTGATAACAGGACAGAATTTCTCCCCACCAATGCGCATACATTAGACCGATATTAGCTGATTTCATTTTGATAGCTGCTGTAACATTAAGCGCACGTTCCTTGCTTTTTTTCTTTTATCGCGGAACGTGTTACTTTTTCCTTGAAAATAGGTGGAGGCTGGTGGGGGCACGTGGTTTTCTTGGCACAGCAAAGGCTGCGGGAACATATGCTCCCAGACTCGCAGAGAGATGAAAGAGACCCAGCCTTCGTTTTACATATTTCAGTATGAGACAGAGGAGCTCGGCCCCTCCTGTTTGAGGCTGTAGATATTGTGTGCTGAATCCAGATTTCAAACCCTCCCTCATTTCGGGGGTGGGTCACGATATTGCATGGAATATATTGCAAGGCAATGATACCACATCCACTATATCGACCTATCACTAGGTACGCGTTCGTGGAATTACGAAATGTAAATATATATACTTACCCTACAATGTAGTGGTAGGTCAATGTACTGGATGCAATATTATTGTAGGTCAATATTAACAATTTAGATTTTTAGTCATAGAACACTTCCCCCACCCCCATCAGACAGGCTTTGTTGCTGCACTCAGTATAACCAAACTGCTGTACGTTTCCTGTACTAAGGCATCATCATGCTGGTCTGAATGTTTGGCTCCAGTGTCCATTGATTAGTTTGTGTGCTTGCCTCAGGTATACACAGACTGATTTGATTGACGGACCCCTGTATTAGCAGACTGGTGTGGCTTATGGACTTGGGTGTCAACAGGCTGGTTTGGTTGCTGATCCCTAGTATCAGCCAAATGCTTTGATTGTTGGATTCTGGTATCAGGAAACTCGTATGATTGTAGACTCTGGTCTCTGCAGACCTGCTCGGTTTGATTGCTGTACTTTGGTCCCCATAGACATGCCTGATTGCTGCAGTCTGGTATTGTAGGCGTGCCTGACTACACTCTGGTCCTAGTAGCCCTGCCTGATTGTTGAACTGTGGTGTCAGCTGTTCGGTTTGATTGCTGAACTATAGTATCAGCAGAATGCTTTGATTGTTGGATTCTGGTATCAGGAAACTGGTATGATTGTAGACTCTGGTATCTGCAGATTGGCTTGGTTTGATTGCGGCACTTTGGTCTCCGTAGACTTGCCTGATTGCTGCAGTCTGGTATTGTAGGCGTGCCTGACTAGACTCTGGTCCTAGCAGCCCTACCTGATTGTTGAACTGTGGTGTCAGCTGTTCGGTTTGATTGCTGGACTCTGGTATCACCAGACTGGTATGGTTGCTGGGAACTGGGCTCAGCAGTTACCTAGTTGCTGCAGCCTGGTAGCGCATGCTTGTCCGATTGTCGGACTCTGATATCAGCAGTCTTTTCTATATGCTAGATTACATTTTCAGCAGACTGGCCTGATTGGTGCGCTCCAGTACGGGTTGCATATTAGAATAACAGTAGCAAAATATTGTCTGGCAGAAATATCGCAGCCTATCATTTACAAAATATCACTCCGTTGGGTGTAGGTATTATATTCAATCAATTACTAAGGGGTTTGTAAAGCACAGCTACTCAACCACGGAGTGCTGGGGTCATCCGAAGAGCCAGGTCTTGAGGTCCTTCCTGAACTGGATCACTGTTGGGACTTGCCGGAGGTGGAGGTTGTTCCAGGCATTGACTGCGAGGTAGGAGAAGGACTGTTCAGTTCTGGTCTCGTAGATGCGTTGGATGGTGGCGAGAGAGAGGCCAGCTGATCGGAGGTGTCTCTTGGGGGCATGGAAGAAGAGGCGGTTGTTTAGGTAGGCTGGTCCGATGTTGTGGAGGGCCTTGTATGCGTGAGTGGGGAGCTTGAAGGTTTTGCTTATTTCGATGGGGAGCCAGTGGAGATCGCAGAGGTGTTGGGTGATGTTGTTGTGACGGGGGATGTCCAGGATCAGCCTGACTGCAGCGTTCTGGACGGTATGGAATTTGAGGAGTATTAACTCTAGTGGGGTGCTTTTTTTGTAAATGATACTTAGAGTAGGATATTTTTGTCAGACGATATTTTAGCCTCAATAGTCTGGTGCCACACTACCATAACAGTACACAGGTCTGATATCTGGAATGCAGTGTCTGCAAACAGGTCTGATTTCTAAAGGCTGTAGTTTTCAATACACTGTTGGGCTGATGTTAGTCTTCTGCATTTCTGCTTTGCATAGAAACAATCAGGGGAACAAGAGGTGTCAACATTTCCAAACATTTCATATCTTTCTCAGGATCCTGGGTCTAAGTACATGCAAAATGTAGCACACCTGGAAATATTATTTTTAGGTGCCATTCTTTGGCTTGTGTTCCCTTAGTCTTTAAAGCACATACGGCTTCTCTTCCCTGAATGGAGTGTTTGGTATTATTGCTGTGACATAGATCTGTGGTGGCCAATTCCCACTGTATGTAAGTTAGGCGACCAATAGACACTGGGCCTTTGAAATAACTACAACTGGTGCTTTTGATAGAAAATAGATGCTTTTGGTTGATTTTTCTGAAGCTTCAGCCCTTTGCCGCAGGTTTCACCTAAAATTCATGAGACAAGTAGGATTTGTGAATTGACATTTTGAATGAGAAATCTCCCCATTTGGCTTCAATCATTACAAATGAACGAGGCTCAGAATAAATTATAAAGGCAACAACACTTTAACCAGCATTGGTAAAACATGTAGGTCTGAATTTAATTGTAATTGTAATTGGATTTATATAGCACTTACTACCCCTGACAATGCGTCGAAGTGCTTTACAGCAAGTAGCACGCTACTCCAGAACCTAAGGTTAGTGGTTAGTCCAGTGGTTATTGTGATTTGTAATGTGCTCTCTAGAGAAATTGCATCTATTTACTCCAGTTACTTTGTTATATATTAATACCAGATAGGTGTGATCATTAGTGGGGACTATGTGGTTTCAGGTGAATGGTTGGTGAGATAGAGAGGCTGGAAGTGATTAGTAAATGTTAGATTACAGGGATAGGGATTTAAAGAGGCGAGGTTGTGATCTATGAAATGAGGTCAGCCAATTGCAGAATTACAATAAAAAGGATTGAGGCAGACATGCAAGAGACAGTGGAGAATATTGTTTAATTAAACTACTCTTCTCAGAAATAGATGGTATGCAGAAGATGGAAGCCAAGAAGAAGGTCACTTTGATGGAAGAAATGAGAGAAATCAAGTGAGAGTAAATCACATCCTTTTTTCCTACAGTGTTTAAGGGAGAAGACTTTCTGAGTTAGAAAGTAGTCGGAGAATGTAAGCTGTAGCAAGAACATTATACATAGTGTTCTATATCCAGGGCATGCAGCTTAAACATGTGATTGCAAGCGTATACATCCTTCAAACATTAAGAACCCTAGATATTAAAAAAAAGTGTGATGCTCATTTAAAGCATTCCAGTGCCCCGATCAAAGTTTGTGCTATATAAAACTGTAAAATAAAATCAGTAAGCCGTGTAATGCCTGCTTTCATTCAAGCTTAGAGAAGGTGTGACATAACGGTCAGAGCCTCCCAATTTGCAGCCGAGGAACCACGCTTGAGTCTCAGCATCGACCCAACATCTTGATTTAATTTGCTAGTGCATGCAGTGATAGCACTTTAGAAAGTGACTCACTAGATGGAGCCGGTAGGAGCGGACAGCAAGGAATATAGTTGTAAAATAGTCCTCCACTCAGTTCATTACAAGCACTTTAGTGAGGCAGCTGAATACATCCAAACAGCAAATAATGCTGAGCCATGACCAGGGCCACTGGAATTATGCGTTTGTGCGGCTGTGGTGATTTTTGCCTATCTATAGAGTTACCACATTTGCCACATAATCCATCATCTGCTGCATGATCTGCAAATTTTAACAAACAAATTCTTTCTAGCTCAAACAGTCCACAAGTTACTAAAAACGCAGCAACACGTGTTGCTGCACAGTGGAAGGCCCTTTGAAAAGATTAACGACTATTTAGACAGGGGCATCATTACTCCCCCATCGGTCGCACAGCAAAATGCGCAGTTCTAGAGCTACTTTATTTCACCTTCCTTTCCATTTGTTTATCAATTTGTCCCATTTATTCCTTCTCTTTAGCCTTTACTTTATGTTACTTAAACTCCTGTATAGATCCACGCACGGATTGCTATTTCCAAGGGCGCAGAACCACGGTGTTCAGACCAATCACAACGCTGCTGTAAGGTAGAATTGTGATTGGTAGAGACTGGGTGCTTCCTGGTTCCTGCTTTCTTCCTGCTTCTGGACTCCCCCGAAGAGCCGAAGAAGATGGAGAGGAAGTGGGTGGGTGTGCAGGGGAGTGCAATTTCTCCCCCACACTTTCAGTAGCGGCCGCCACTGTACAGTGATACAACTGAAAACTGGGGCCGAAGATGTAGATCCAGTTTTTTTTAATCAATGGCCATCCTTTATTTATGTTGTCAGTAAATGCCCACTGCAATAGGCAGGCCTCTAAACTGGTATTCTGTGCTTGTTGTATTCTGATGGTCATAGTAAGATTTTAGATCAGCTTCTCAGATCCTTGTGGTCCCCTGACTCTGTGGCAGCAAATCCTGAGCAATCAATACACTTGTAGTACACAATTGTAAAGTAGTGGAATTTGTCCGTAGAGGCAAAGAGAATTAGGCTTTGAATTTAGTGGATGAATCTAAGTTGTTTATAATTCGAACTTTTGTGAAGCTCCAAGCGTCATTGCCTCTGTTGAGGAAACTGTTGGTTACTAGTCTCAAAGTTTCAGCCAGAATTTTACGACAAGTCCTATAATGATCTTTAATAGTGTTACTCTTCATAACATTGTATTAATTCACACAGGATGAAGCTAGAGACTGGGGCTGTTATGATGGAAGGCAATATGAAAGCAAGCATGGGCAGGTGGCAGCATGTACCTGTCTAATCAATAAACACTGCCTCTACCAGACAGGTTAGTAACCACCAATGTATGACTCAAGGGAATTGTAAAATAAAGGACCCTTTGAGTTGGAAACCTGGCAACAGAGTTAATAGGGGAGTGGGGAATAGCCTCATAAGCAAAACCTTGCTGTCCAGTTAGTAACCACTGGCCTTTGCAATCAATCAGCAGCCACCAGCTCTTCCAAGTACATCTCCTTCTTGGGCTGCCGCATTCCCAGACCTTCCCCACCCATGCTAAAGGAGTGGGATGGCCATGAACAAGAACCCATGTGTCTCACACCTCATGCAAGTTACCATCATGCGCCTGCCTATACGCTTCCCTTACACAGTCCACACCATCCTGCAAACTTGAACACTTCCACTCATACCAAACTCACTAATCTTAAAAAAAACCTCACATATTGGACTCACTCCTACACACAGACCATCACCAGAAACGACGCTACACCACATGCCCATGGACGCACATTTCGCAGGATGTCACACTGGAGCCGTATCCAGCACCATCAGTCAACTGTCCACTGCCCTCCCGGACTCTCTGCGATACTCATATTCTAGAAATTGACCCCTGTTTCGTGCTTATCACCTGGTTTACTCTTTTTGTTTCCTTTTACGGCTTTCTAATAAGTATGTGCAAAGCACATTAATGTCACGTGCCCGAATATGTATCTCAGAAAAATTCATTGTAATCCATCATTGCCTTTTTAAGTAATTTCTTAGGATGTTTGAAACTTCTCAAATTGTATTTTATTGTTTGTACTGTTAAATCACACCCCATCCACTGGATCATACCCACCCTTCACGCTGCTTCCTTTGTTGTTCCCCAGCTATAGATTTAATGTCTTAATCTATCATAATTCAGAGTTAATTATCCCTGTAGGAATCCTTTCTTTATTCTCTCTAAGTGCTCCCGAGGATTCGGTTCATTGCTACTATCTATCTGCTTCCACTCAATCACGGCTGTATTATGTTTGTAAAAAAAATTATATTCTTTCTGCCTGATGGTTTGTCAACCTGTCTATAACGTAATATCATACGATGAACTGTACGGCATTCTGAAACCTGGCTGGGTGAAGGTTGTCTGGATGAAACAGGGCTTATATGCATTAATAAAGCTCGCACAAAATCTAGACACTGTCATGATGACAAAACGTGGCACAATCCTACAAACACGTGCATTCTTAACCGCATGTGTGCTAGCGGTTTTCCCGCTGCGTTTTTTAAAAAGCCGCGTTACATGACGAGCTCAGCTCGTCATCAGCGTGCAGGCGGCGTAACTCATGACGAACTGAGCTCCTCATGAGCGCCGAAGTGGTTAAAGGCTACAGGGCTCTGGTTAACCAGCAGTAGTAGAGGAATAAAGTCAAACAACTGGTAGACTGTAGGAAATCCTAATAAAATACTGTACTTGAGCCAACTTTGTCAATTGGAACCAGAGCAATCTTTATTACAATAATGCAGTTACAAAGCGAATGATTCACAAGAAATCAGTGATAAAACCTGGTTCAGTTGCCCTACAAGTTTGTACTTCTGGGTTATTGTCTGGGTAGGAATTTCACACCAAGGGAATGTGTATCTACGCGCCACAAGTACAATTTCAAACTAACGTACACAAACGTAAAGATCAGTACATCACTAATTATCTTCTATTACAATTCAGAATTGAGAAATATGTTGTGCCACTGGAATTAATGCACATCTTCAGCCTTTTCTACATAAATATGTATTTACAGCACTTGCCGCATAATCCACCAACCGCAGCAAAAGTTGCAGAAATTGACTACAAAGCACACCTGTTTATAGCTCAAATATATCAAAAGTTACTGAATCAAATCATTAAATGTGCTTTCATGCAGTATCAGTATCTCTGAAAGCTGAAACACTCACCTGTACAGCATTAATGTGTGTCAAGTTGACGAAATAATGAAAAACACACTGACACAGAGTTTGCTGCTATGCTGAATAATTGTATTTTTCTGACCAGATAATGTAATCAATCCTACTGCTTAATTTGGTCCTTCGCTGCTGAATAATTCCATAGGCCTTGAATAGAAAAACACATCTTTTTTTGCGTTAAACATTTTGGAAGAAAACACCATTGTCAAATATGGAACCTTTGCTTGTTAGTTAGCTCTATTCAGAATTCCAACTTGTGGACATTAGACAGCCATTGAAATATAATATCCAGGATCTGGAGCGGGAATCTCCAACGAGTAGCTCGCGACCTACCAATAGCTCTCCAGCTACCTGTGAGTAGCTCTTCTGTGTGCAGCCCAACCTATCGCTATCTAAGCTTTTTCTTGCTTGAATTATTATATGAATGCCACAATTAAAAAGAATGTATTCAAGACAAAACTGTGTGTAGTTTCACAACTCATAAGCTGATGTCTGTAGAAAAATAGTAACATTTTCAAAATGTGCCTAAAGCTAATATTTGAGTTGGAGAGATGTATTACTCATATTTGTAACTTTGTGCCAAGGGTACTGCAGCTATGGTTTGTATGCACTACCCATATAATATTTGAGTTCAAATTGTCAAAGCCTTGTTGACATTACTGCTGGGAACCCTGCCTAATGTACCAATGCGATTACTGCTGACACTCTTGGATGGGGTGGTCAAGTCACAGGATGCTTACATATACGCCTAACTTACATATGTTTAAATTCATGAGAATTGAAGTTACTTTCAATTCAAGGTTCATGGCTTTGACTCTTTACTGTGAGATTTAGCCAAGTGCCTAAGGGCGGTTGTAGCTTGTTTTTGCTGCTAATTGATTCCTGTTTTTTGAAAAATATTTTTATTGGCATTTTCTGTATTCACGTACATCACAGTAGTATTAATGGCATTGGTAGACACGAAAAATCTCACATTCATTATACATTTTGTCATGAGAGTGGGTAACATCGTGGTCTATAATCTCTCCCATAGCCTCAGAGTCGATGATGGGTCTAAGGGATGAGCGGTGGAGTATTGTCAGCACCCACGCGAGGCAGCCTTCGGTGTACGCTGGGATGTAAGGCGTGCTCTCTATGCTAGCACTATATCGTAGGGATGGTGATATGCCAGCCTTAGCTGCTAATCGGTTCCTACCCTAGTTTCAAATACTGGTCTATTAAAGTTTGTAGAAATGAAGTGTCATTTTCTTCTGCAAACAGGACCATTCCACTTCAGAAAAATTATTCCCACAATTATGTTCTTGGAAATCAAATGTTTAGGATCTAAAACCTTGTGTTAGGAAGCCATAGTGTGCTTTCTCTTTAGACAGCCATATTCAAATTCATTTAGAAAACTCAACAATCACAAGTGTGGTGTCGTGATGCTTAGTAGATAGATTCTGTGCATCGGGTAAGTATCCGTCTTTGACAGCTGCCACCATGCATTTGTTGTTGACCAACCAAGGTCTGCTGAATAGGCTTCCTGTAAGTACGGCTGCCCAACAAGTCTGTAGGGGAAAGTGTCTCTACGATTATGACCACCTATCACTGCAGCATTTATGGCCTCAGAAGGAATGTTTGCTCTACCTGGAAGAGGTGTGGCGCCGCGGCTAGGGCGACTGACTCTGGAATCTGGGGATCACGCTTCGATCCCCGGCACCGGCGGCAGATTAGCCCAGCACCATGTGACTCTGGGCAATAGCTTGCTTAATCTTCCCGACGGCCCACAGCGCCTAGAGACCCTTACGGGTGATTGTGCGCTTTACAAATGTGGATTATTATTATTATTATTATACCTCAGCCGGCTAATTTTAGACAAATTTGCCCCACCGATATTTTCTTCCAGCGCCCGAAGGCAAACCTAACCAAACCCGAAGGACAACACTGCACCAATGTATGTGTACTCCCAGAAAGTGTAAGGCAAATCTTCTACTGAGCCCTATAGATAGGATTAGCTCTGTCCATAGCCTACAGCCTCCAAGTAAGATAGCCTATGTGTATTCTCCCAGCAGAGAATTTTGCGGCTGATGAACAGATCGCTATCCGGCCACAGGGCGCCAGTGCATTGCAGTTCATGCATTTATTTCAAATTTGTTTTTCTAAAGTGAACTTCGCCTGAAGACTGCAGCACTGTGCGCTTCAGTATATGATAATGTAAAACAGCAGACAGTGTGATGCCAGCGGATATAACAGAATAGCTTGCATAGACACCTTCAGAACATCACGCGTTTATCAATCTGTTACAGCTTGCGGTGAAAACCATACAATGCACGGATACACACATTTGATTCTTCTGGTGTATTTGGCAGGGCAGCAGTACCCCAGAGTGTCTTGTCAGTGCAGAGTCTGTTCCACATTCAGTTTATTTTAATCCACAGATACCCAGCCCCTAGAAAACAAGCTGTCTTGTACTCCTGTCGTGGGAAAGTTGGAGTGATTGTGTCTGAGGTGGGGCTTTTAATTGATTGAGTGCAATTGTCGGAGTCCTAGTTTTTTTGTTGTTGCAGTTTTATATAGTGCAAACTCAACCCAAAGGTATTGGATCTCTTTACATGAGCACCAGTTACATTACAAAATGACACATTCATTTTTTTCTGGTAGGCGCAGGGAGATTAAGTGATTTGCCCAGGATCATAGGATGTTGAGCCAACGCCGAGACACAAACCTGGCTTTCCTGTTCTAAAGTTGGCGGCTCTGGCCGTTAGCAAACACAAGGAGATGATGAATGTAGCGCTGAAACTTTTCAGACACTCCCCACCAGTCTCAGATCTGGATTTAATCCATCACATTCTTTAGCTCAGTTCGCCCCCCCTAGTTCAGACCCAGCCATATGCAAATCCGTCTTGACCCTGTGCCTCATGGGAATAGTCCAGCCCGAACTGCCAAGCCAGGTCTTCCCTGGACCAGAAACAAGCATCCTAGGACCACATTGGCAAAGTGAATAAGGGACCCACGTCTGGGCATACCCTGCCAACTTAGGGCAAACGAAGCAAACACAAGGAGATGATGGGTGGAGCACTGAACCTTTTTAGACACTCACCCTCAGTCGCAGATCTGGGTTTAATCCATCATCGTTCTTTAGCTCACTTCGCCACCCCAGTTCAGACCCAGCCAGATGCGAATCAGTCATGATCCTGTCCCTCATGGGACCCGTCCAACCCGAACTGTCAAGCCAGGTCTTCCCTGGACTGGATACAAGCATCCTAGGACCGGTTTCAGGGGTTCAACCCCTCGTCAGCCAGGCTAGGTTAATCCAGTGACAAAGTGAGCAAGGGACCCTCGTCTGGGCATGCCCTGCCAACTTAGGGTAAACTTTTCCTCCTTGAAACTCTGCTTTTAAATTGTGTTTGTTTCTCTTGATTCATGTGTTACTGCACTGCGTGCGGATGCGCAGTGCCTTGGACTGAAACATGTCTCAATCCTTTATTGAGGGATGCACTATCGGCGTCTTAAACAGATGGCAGGAGAGAGGCAGGCACTTTGCCTGTTTCGCTGCTGCTGGAAGACTGGAGAAGAGTCTTAGAGTTTTGCCAAGGAAGAAGTTGTTCCAGTCATTTGTATTTTTACCCTTGCTGCGTTCATCTGTTATGAACTGTGCTGGTAGAGAGTGGGGGACCAAACGGACTCCAGTGCTTGACATTGTTCTTACAACGGAACCAGCATTCTGGACCGACCCAGTGACTCACAACCAATGAATCCCCGTGCTGTGTACCCTCAAAGAGACATTGTCTCGTACACATTCGTTGTGTACCACACACAGCCCATAGAAATGCTAAAGGCCGGCCAGCCAGCAAATGCATCATTTCATAGATATTCAGCAACTCCTTTCATCCGAGCACGTCAGCAACTTTACAGCTTAAAGAACAGACCATAACAAACCCAGAAACACCCAGTGTCACTTCATAATTTACCATGAGCTAAAAAAACACATTTTGAAAAGAAATTGGGACTCTTTTGGGGAAAGTTTTATATGGCATGAACTTGACCCCAGACCCGAAGATATCAGAGTTCTTTACATGAGCACTAGTTGCATTACAGATGGACACATTAATTTTTTAAAACTTTCTTTGAGGACGGGAAGATTAAGTGATTTGCCCAGAATCACTGAATGTTGAGCATCCCTGCTGAGACTCTGACCCGGATCCCCATCTTCGAGGTCAACTGCTGTAGCCGTAAGGCCACTTCCTCTCCCCTAAGATCTCTATTTCTGTAGAAGACATGGGTCTACATGTTCTTTGTATGTATTTCAGGTGTGTCTGTGTGGCCATTTATACAACACACAATACAAACTAAACTTTTTGTCTTTTAATAATATATGTTCATTACAACTCAACAGAGCCTTTTTTTTAACCCGTTGACCGCGGCGCGAATTCCGCCGTGGTGCGGGCGAATTATTCAGTGGGCGGGGTTCGGACAGCCCCCGTCTATCCTTCACACACGCCCACTGTGAGGACGCATGGAACGGGTTAAATAAAACTTACAGAAATTAAAGTGTAGTTTAAAATCTGCATAGATATAGACTTATGCCTTGTAGGTTACTTACAACTGTTTACAGATGGTACTCAATTCATTGAGCTATTTTTCCAGCCTTGTAACTTTCAATGCTCTACAACATCACCCTGACTATTTATACATACACACATTTACTGCACAAGAACTCATTGTCTCCTTCAAATGCATTACCCCCATGCTAAAGCTTCAAGATTATTAGCTACACATATATCTCTGCAGCAGGTGCCTTAACCCCCTACACTACCTTAAAATGTAGGGGCAGATTTACAATAAGTGGCGCATCCCTGCATATCAGCAGGGATGCGCCACTTATTGTGCGCCATGCCTCCGCCACCATTGATGCGCTGCATTTACAATGCGGCGCACCAAGGGGCAAAAATGGCACAGATGCGTGATGCATCTGTGCCGTAAAGGCGACGCATTGCTGGAGTTGTGTCACAAGCGCGACGCAGCTCCAGCAATGCTCTGGGGGGCCCTATCTTGATAATGCTGCGTCAATCCTTACGCCTGCTTCAAGCAGGCGCAGGGTTTTGACGCAGTATTGGCCCCAAAGTGACTGAGTGAAATCTTGTAGATTTCACTCAGCCACTTTTAGGAGGCTTTTCTGCGCCGGAACGCCCCGCCCCCTGCACCGGAACGCCTCCTTCTGGCGCAGGGCTTTACAACGTGACGTATCTCCCAGATGCGTCACGTTGTAAATACCCCACACCATGGCGCATCTTTTGCGCCGCTGCTGCGTCACAAAAGTGATGCAATGGCGGCGTAAAAGAGGCGCAAGGGGCTTGTAAATCTGCCCGTAGTGTCTGACCATGGTTAAAAACGCTAGACCTGGTTTGCCAGTTCATTTCATGGTTGACCTTGAAAAAAACATGAAATAGATAGGCTGACAGGCATCCATTCCACTCCTCCTTACTGTACACATCAGGACTCTGCACCTCTAAGACCCTCTCCCTCTCTGCCTCCAACCTGTATCCCAATGTGAGGGTTTCCATGACATTTTCAGCACTGACCATACTTTTCATAGCATTTCTTACTAAGGTTTCAAAGAGGAAACAAGCTAGGGTGTATGAAATTCGCGTAATTTGCTTTTGTGAAATGAAGCAAAATTTCAGTGAAATGCACATCCTTCATTTCATGCTATATCTCAGTTCAAAATGTGTCCCCACGTGCAAAAAAGCAAGAGCACAGCGAATAACAGCCGCTCGTGTTTTGTTATCCCCTACATTTTTACCGCTAATGGCATGTTTTTATTGCGAATGGTACGTAATTTCACAAAGTGGTGTCATTTCTGAAATTCTGTGTTACAACCGTAACACGAAACTTCTGAAATTACGTAAAATATGCGGGCATGATTTAAATTTCGCCCGAGTGTACCTTATTCCTGGCTGCATGGTTTCTCAGTGTTAAAATTCGAAGTTTTCTCTTAGAAAAGTATCCTTAGTCAGATAGTTTCCTATGTCGAATTTTCTATTCTGAAGACTATTCACTCCCTCCTTGGTAATCTCAGTCTCCCAGAGGGAAAACTGTCACTGCAGCACTTCTTGGAAATTCTCTCCTCACTGACATTTGCAGAGCAGCCACTTGGGAGTTGTACCAGGCAGACTGAAAGCTTCACTGAATTGACCGAGGTTGTGGGTGGGGAGGGGGTAGGGGTTTTGCTTGGTTGGTGGGTGTCTATATGTCCCAGTAAGAGTCCACAATTAAGATCTGATTTTCTGCAAAATCCAGAGTCCACTGCAACAGTAGGCCTTTCTGATGCTGCATGGGGTGGATTGCTGTGCTGCCCAACAGCATGCGCTTATGATGTGCTTAAGTTGGCCATCAGTGATAAGCAGCTGTTTGCGGATGTCTAGGGTGATGTATTCGAGAGACGAACTGAGCTGTGTACTTGCTTTGTTTGGAGGTTGCCTGCATCTGTCTGTGTGCTCATGCCCATGTCCTCCACAATGCCCCACTCCGGATCTCTCAAGGCATGGATTTGAAAGGACATCCTTTCACACGACCTTCGGGAGCCCAAGGGTCAATGTGCTTGCGGGCAGTGGTGAATGGGAAAAACAGTAATAAGTATTGTAGGTCCTCGATTCGTTCAATAAGCCCCTTATTGCAATGTCTCTGCCTTCCATCCTACCCACACTCCCACTTCATACCCCTCTTTCGCTTTCTCTTGCTCCCCCCTCGGTTGTTCCCAACTCTGTCCTCCCCTTCACTTCATTCTTGGGTCCACACTAGCATCGTCCGACCTCTCTTCCTTCTCTACCTTCTATGTTCCTCTCTTCATTGTGTTACCCTTTCTCGGTTGTCCCTTCGTCATATTCCAACATTACGGCCTTTGTTTTTCTACCTACCATTTCTTTCCACCTTCTTCCCTATCTTGGTACCACCCCTTCCCTTCTTCCTTGCGCTCCTTTCTTCCCCCACTCAGTTGCCCCTTTATTTCCCCAATATTTTTGTTGTTGTAATTTTCCCCTTGTGCCTATTGTTTTCCCTTTGTCAGTTGCAAATGTATATGTATGTCTCTATGCATAAGGCATTTTTAGAATCCTGGTTTTTCACAGGGGTCGTGTGGACTAAAGTTCAAGACAGTGACAATGAAGCAGCAAAGAAGCAGGCTCATTTAGGGTTCTACACAACAGGAGAACTTGTCTAAATCAGCGGTTCTACTGCCCTGACAAACTTTCGGTTCCCTGCCCCCCTGTTCCCTGAAGGTGCAATCTCCATGAGAAAGCCTAGGCTGACAGTGCCATCTGCAACACAACCACCAGTTTTAGAGCATTGGAAGGACTGCCCTTTTTAGGGTTGATTAAGAATTGGCTTTTGTAGTCTGGTCTGCCCTGTTCCCATGATGCACTGGGCCAGGGACAGACTAATTTGCATACAGCCAGGTTCTGAAACTGGGATGGTGCAATGAGCTAAAAAACGGTGTTGGATCTAGCCCTGATCTCTTGACTGGGTGAGAGTACTCCGCTTAATTCAGAGACTCTGTCCATCACCACCCCTTGTTGTAAATACTTTTTAGGGTTGGCCATCCAGTGCTCCCTTTTCCCGCTTGTGACGGCCGGCATGGTGGTCGTAGACAGGAAAACAAAACAATGTCTCTAAAACGCGTAAAAAGAACTCCATGTATGTGTGGGCCATTGGTTTTCCGTGTTGCATGAATGAACCACCACTTTACGGGTTCGTTTCTGCAGCACCAAATAATACCAGATAACTTTCATGACATGGCGGCTATCTGGCATTTTAGTTGTGGCAAAGAAATCACCACCTAAGTGATGTGGATCTTTAAATGGAGTGAGAGGCCGTCTTCAAGGAGATTCAAGGCCGAGTCTCCAACTACCTGGTGCACCTACCCACTTCCAAAGGAGTAAAAGCCTGATTTAGGGTTTGGGGGATGAGATACACCAATATCCAATGGCGTTTGTAATACGACGGACAGGATCATGTTTGTGATGGAGTAACCCGTCCACTGAACTCTTAGGCCCAAAGAATTGATGCTTTTTTATGCAGCATGGTTAGATAGATCATAAAGAAAGTAATAAAACAGTTTCACAGGCATAAAGCTAAGATTGAGAAAGATCGCTCGTCGAGTCTTGCGGGAAACATCCTTTACGACGCAACTTTTACCACGCAGTACCTTTACAACGCAGAATTTACAACGCAAGTCATTACAACGACTTGCGCTGGAGGGCGCTGTAGGATAGGTAATAGTTTAATTTACTATTCAAAACCTTCCCTACTATCCACGGGGACTGGAGTTGGAATAGTAAATTAAACTATTCACTATCCAGCACCCCCCAACGCAAGTTGTTGTAACGACTTGCGTTGTAAAACCTGCGTTGTAAAGGCATGCGTGGTAACAGCATGCGTTGTAACGACATACATCCAGTCTTGCAGAAGTATGGAAAAGTAATAAAACGCTGTTTCAGTGCGCGCAACAGACAGGGCGATGAGCAATGAATTGAGGTATTCACCGGTGCATGGCGGGTGTTCCTGTCAGCTGTGCTTTGAATGAAATCTCCGAGTCAGAGGGAGATAATGGAATTTTCAGCATACAGATTATAAATTAGGAATAGAGTTCCTAAATTATGCAGGGTGGATTGTCCTGTAAGAAATGCTTCAAACAAACTCTCTGGTCTACATCTAGCCATTTGAGAGCACGGCGATCAATGAAAGCACAGTCCTGATATCACACCCTTCTCAGCCAGTGAGCATGCATTATGTTTTGAATGGCCGGCAAATGCATTACAGGGTTAGCGGGGAGCCACAGGTGAAGGGAGGTTCTGTAGTGAAGTCGCAAGGCCACAGTGGTATTCACTGTGAATATCCAAGCACACGAGACGTTGAGGGGCAAGAACTTTCTCAAGATTCAGAGGTGGCAAAAAGAGCCAAAAGCCACTGTGCTGATCTGTGGAGCCATTGATATATCAGAACCAAAAATGATTCCGAGATTCTTTGCTGGTGACACAGAATTAAGAGTCTGCCCATGAAACTAACCCAGAACTGGTAATGTTAGGGCAGTGGACTTTAAACTTTTTAGTGCCACGGCCCCCCCCCCCGTCCCCCCCCCCAGTGATAAAAAAAATAATTATCAGGACCCCCTCAACTTCTCACAATTATTCTATTAAATTTGGCGATGTTTAACTAGGTCTAGACTTCTTTAAACATTGCAGTTAAGTTCTATTACCATTTTAAAAACGCAATCAAGTGTGTGACTGCCAAACAGACTATTCTGGTCAGTCCGGCCTTACTGGCGTCTAAAAGTATCAACAGTGTGAGTATTAGAAATGGGAGTGGGGGGTTTGGAGTCCCTTCTCTTTTGGCACCTTACCCCACCCAGGATATAAATGACAAAAGATGTTAGTGATGGCCATTTAAAGAGTAGCTTAAAGCCACTCATTTTATCCTGCTGAAAACAACTCACTGTTATCAGCATAATACTTGCAATGGCTAGAGCCTGGCACCCCCTTGGGATCACGTGAGCGCCCCCCCCGCCCGCCTCCAGGTTGAAGACCGCTGTGTCGGGCTAGGCTTGCCTTCTAGCAGAACAATCTCAGATTAATGAGAAACCAGTTTAAGCTCATCTATTCAATAAAGATCCTATTCTAAACATAGTATCATCTCGTGTTGTCGTGGGGGTTTAATCCAGTGGGGAGGTTAAGATTGGCAAGAGGCCTAAAATAGATATCATTTTAAAAAAAAGAATGACTAGAGGACATATCTTTGTGAAATGCCATACAAAGTGTCAAAAGGTAAACAAGAGAAGGGGAAGGCGCTTAAAATCTTTGTGAAAAGTATGCTTAATGAAACAACAAGTTAAAAGTGAAGTACTTCTTAAAGATCAATTTTTAATTTTATATTAGTTTGACATCAACGACTAAACCATAATTTAAAAAAATGACGAAAATATGGCATCAACTCTAACCGCACTTCTATCCATAAACCTACTCCTATCTCCTAACTCGTTTTGAAACTTAACTCATTTTTTTAATCAACACCACATTTCTATGTTTAAAAATATCAACCATTACATTCTTTTAACGCTCTTTAATACATTTTTTCTTCATTATTTCCCAAAATCTTTTTTTTCACATTTTATCATCTAACCACCTTGAGAACCTGGTTCGCCAGGATTCTGTGGTCAACGCCGTTGAACTGTGTCAGAAGAACAGTGTTGATCTAGAGCACAACAGTGCCATCATTAACTCCTTCTAGGGGTCATCGGCAATAGAGACCAGAACTGGCTGGTGATTGTCGACACGTCTTAGACCTCTTTCTAGTTGGTTATTTTGAAGGCAGCAGTGCTTTCGAGTAACTTGGCTTTCAGTGGAAGAAATGGAATGACAGAGAAGTAAGCAGGAGCCAGGAGATATACAAAGGATCTCTTGTTCTGCAGTTCCTCCCTCCCATTTACCACCCTCCGCCCAGTACAGCTCATGTTCACAGTGTGCAGGCCTGTGGGAGGTACATACTGTCCATGACATTCAAGAAATCCCACCTCATTGCTTGAGGCCTCCCAATCCACCCCAGCTCCAAGGGTCTGTACACATAGGATGTGTGATGGGCAGGTGCAGCAAGCTGATGTCCCGCCCAGCCACCCTCTTGCAGAAGTGTTTTTGCAGACACATTGTGCTGAGCATTGAATAGCTGAGGACTAGATACACTGAAAAACTTGCTGAGAGATTATGTTAGGTGTCCTCATGCTCTCCCTCATCTTTCTCTGTCTCTTGGCAGCGCCACACTCTGCTGCAACCTATCGTAGCCAGGTGCCAAGTGCAAACTGCAGGGAGTCTGTGCCGCTGCAGAACAAAAATATGTCCTTAAAGGCAGATTTTCTGAAGCATTTTTCACAATATTGGTTCCCTGCACCTCTCCCAGAAGATCTTTGCAGCTGTCAGGATAATGCTTCCCTGGAAGCTCCTAGCTATGAAGCTCCCCAGTTCTGAGTGCACTTCCTTTGATAGCCCTCCTCCCTACTATCATTACTCTAGCCTTAGAGTCCAACGTAGCGGGCCCTATCAGCCATCAAAGGCCTGATCCAGCCTCAGCGAGGCGCTTTAACCAGGGAGCGGGCCTTTAATAGCCTGTAGAGCCCGTTACGAAGGGCTCTATGGCTATTAGAACATTCCACCCTTAGAGGGCAGAGTGTTCTAAATTGTGAAAGAAAAGGCCTCACGGAGCCGGAGGGGGTTTAAATCCACTCGGGCTCCGTGAGGCTTTTGTTAACAGCAACAGCTGTGAAATGAAAAAAACATTGGAATGTTGCTCTCCGGGCTTCTACCAGCCATTGGAAGCCCAGAGCACTTCAGTGGAGCGCTCAACATTCCAATGTTCTAATATGAAATTATCACACTGGTTCCAAGTAGCTCCATATCCCAGGATTCCAGTTCAAGTTCTCTCTCTCTGTCTCTGTCTCTCTCTCTCGCACACACACACTTTTTTCTCTCTCTCTCTACCACATTAGTGCGCAGAGCAGTTTCACACTACACCTTCTCTTCACTCACCTCAAGTGTGGCACTGTCTCACTGTAACACCGCTGCGCTCAGGTGTCTAATATGACATTTCACCAGTTAAATTAATTTTTCTTGTTTTGATTAAAGCAGAGCCATAATCTGTATTCATATTTTTAACTACGTGCGCGCTGTAAGATTTTTTTTTACCAGCGTAGGTGAAAGAGGTAACTTCTAGCAGTCAATGTGTGCCTGAAAGAGATACCATAGCTGCTACCTTATATTTTGTATAGTGCAGAATTATCCCTAAGAAGTATCTGTGCACTCTACAAAGGACACACTTCTATTGCAGCAGGAGCGCCTCAAACATGCAGTGCTGTTTATAAAATAGTATTGTAGGAAATGAGCAGCTTCTGCTTGTTTTTTTTGCCCCAATTTTTTGCTCTATCCGATTTGCTGGATTTTGAACTCTGTGTATGTTACACCTGCTAACCATAAGTCAAAAGTGTGCCGAGTGTAGCAGTGCTGTGAATTATCCCGCCTGACCCACGGACTTATGCTGATTGATTGGGCAAACGCTGGGCCATAATTAAATGCTCCCCATGGACTTCTTTTCTTGCTGAAGATACACTCGCATGCAAGCTTTCTTATCAATCCTCTACTTGTGTAATGAGGACTTGTGATTTGTTCAATAAATTTTAACGTACTGCACCTGCCGTTCAAATCCTGAATGGTCTGCTTTTAATGCTGTTACTGAAAACGGTCAAACCACTGTTTGTCCTGATGATGACTGCATAGTCAACCAGCGGTCGAAACGCCGTCGACGCATTCTGTGGCCACAAATTGGGAAGGACACATTATTTGTTTTTGTTGTTGTTTTTGTATACGTAATGCTTGTATGTTAGCCATGTGTTTGGTAATATGAATTGGTTGTCCTAGTTTTGCCAACACTTTTCTGTGAGCGTTCATTTGACTTGTAAGTGTTTTACTTGAAATTATATGTCTAATAAATGATGAGTATTTTTTGTAATTGGTTTTGAAATATAGGCTTCTTTCTTTCCTTCCTTCTTTAATTGAATGAATTTTTCAGAATGAATTTGTAGTTGCTATTGAATCTGTGTACCTGAACCTCTTGTTAGGTGTAACCATAAGTAAAGAGCTTGTCCTCTCCCTTTAAACATTTCAAATTTTGTTTACCCTAGTTGGCATATTTAACTGCCCTATAAGGCCATCGTATGTGGTACAAAAGTACACCTATGGCAGGGAAAGTTAAATGTCACTGGCTTCCTGCAGCACTGATTGTGCCATACACTACAATGACAGAGAACACATGGATTCAGAGCTACCATGTGTAGCCTCACTGTTGGAGCCTAACATCTACGTCTGTGCAGACCTGTCTAAATAACACTTTTTGATGGAATAGAAATTCTGCTTTTAAATATTAAGTTACACCTAAGTACCACTTGTCACCCACAAGGTAGAGTGTCAGCTATTTAAAAGTGGAACATGTGCAAAATTAAAATAGGCATGTTCCTCCAGCAACATGCCACAAAAAGCTATTTTCCCTGTCAGGGCTGAAGCGGAATCCTAGAAAATGTCAAAGTACAGATTATAAACTTTAATAATCGGTAAAGTTTGGCAGGAAACGGCTACAAAAGTTATTTATAGACTATTTTTCATAGTTATTACAAGCTTTACTCATTGATGAAGTTTGATTTTAATAAATGTTTAGGAAAAGTAGCTTATAGAAAGTTCTCTTTCTGCACCTCATGATTCAGGAGGCTAATTTGCATTAGCTCCCCAGCAACTTCCCAGCCAGTACTTGGCCTTAATGAGGTGTGAAAACTGCAATCTGAGCTGAAAAACAGCATAGTACTGGTGACAAAATGGACTGGGTGTGGGACATATTATCCCTGTAAGCTCAGGAAAAGCACTTTGGGAGGGCTCAGGAACGTCCTTAGCTAGCAAGGGACAGAGGTGAAGCCTGTCCATTCATAGCTTAGTGAAAGAGGAGATCTAGAAGACAGGAAAGAGTTTGTCCATAAGGTCCACATGAGTTGACCAGGCGACAAACTCAGTGAGAGGGAGGCTACTCTAACAACTGGTTACTGTGGACACAGGCGGCTTGACTGCTCATTTCCCTGGCCACATCTTTGGGTGGACACAAGAGCACTCCACAAGGCAGAAAAGGTTTCCACATTTTAGAATTTAGTGGTGTGTGACACTGACAAACTTTACAGTAGGGCATGCAGGAATTGCTAAAAAAAGTGGGTTGGTTTGCCCCCTGGAACCTTACCTTTATTGTATAGGGAGTGCCCAGGAGTCACCCCACCCACTGGCTAGTGCCAACCATATATGTGGCACACCAAGGAACCCTCCAGAGAACACTTTCTGGACCTGTGGAAGATCAGAAGAGGTCTGTACCTGCTATCTATTATCTAAGAGAAGCCCTGCAGAATTGGACCTGGTGTCTCTTTTACCCTGGACAAAGAAGTGGTCTCCAAGCGTCAGTTAACTGACTGCCAATTGTGCTACAGCAGCACAGCAGGCTGTAAGAGGCCGTTTTCCTGAAGTGAACAGTTCCAAGTGGACCGGGACTGGATCTTGCTGGTGGTCTCTCCTGAAATGAGTCATACCCCCTAAGTGCTGTCCCTGAGGTCCTCGGAACCTCAAAAGAACCCAGAGGCGCTACTCCAGAAACCCTTACTTGGGGGACTTAGAAAGCTTTTGGAGTTCCAAACCGCCAGAGTTATCAGGGAGATCTTGCGGCAAAGATGTCCGATTTTAATGCACCTTCCTCGGATACAGCTTCAGGCTTGCCCACTTGAGGATTTCGTGCTCCATCAATAAGACTAAGCAAGAAGGTAAAATCTTTAACCGGGATGAACTTGCTTGATGTTCTGACTTGCACTCCTTTTCAGTCTGCCTTACATCACCTAGGTCCCAGTTCACAACTTTCATATACTGTCATGTACTCTTCGTGCTTTTTTACTCTATTTTTATCTAAAACTTTAAAAATTCTTATCTCCAGTTCCCTTTGCTAGATTTTTATTATTTGGTATCTTTACTTTATTACCGTGTTGGTACTGCATAAATACTTTTACTCCTTGCCCTAAGTTGAGCCTGCCTGCTCTGCACCAAGGCTACCAGGGAGTTGATCTCAGGTTAATTTAGTGACTTTTTGGGTACACCCTGACAAGTTAGAGTTATTATTATTTGAGATGGGTGACCTCCCATCCCAAATAATAATTATTTCTCTTGCAAATATTATTTGTGTGGGGTCCGGTTGACACAGCACTAAGACCCCAATGAGTGAGGGCCACAGAATGGATCCTGGAGACATGTACTTTGAACAGTCCTATATTTTCGACTTGATTTCTAGATGTTTACCTTACTTATTTTCCATATAAATGTACACAGTTTGTGACACGGAGATCTTGAGATTTACACAGTAATCAGTTACTTTCTACACATTTTTTAAATAAAGAAACTGTGGGGCATATTACCAACGATTAGTGATATTTATCGCTAACGAGGCTTAGCAACGATTTTTTTATCGCTAAGCATCGCCGGAAATTATCGCAGAGATAACTTGCTATTAGCAAGGATTATCTCAGAAGTGATAAAAATCCTTGCGCTAAACTGCCAAATGAGAGATTATCGCTGGAAAACCAACGATAATCTCTCGAAGTTTGGTGTTAGCTTGATGATAGGGGCTCACAAACTTACCCATGATATCCACCTTCCATAGGATATCATGGCTAAGTTAGGAAAATACCAGGTGTAAACAAAGCAGCGCTAACCGCGGTTAGCGCTGCTTTTTTATCACTAACAGGGTTAGCGAAATCCTTAATAATAGGAGAAATGTCGCTTAACAACATTTCTCCTATTATTTTTCTCTGGAACGCCCCCTTTGCATCTCATTAGAGATGCAAGGGGAAGCGTAGAGAAAAAGGGTGCTAACATGCGAATTTGCGTGTTAGCATCCTGTTGCTGATAGGGAGATAATTTTATCTCCGCTTTCTTGGCTTTTAAAGCCAAAAAAGCAGAGATAAATCCCTTGATAATATGCCCCTGTATTTTAAAGAAAAGTTAAAATTATGATACCTTTGCCACAAAAATATATTGTTGCTGTGGGAAGGGTAAAGGTTTATTTTAAAGGAAAGCATGATAAACAGTTAAAAAGGGGAAGGGGCTGTTAGCGTTGCTATGCAGGATGAGGGGAGTCCCAGATGGGGAAATAGTAAGAGGTATGTTAAAACAAGGGAGGAATTTGGAGGAGCAAGGGATTTTAAAAAGGGAAGTAAAGCAGAAGCGGAAAAAGGTTTGTAAAAAAAATAGGAGTAAAGCGGGAAAGAGTAAGAAATGTATTTAAAAAAATGAAATGGGGAAGTAAAGGGTTTGAAAAAAGATGAAAATGGGTGTGGGTGTAATATGGTTCATAGAAAATGGACTAAAGATGGAGCGCGAGCAGGGAATTTTGAAAACAAGTAAAGTGGCAAGGAAGGGTTTGTAAAAAATAATTGGAGCAAAGCAAGAGAGGCATTAAGGGGTTTGAAAAAAGGAAATGGAGGAAACAGAGGATAAGTAAGGGGTTTGTAAAAGAAACAGTAAAATAGAAGCGGGGTAGTGCTTGTAATAAAAAAAATTGAGTACCCTAGGGGGGTGAGCATCACAATGGGTTAGGAATGCAGGGAAGAGGGTCTTGGAAAAAAAGAATGGAGGTTTATTGGGAAACCCCCTTTAAAAGCCACAACTCAAAAATCACCCATAAAGACACGTTTCTTAAAGAATGGCTTTTTCATTCCAGTCAATAGCAATGCACAGATCAAATGATTTGATGGTGCAGATTCTGAGTGCTTCGAGCATGGGTTTCCAGTCTGAGATACACCCCATGACTTCTGTCTCTAAAAGGTCGTCTATAAAGCACGTCCAGTTTGAGAAAGCTCCGGCTCCTGTCCTCAGGCTATGCGGGTTGTTGTGGTCGAGCAATCAATACCTACGCGTTGTGTGAGGTAGAAGGTTAGCCCCAGGTATAATGTAACAGAAATATTACCGAGTTATTTTTTTAGCACAAAATAGCTTGTTTCGTGCTTAATACAAACAATATGCACTCAAAACCAGTGCAAACGCTAGACTCTTGCAGTGCGATTCACAAATGTTTTGCTGTGGCTTATTCTTCCCCTGGCCTACCCTCGATTTTCTAGTAAGGCAGGAGTACTCAAAGAGTAAGTCGTAGCTACCCGGTGCAGTGTGTTTGTGAATAGGACCCTCAATGTTATCCAACGTAGCACAACGTTGTTGAGGCAGCTTCAGCACCATGGAGAGCTACATCTGTATCCCTGAGCCTTAACCCTCTCCTCGCTGCTTTCCGTAGAAGCCAAGGGCGTCGCATTCGCGGTGTTCGAGTTTCCTTGGAGTTTGTCTGGCTGTAGGTTGTAGTTTTAGATGCACCATCTTTTCTTGAATGAACAGTTTGTAGCTGGATAAATACTGTGTCAGGAGAGGAAGAAGGCTTGAATCTAGGGGAGAGGAGGTGGTATTTATTTATTTATTTAGTTATTAATACAATTTGTAAAGCGCATACGTTTGCCCGTGGGCGTCTTGGCATGAACTGCCAACTTTGGACGTGGGGAACCAGGATCGAGTCATGGCGCTACAATACCTATGGTCAAGTTGACCCTCTATAAAACTGCAAAAAAAAAAATAATCTGCCTGTCAATAAAAAGGATAAAGCACCTCCTCCGGGATTGGGGATCTGCCGGGCCCAGAGATTAGAGTGGTGGAAGTGGTGCACAAGTAGTGTAGCGACGCTCATGGCCGGGCACTGGACCCATGGGTGACACTGGCACTGCAGTACGATTTGCCACTTTGTAGGCTCCGGTGCTGGAGCACAATGTGCACTTTGGCACTGCAGCATAATGACCCTCAGCTTTAGCTCCTTGTAATGCAGTCTGATGGCCCTCATTTGAGGCCACCAACGGGGCTCGGTGGCCCTTGTACACCAGGACTGAGGCAGCGTTGCATTTGTTGTATACACTGGCCCTGCAGCACAATGCCCCTCGTTGTAGACTGCAGCCTGCTGCAGCATTATTGCCTTCAGTGTACACACTGGCACTGCTGCACAGTGGCGCTTACTGTAAAAATGGACTCTACTGTGTAGCGTCAGTCTTCGTAGACGTTGGAAGCAGGCACCTTCAAGGCTCGGCAGCAGGTACCTCATTGTCTGGGCTGATTATTCCACACATCGCATAGGCAGGCATAGGCAAGATCTTGGGATCCAAAGGGATCATCTGTCTCTCAGTCCAGAATGCAGCAAAATGCAACCGTCACTGTGCAAACTCAACCGGGTTATCTTGACACATAGCGTGTATTTGGCCAAGACTGCCAAGAACTTTCAGATAGAACAATACAAGTCCCTGCAGGTTGAAGTTCTCCAGCTCAGTAGTTTTCCAGGTATTTTCCTCCATGGATGGAGATAAAGCAAAGTGGGTTTTACCTCCATGTATGGGATGACTGGTATGCTTGGAGGTTAAGAGCACTAAGCAGGCATCAGCTCCCAATATTTTGAACTCTCTCGAAAAAGAACAATCTCCTTCTGTAAACTAGCCACGTGTCCGGTATACTTTGCAATTGGTCTCCTTACATCTGCGCATCAATTTGAGGCCTGGGCAGTACTATGCCTTCGAACGGTAGACACCACCAACAGAAGCTCATTGGAGCGATATCTCACAGCCCACCAACATCTCCAAAAGTCGTCATCATACGTGCTGCGCTTACTTCCTTCCCACTCTTCCTCTTTCCTCCCTCAGCCTTCTCAAGTTACTACTGTTCTACTACTCCCTCAGTCCGCCACTCTCTCCAGTTCTCGTGGCTGTGTAACTTCTCTCCCTCAGGACTACCAATATTGGGGTTGCCAGTAGCTCTTGGGGCATAGTAACTTTGGAATTACAAGATGGACCCTGCTTTGAGATGGTGGAATTTGTGAGCGGAAGGGAAGTTATCGTGTGCTACTCCGCACATGGTAAACCCGTAATTGTGCAGGATGGTGCATCCTGTGGAGATACCACACCTCACAATGCATAATTGGCCCAAAAGGGTCGGCGCCAGACTCACTCCCTTTTTCACTTGGTGAGTTACTCTTCGCCCTTTAGTGCTTATGCAGGAAACGCGAACGGCATCCTGAGCTAAGTGACAGAGCTCAGTGGAATAGTTATTTGTATTTGTTACCGTCGTGGATAATTTAAGGACCCGAAGAAAGATTCAAGAGGCTTGCTTTTCCGTTGGGCTGAATGCCCATTTTGAAGGATTTCAAGTCAGAAGCCCTTACGATTGAAAGTGCCTGAGTAAGAAGGTGGATTCTGTATTTTCGGCAACAGTTAATTCGGACCTGGGTTCTAGTATATTTGCCCTCGTAGTCCTGATGAGGCCTGGATTAAACAGAGGCTGAAACGCGTCGACACACACGATTTGAAGACTCCAAAACAAGAAATCTGTTTGAGTATTGTTGTTGAAATAATCGTTTTAGAGAGTGTTAGTTAAAGAGAGGTTAAAAGTGGTCAAACCTCGCATACTCCCTATGTCTTTGTTTTGTTTTGGTGATCTAAAGTGAAGGAATGTTATGTGAATGAATTATGTATTGACATCCTTGTTCAAAAAAGTGGGGCAACAAGAACCGTGAGTTTGGTTCCAAAAAAAGTGTATATATATGTAAATCAGAAGTATATGTGTTTTGTTTGTATATATGAATTGTGTACAGTTTTGTTCAATGTGAGAGACCAATATTTAATGTTTAATGTGGTTTAATTAAAAGAAAAAGTTGAACCATACATTTGATATTTATTGCTCTTTGCTTATGGTTATCTACTTGGAGATACTCTATATCCTAAATTATTTCAATTAAATTGTGTGGAGAAGGATGAATCCAAGATTGGGTAATTGATTGTATCCAGTCTTATAATCAGATAGATGTATTATTGTTCCGTAGGCTTTACCTTGTTTTTTCTGTGTTAGATACCCAAAAGCCTATGGGTTACATGGGTGACCCCTGCAGTTTATTCATGGTGTCTTTTCTGCTGGCTCTGCCCCAGGGTTGGATTGGGATTCAAAATCGGCCCGGGCACGCTAAAAAAAAAGTGGCCTACATTTGCATATTACCTTTCCTCAAAACACTGCTGTGCCGAAATTTTATTAAAAGAAAGGGGGGGTGGTTACAAAAAAATGCACAGATTCGTTTACACTGGTGACTGAAAACAAGTAAGGCCAGTTCTGCTCAGGCCGCCTGCCCCGCTTAGTAAACATACATTAATGGGCCGGCCCTGCGAGAGAACGAAAGTGACACCTCTGCCTGTTGCTAAATGTGAGGTAATGAGCGCCCATCTGCCTCCAGAAAGGCCACTCAGACACCCACTGGGCCGCTGGCTGCATCCGGACAGCGACACCGCCCAAATCTGCCCCCAGACTGCTCCAAAAAGCATTGCCCGAGTGCCCACGTTACCAATTCGACGCTGCTCTGCCCTCGGTCACCCACTTCCACCTCCCAGTCCCACAGCTATGCCCTGAATTAACAACTGCTTCCTTCGCCCCTTCCCCTTCTTCCTCATACTGTCAATTTTTCACTCACTCATTCACTCAACATGAAGTGCATGCCTCTCTTTGCGTTTCTCTCACCTAGTCACTCACTGGTCTATTTCGTTCCTCTGCTTCCTTTGTCCAACCTTTGTCCTCCCTTTGTCGCTTAGTCAATCATTCATTCAGCCCCCGAATGCCTAAGTTAACACTGCCTATTCCTTTGGTTATTAACTCACTTATTTAGTTACTCACTCAGTCTCCTCCCTTGGATCATTCAGCCACTACTTACCCACACCCCTTGTGCTCCCTCCCCCTCCTCCATCCCCAGAGTCACTCCTGCAGAGAATCATCCGCTCACTTCATCACAGACTCACTCCTTGACTCACTGAGTGACCCATTCATTCATTGCATGGGTCGGTCACTCACACAATCTCTCGACCGCTCAATCACTCCCTCGGTCGCTCACTCCCACACCCGCTGTCCTTGCCTCCCATGCATTTCTCTCTCTGCTCAGCGGGAGCAGCTGGTAGATGGAGGGGAGTTTAGGGAAGATTTATGAGACATGTTAAAATTTAATTTGGGTGTCAGGCCTCGTACGGCTGTGATGCTCCCGGCGAAGATTAATTGTCTTCATTCCAGAGCGGGATCCGGACTTTTTTTCCTTGTCTTTCTTTCCTTTTGCCACTAGAGATGATTGGTCGCTGAGTGTGTGTGATGAAAGTGATTCTGTACGAGGTTTCTTCCCCAGATGAAAGCCCCCTACTACTGTTACCCCTGCTCTGACCCTTGCGGTAATCTGTGCATCAGTGCAAGGTAAAAAGAATCAACACCGCCTTCTACACGGCTCATGATGTTCAACGGGAGACAATGCCCGATTTACAATGGCCAAAAGAGGCCAAGCAGCCAGGGATGTATCACATTACAACGCATGCTTTTACATCGCATGCTTTTACATCGCGGTTTTTACAACGCATGCTGTTACAACGCATAGCGCTTTGGGGTGCTGGATAGTGAATAGTTTAATTTACTATTCCAACTCCAGTCCCCGTGGACACTAGGGAGGGTGTTGGATAGTAAATTAAATCTATTCCCTATCCTAGAGCGCCCCCCAGCGCAATGCGTTGTAATGGTTTGCGTTGTAAAAGTTGCGATGTAAAAGCACTGCGTGGTAAAAGTTGCGTTGTAAAGGATGTTTCCCAGCAGCCAGCCCAGGGTCACACAGAGCATCGGTGGCTGAGCTGGGGTTACATTGAGCTAGGCCTCGGGTGAATTTTTCCCCAAGCTTATTTTTTTAAATAAATCTTGATTAATTGTTTTTGCCTATTTCGCGTAATTTTCATTTTTTCATTCTTCTGATGTTCACTCATAATTTTCAACTGTGGGAGACGGGCTCGAGCAGCAGCCCCTTGCGGAAACTGCTAAACAGACTGGATGCCATGGTTGCATGTTTTGTGCACAGAATGTCCCGCTGTTACCTAAGAAACTGAAGGGAAAGTACATTGAGTTGGTATCTCTTGTGACTTTTGAACGCACTTGCGTTTTTTTGTGTACAATTTTCACAGAAATGCCAGCTGAAGCGTTTTCACATAACTCTCCCCCGAAAATGAAATATGTGGGTGTTATGTAATGACATTGACTCATATTTCTTGTGGGAAAAAGTTTGATGTTTCGCTCGAGCCCGGGGCCTGAGTCAAAGGGATGTGAAGGGAGTCAACTGACGTCACCCGAAGAGACGAAGCCGAGGATAGGCTGAGGGACAGGAGGGGGAGACGTCACACAGACTCTTCTGCTGGAGCTAAAGCCAAAAAAATACATTGCGGTGATTAAAAATAAAATAAAAACAGGACTGGAGCCACAGTGTCCTGCCCACAATGACCTGGCAACCCTGACTCTTGGGGCCTGTCAGAGATTGATCTCACAGACCCATGTATGACTTGTGTTTGTTTATTTCTTGAGATGTGGAACCGCCGCTTCTCTGCGAATCTCAGAGACCCACATATATGTTATGTTTTTTGATTTCGTACGGTTTAGCTTCTTCAGTGTGTAAGTGGCTTTCACAGAATCATGTACCGTTGTTGTCAGCTGATTTCTTAGGGCTGCTGCTTTTTACACCCTCGTTGGCCTTGGAGTCCCTGGTAGGTTTGGTGTCTCCTGATTTCTGAAACATGGCTTCTCCAGCTCTTGCATAGCCATGTATAAATGGTGACTGTTGGTTATATTGGACACAGCATGTCCACTCCTGCGTGCACCCCAATGAACCTCGTAAGCGTGATGTCTCTTAACTTCCTAGGACCTAGTTTCTGTCCCTTATTGGTGGACCTCAGTGACTAATTTCTGCTGACGTCTTTGGTTTGTCCACATTTTGCTCTTGGTTTGACCTCATAGATCCATGCATAGATGATGTCTCTTAAATTCCTGGGACACAGCATCTTTTGCTCATGGGTAGACTCCTTAGATATTCGCTTCCTTGAAGTTTTTCATCTTCAGTCCTTGGCAGATCTCCAAAGGCCCACATAAGATAAGTGGCTCTTAATGTTTCTAGGTCGAAGTAACTCTGCCCCTGGCCGGACGATATATGAATGGTATCTGTTGATTTCAATGGCTCACAGTCTGCGTGGCACTGGGCAATAAGTCCACACCTTCTCACTAAGCACATTGGCAGGACTAGGCCCCAGGAATTCAACAACAGTGGTAAGGTAAAGTATATGCAAATCTGATTATTCTTTGCATCTCTTTGTGTTTTACTTGATGCATAAGCGCAGCCATGAGTTGACCACAACATACATGACATATATCTCCAAGCCCCACTGACAACATAATGCCTCAGACGTAAACCAGACTACAAAACACATTGTCCCACCTATGCACAACATAATGAGTAGATGTCTACTTGACCACACAGAAAACACTTTTAACTTGCTAGGGACAGGAAAGAGCTCTACAAATGCAACAGTAAGCTACAAGTAGGAATCTGAGTTCACACAAAGTGTTTGTCCCCTTCCTCTTCACCTGCCGTCACGTGCCTGCAGCTGACGAAGTGTTGTCAGAAAAAATATAAAGTACAATTAAACACACACCAGTTACTGCTTCAAGAGATGTAAGAGAGCAAACTACATAAAATCGGTGATCATGTTGGCTGTAAAAACACTTACTAAATATTCCATTCAGCATGGCTGATTCAGAATGCTGCTGAATCAGATTCTGATAATCCCAGCAGACAATTCTGAGGTTAGGGCTCGAATCTGCCAACCACTGCAACCAACTGAAAGCTTTCAAACTGGATCTGCTAATCACAGGCTCCCTTCTGAGCTTCACATTGTAACATGTTGTTCATGTCTTGAATCATTGAATGGATTTGAAAGTTCTAGACCCCGAATCAGACCCTCGACCTTAGTAACAAATTAGTGCTTGATTAGGACCTAACAGGCACATGCATCAATCATATTTGCGAGCGCTAACGGTGCGATTCGCAAAAATCGGCCGTTTGCGCCCGCAAAATGGGCTTCTGCGATGCATCAACGTGTCAGCCTCTCGCAATTTAAGAAATCGCTAATTATTGACATTTCTTAAATTGTGATTGCATTTAAGGAATTGCAAATTGCGATTCCTTAAATGCAATGCATGATGGAATCGCAAATTGCGATTTCGCTACTAGGGGGCGCAAATTACCATCAAGTTGAACTTGATGGTAATTTGCAAAAACGTTGAAAATTGCACTAAAGTGCATTTTTCAAAGATGTATGTTACACACACACACATGCCCTTGGGCCATGTGTGTGGGCAACGTGTGTGCACAGATCAATTTCAGGGGTGCAACAGGGTGTCCTTTTGACACCCTTGCACCCTTGAAATTGCATGCGCAATTTGCGAGTACCTAGTGATACTCGCAAATTGCGCATGCAATCTCCTATTCATTCCTATGGGCTATTCATTCCTATGGGCCTGTAGGCTCATAGGAATGAATGGGAAGGCATTCCGTAATTGCAACTCGCAATTTGCGAGTCGCAATTAAGGAATGTTTGAGAATTGCTAATTTTATAGCGATTCCTACATGCATAGGCTTTTGCAATTCCTTAATTACGATTCCTTAATAATCGCAATTAAGGAATGGCAAAAGCCTACATTGATGCATGTACCTGATAGCTTTTATCATTGATTTTAGAGTAAACCAGACACGCATTGCTTTATTCGTGTAGAATAAGAGGACGATTTTAAGGTTTGTAGACTAAGAATAGGCAAATCATAGAGGATGATTCTAGATCAGATCCAGGATGCCAATTACAGAGCTTCGAATCAGAGTTTGAGTTGAATTAGCTACTCTAAAATGTCGATGTAGATGATAGACCTGGAATCGTCAAATCACAGCAGCTGTTTACATATTTAGATCGAGATTCCGCCAATCACATAGTCGGATTCAAAATGTGTTCTGTCACTGGATCGGTGGTTACTGACAGTTCCTTTTAATTAAATTTCCCTTAGAACACCCTCACTATTGTTTATCAGGAATTGAAGCATACAGCCGTGGCCCGTGCAGGTAAGAGCTGTGGGGCCGGATGAGGGGGGATTTTGACGGACAATGCAGAGGGAAAATTAAATAAATAATTGATTTTCACTCCTCATCGTCTGTTGAAATCCCCACTCACCCGGCCACACCGCTCTTACCTGCACGGGCCGCGGCTGGAAGCATATCATAACTACATGTAGATAACTACAATAGATTACTAATATATGTGCAGAGATGCAGCAGATTAGCATCACTCACACAGAACTGCAGCAGGTTCCTAGCACGTGTGCAGAGATGCAGTGGATATATATATATATATATATATATATATATATATATATATAGACATATATATATATATATATATACAATGAAAAAACAAAGGTTACATTGACATTATAGTTAAGTGACTATATCAGTGACAACATTACCATTTTGAACTAAAAAATAAACACAGAAATTCACCCTATAGTTAACTTGGGCCTCTGCCAAGCATAGCTTATGACCTCACATATTACATCATCCATGACATGTTGTAAGGCACCATTTATGACATCACTAATAACATCTCAAATGACCTGGTTTACTTTTTAAGCAGTGATAGACTCCTTATTCTCACTGTGTGCCCCATAAACAACAATCATACGTTTAAGTGATCAAATGTTCCTAAATTCTTTTCGCATTTTTGTTTGTTTAAAGTCAAGCACAGGCTGCAGTGTTTTACTTTAGCACCAAGGCAGTTGCTGAAACAGGAGCATTTAAACAAAGCAGAAAATAAATGCAAACATTTAAAGTAATACTGAGATCATAATTTACATGTACTCAGTTGTAACAGATGATTACAAATCTAGTCACTGAGTCCTATTATCACTCCTTAATATGTTGGAACTAAATATTCCTTACATATCTTTATTTTAACTTTGCTTTCATGCTTTCATTATGATAAACCATTTCACAGGACAACAAGCATGAGAAGATTAGCCTATTATTCCAAAGATGTGGTAAAGCACTAGAAAGTAGAACATGTCTGATAACTGTGCTGACTTTAGCATATTGTGTGAGACACACATGGCGGTCCTCTGTGAGCCATTGACATTTGGCAACCATTATTAATATTATTATTGTTCAAAAATCTGATTTGGGAGTATTTAAAATCTACCAGCATCATTTTGGTAAAGTTCCACCCAAAATAATCTTGTTGATTTTTGAGTTGTATTAGAGGGATCGAGATGAAGGTGCATCATTGTTCTGAAAAGGAGCAATTGGTTGTGTGTCGGAATATTATTGGCAAAAGTATCGCCTGACATAAATATTATGTTCTAAATATTGTTTACCAATATATTGTCATATACTATAGATTTCTTATTACCCGACATAACCTCCTTAGCTTGTCAATTTTATTGTCTTGTTCTGAACTTTTGATTGTCCACTGAAGCTCTCCACTGAGTTCTTGCTAACGTAACCATGGTGTTATTATCAACTTTATCTCTTAAACAACCAACGATAGACCTGCATGAGTTGTACAACTTCTTAACTTGAAGAATAAGCCAGAAGAGCTCACTGCAATGATGTTGGAGGCCTCCATTGTTTATTGGCAATTTGTAGCCTCCTCCTCCCACTTGGAAATTTCAGATTTGGCTTGCTGGGGCTCCTGGGAGACCGCATTGGCTAGCATTTACAACCAGGTTTGTGGCTATCAGTTGTGTAGCGGGTGCAGCAACACTGGTGGCCAGTGGATCATAACAGTGATGGCTGTCTTTACCCAGCAGTGATGGCTGTCTTTACCCAGCAGTGGTAGTTGGTCACATATTCTCAGTCTTCCTTGGGGCCGTCGGTACCCTTGCTGTGCAGCTGCTTGAAACCTGTCCCATTTGGATTATTTTTCTCCCAAAATTCACAAAGACTGGAGGTAACTTTTTTGATTGGTCCACACTACTCATCATAGGCCCCTCAAGGGGTTACCATCTCGTTGAAAGTCCTGTTTACGACTTTTCGTATATGTTTCCGTTGCTTAACTCCTGCATAGACTCCAATTGTCCTTAATACAAATGAGTTACATTTGACTCCATTTTAGTTTGGTATAGCTCCTGAGTGTGCTTAATATGACTAAACGTGTGAATTGATTTCTGGACTCCTCCCCTTCCAGTACCTCTTGCAGCAGTAAACCTTTCAGCTTGTGGCTACTAGTGAGCAAAATTACCCATCATGGAGGAATTGGGGACCTGTCTGTTTACACAGCCCTCGGTGTAGGTGTTGTGGTATCTCGGAAACATTCAGTAAAATTCTGAGCCATTCTCTCACCCCTGCCGTGCTTCTCAGATTGCTCACACAGTGTAAGACTGAGGTTTGCTGGATGAGCCACGTGTATCTCAGGAATAACAGAAGGCTACAGACGTAGGAGTACCATGGAGGTGTGAAGTATTTAAAAAGGTGGCAGCGGCGGGATATACTGGGAAGATTTGTCAAGGTTTTTTGCCCTTACTATGTTCAGTTTCAGATAACTACTTTTTCTTTTTCTTAAACACTGCATGAGAGTGTATGTGTTTTTCAGCTCTCTCCCTTGTGTGCTTCGCCCTCAGACAAATATATCAGCCCTCCTGCACTCCATGTTGCTGTCTTTGTGTTGCGAGCTCTTTCGTTTGTTCATCTCCCACGCCAAATTCTCCCCCTACCGTGTGCTCTGTGTTGCTTTCTCACTCGTAAGCTTCTCCATATTTTGATCTCTCTCATATGCTGCTTTCCTCTCCTCCATCTACCCCCTTTTGCTTTGCTTACCCGCTCCCCCAATATGTTTTTTTTAAAATACTTTTTTTAAATTCTTTTTGTGGGGATGGGAGTACCAGGCAGCAAATTACTGCTGGGACCTTTGTCTTAAAAAAATATATTTCTCTCTAGTTCTGTTACATTATTTTTATTTACTAATCCATCTTGGATTGGTAAACTAAAAAAATATGATGCCCAGTCATTTTGTTGGCACGCACATGCCTACAAGTTGGCCATCTCATTGCACCTTTTTTTTCTTTTGGCCTTGCTGCACAGCATCCTGCCAATGCTGCAAAGTATAGCCAAAAGCATTGACAAATGCAATAGGGTCCAAAGGCAACACCGATTGGCTTTGCCAGTGCTTGTTATATGATTGTCCTCTGCCTTAAGTGGCAAAGGACTGACATGCTTCCCCAAGCGATTGCCAGTAGCTGACACTTTTTCAAGCACTCCACCCATCACCTTTGGGTTTTGCTCATGGCTGCACACATGCTAGATTATCATGATATCTGCACACAGCATAGTCACATACCATTAGTTTGAATGCAGATTCTTCACATAATCAATGATTATCCTGAAACACATACATAAAGGGATGGATGGAATGCTTGAATTAGTCTCAGCCACTGGTAAATACCCCGGCCACATATTCCATCATTTGTTTGCACACCTCAGTTTGGACCCAGCTATATGCAAATCAGCCTTGTCCCTTCTCCAATGGGAACAGTCCAACCCCAACTGCCGAGCCCGGTCCTCGCTGAACCGCAACACAAGCAACCCAAGACCGGCTTCAGCCTTGTTATGAGCTCATCAGCTCGGTATAGCTCAGTGGTTACTTTGTAAAAAATAAAATAAAGCACTGGGCCCTTTTCCAGAGGCCACTGCAGCTTGGGCCACCTGTTGCCCCTGCCAGCGCTGCCAATGACAGTACATATGGAACTACTAACCATCACACTCCTACAAGTGTCACAATTCTAACTATTCCAGACCTCAAAAGTTACAAGAATGTCTTGGGTGGCAGGTATTAGTCATTTTATTGTATGTTGAATAAATAAACAACTGTTGTTGTGTTCACCTCTAAAAAAGACAAACATCCCGCCATGTGGCACACTGTCATAACGGCTGGTGTTGGTAATTAAGTGCCAGTGCGGAACACCGGAAACCACCTGCTCAAATTAAGCACTGCTATAGCTTGGATCCAGTGATACAGTGTGCAAGGGACCCACGTCTGGCCATACCCGACCTTAGCATAGGATTAGAGGAGTAAAGCCAGCAAGGCCAACTCCCTTCACAAGGAAAGGCTGTGCGAGGGAGTGTGTGAAGGTATGGTGGCCATTGCTCCTCTCCACTATTTCATAGGATTGTTCACTTCCGTTCCCTTTCAGTTGCCCTCGTAACCACGCAGAGACCCTGCAGACGCCGTCCATGCCATTGCCACCCCTCATCAGGGCCGGTTCTATGATTTGCGAGGCCCTGGGCCAAAAGGGAATGCAGGAGGCCCCTCTAATTTACTTAAGTGACCCTATTCAGAGACACCACGGGAGGCCCATTGTACAGGATGTTAGCGCCCCCCACAGTTTTAACTTTCAGCCCACAAGCAATTCTCACACCTCCAGCCTGATATGTGTAAGACTTGCTTGTGGGAAGAAAGTTAACACTGTGGGGCGCTAAAATCCTGTACAATGGGCCTCCCCCAGTGTCCCTGAATGGGACAAGAGGAAGCGTCTCCCTCCCCTAGGCCTCCAGACACCATCCCTGAGAGGCACAGGGAGGGGACCCCTACCATAGACCCTAATTGCAAGGAGGCAGGGAAACAACAGGGCACACGATCGGTTCGGGGCCCCATGCTGGTTGGCTGAGTGCGAGGCCCTGGGCAGCTGCCCACGCCTTGCGCCGGCCCTGCCCCTCATCTGTTCAAAAAGAACTTTTAAGTAATGCCTGCTCTACTCACATATAGCACCTCTCCTAGCAAAAGTACAGGACAGGAGGCTGGCATCACAAAAGTGAATGTTTCTATCACTATCTTGAAGCTTATGGGGTGGCAGGCAGGCGCGGTGCGTCCATTGGGGCCTAGGGGCGAAGCCCCACTAAGCCCCATGGACCCACCACGTCCTCACTAGAAGCCAAACACAATTATTTTTAAAAATCGCGCTATCTGCCGGCCGGGAACCGGGAGACACCCGACCTTCCCGGAGTGCGCAAGGGGGGGTGGGGGGGGGGGGAAGGATCGGGCTGCTGCAGCTGCGCAAGTGTATTTTTGGGCACAAACATGCCCGCGCATGCGCAGATCGTTTTCTTGTGAATTCCCCCTTAGAGAGAGGACCAGGGGGCGGGCCGCAGCCCCCGGGGTTACACAGGGCGACTGGGCGAGGAGTCATGGTGCCCCCCCAGCCAATCCTGGCGCAGGATTGGCTGGTCACTACATAGCCCGGTTACATAACCCCTGACGGATAGCACGGCCGACTTTGGTGCTGGGAAACCAGGTTCGAGCCTCTTATCGAACCATAAAAATGTATACATGACTTACTTTGGTGTTAAATAAATAGATATTTTAAAAAACAAATAAAAATGATGTTCCGACTAAGGTGTGAAATTGGTGTCGAATAAATACATGTTTTTAAAAACAATTAATATTAATCATGTATCATTGGTGCTGGAGTACAAGGTTCGAGACTGGTATTAAACACTGACAAGCTGTGTTCAAGTTATATGGTCATAAAAATACATGAATGATGGATGCAGGATGGGTGGATGCATGAATGGATGCAGGATGAATGATGGGTGGATGAATGGATGGGTGGATGCATGAATGAATGATGGATGCAGGATGGGTGGATGGGTAGATGAATGAATGATGGATGCAGGATGGATGGATGGGTGCATGAATGAATGATGGATGCAGGATGGGTGGATGGATGGATGATGGATGAATGATGGGTGGATGAATGGATGGGTGGATGCATGAATGAATGATGGATGCAGGATGGATGCAGGATGGGTGGATGAATGAATGATGGATGCAGGATGGATGCAGGGTGGATGGATGGGTGCATGAATGCATGATGGATGGATGGGTGGATGCAGGAATGGATGCAGGATGGATGATGGATGGGTGGGTGGATGGATGCATGAATGAATGATGGATGCTGGATGGGTGGATGGATGGGTGGATGAATGAATGATGGATGCAGGATGGATGGATGGGTGCATGAATGAATGATGGGTGCATGAATGAATGATGGATGCAGGATGGGTGGATGGATGGGTGGATGGGTGGACACATGAATGGATGCAGGATGAATGATGGGTGGATGAATGGATGGGTGGATGCATGAATGAATGATGGATGCAGGATGGGTGGATGAATGAATGATGGATGCAGGGTGGAGGGATGGGTGGATGAATGAATGATGGATGCAGGATGGATGGGTGCATGAATGAATGATGGGTGCATGAATGAATGATGGATGCAGGATGGGTGGATGGATGGGTGGATGGGTGGACACATGAATGGATGCAGGATGAATGATGGGTGGATGAATGGATGGGTGGATGCATGAATGAATGATGGATGCAGGATGGGTGGATGAATGAATGATGGATGCAGGATGGATGCAGGGTGGATGGATGGGTGCATGAATGAATGATGGATGCAGGATGGGTGGATGCATGAATGGATGCAGGAATGGATGATGGATGGGTGGATGGATGGGTGGGTGGATGGATGGATGCATGAATGAATGATGGATGGATGGATGGGTGGATGGGTGGATGAATGAATGATGGATGCAGGATGGATGGGTGGATGGATGCATGAATGATGTATGGATGGATGCAAGGTGGTTCGGGCTCGCTGCGGTGCAATATGCAAATTAGTTTACGCCCCACCACTTTCAAATGTCACCAGCCGCCCCTGGTGGCAGGTAGTGTTTCAGGGGTAGAAAGACCTACCCACCTTAGGTTCTTGGCTTCTGCAAGAGCATGATTTCCAGAAGCAGAGAGATGGAAGACAAACATGGTGGTTGTACGACTATTTAAGAGCAGGAGTCGGGTGACACTCGTCTCATGAATCAGACGCTTCCCAGGAAATACATAAAAGAAGTGAATGAATAGACTGCTCTTGTGCGCGCGCCAGCTCTGCGATCTGTCTGGCTCCGCCGTGATTGGCACGAGCTCTAATTGGCTCGCGGTATTTATTTGTTGATGTTTTCTGTGTTGTCGGGGGCGGGGGTGTCTCTCGCCACTTGTGAGTGCGCTTTCATTGCCTGGATGCGGGTATGTTCCCCCCCCCCCTCTCTCTTTTTTCTCCCTTTCAATTTTCCACGTCTGTCATAATCCGCATTACCATTTAAATGGGACCTCCGTGAACGCGCCGGGCCCTATTCCAGCGCCGCGAGGGGAGATTAGCATCTTCATCCGGCGACTGAACCGACCAGAGCCCCGGCACTTCTTTTTTTACAAATTAACCGCGGCGAAGGTGAGGAGAGGGCGCGAAGAGGCGCCAGGAGAGGGTGAACTGGGCCAGGAGGAGGTTAGAGCAGAGAGGAGAGGACGAGGCAGGGGTCACCACAGCTTGTGAATACAGGGCAGTGAGAGAGAGTTCATAGAGATGGCGAGGACAGAGCAAGGGGAGGAATGGAGGGGGCGAGGAGGGGGAGTTAGGTAGCTGAGGAAAGGGGGGTTTGAGGGGAAGATGGAAATGATGAGAGGGTGAGGCAAAGAATGAGAGTGAATCAAAGGCGCGCAAGGAAAAAGTGATGAGGAAGTGACGAAGGCAAAGAAAGGACAACATGATGGTAAAATGGCTTTAGATTTTTTTCAGGGCCTCTGTCTGGTTTTGGGTAGTGGCAGAATCACAATTTGGTTATTTCTTTTTCTTTTTAATGTTATATGTTTCTGTTTATCAGTGCTTAATTTGAGCCAGTGGTTTCCGGTGCTCAGCACCAGCACTTAATCATCAACGCCAGCACTTTTCATGAGCACCAGTTAGGGGCACATTAATTTATGATAGGCATGGGGAGATTAAGTGATTTGCCCAGAATCATGGGGAGATTAAGTGATTTGCCCAGAATCACAGGATGTTGACTCAACCCCGAGACTTGAACCTGGTTCCCCAGCTCCGAAATTGATAGCTCCAACCATTACACCACATCCTCTCCCCACTTTCATGTTTATTAAATGGCTCTGTTTTAGGCGGCGCTACCATGAAAAAGGGGCTGATGCAAGCTGCCTCCTGACGAGACCCCCGGCACTTCTTTTTTTTTACAAATTAACCACTGCTGTTTATTATGGTTATAAAGATTAGTCAATACACCCTTTTTTTCTCATGGCACCTCTATCGTAGGTCTGTTAGAGCTATGTATGGGATATAATAAATGTTATCGGAATATGCCTTTGAAGGGGCCTTCAAGTAAAGAAAAAAACATCACCTTTGTCCAATTTTACATCTCTACCAATCACCAGCAATAAACAGTGAGAATGTTTATTTGATGGTGTCAGTTGTGGTTTTGAGGTCTATTGTGCCATAATTCACCAGATGGCCCTTTTAATACACTGATAAAATAACAATACAGTGAAATAAAACAAAATAGCAAAGCTAGCCTTGCCCTGCACCATCTGCGGCTGAGATACAACACAAACAGCTTTTAAAAGGTATGCCAACACAGCTATGCTGGCGGCTGGCACCTCCCTTTATATGAGGCAATGTTGGACCACGGGACCAATGTCTGGCGCAATCGGGAGAGCCCATAGGTTCAGGGGTTACAATGGTGGTTACTACTAGTAACTAGGGTAGTATGAAAAGGACTACTAAGTATTGTTAGGTATTTTGACAGGTCTCTTAAAACAATCTGGTAGGGGTCCAAAGAAGCGTAGAAGGTTTAGGCGCTGCTGAGAAGTTTTGAAGCAAGGGTGGGTCCAGCAAAAGCAGGTAAACTGTTTTGGTGACTACAGGGCCTTTGTGATAAGCATATTCAATGTTTCGCAATTTCTACCTGGAACCTCTCTTGGCTACTGGGTGTCAGCTGAGAATAATGTGAATGTAAAAGTGGGCAGTAAATCAAAAATGGCTGGTTGCCGTTGGGTTTTCTTGGCCCCCTGGACCTCACAATCAGGGAACGTAAGGCCAGACTGCCATTCAAGTGCCTGTCTTGGAACTGGCCTGCTTCAGTTTAAATAAATAGATATCTTGAGGTCTTGCGGGCCCCAGATTGACACGGTGAATGAGGATGCAGAAATATAATGGGACAATTTCTCCTGAACACATTATTTCAGCAGTTCACGCCTTTTGGACTGCTTTGAGATGTGATTCAGACTTCCAGTACAATATAACTTCAAGATGGTTTAGACCAGGAATGCTCTAGTTTAGGGTCTGGGATGATAATTGGCTTTGGACAATCCATCCCGGTCCGTGTGAGATCCGCCTGGGACCCCTTTTGGGTTTTTTTGTACGCTTACAGCATACTAACAAGATATGTCAGTGGCCTGACTTTATTAACTGTGACCCAGCGCCCTTTTGTGGAGAACACTGAAGGTGTATGTGAAGAGAGAGGGGTTCATTCTTGCGCAAGACCTAAAACCTCTTCATACCCTTTTCAATCACACCATATGGATTCCAAGATTCTGGGCTCTGAAGATTCCCTAGTAGACATTGCAGTGACCCACCTGAATGCCTAGACTGCAGGTTCAATGAAAGAATGTGGCCTTTCCCAGTGCTTTCCCAGTCAAGCCGTAGTAAGCAGGGTGCACCAGAAACTCTAACAGTAGCCAGCAACCTCAAAGATATTGGCCAGTGAGAATTTCCTGGTAGCCCCAGCTGACTTTGAGACCGACAATAGGAACCCTGTTGCTTGAATAAACTAAAAAAGCACATTAAAAGTGGGAATGTGAGAGCCCCCTTGGCAATGAGGAATTACAGGGGAGTTAGTAATTCTGGTTTCAAATCTCCATTTTTGTCCCTAGTATTTTACAGGAATACTCCGCTTGCTTTATCTGGTGTGGTCTCTGAGTGAAACAAAACAGAATGCAGAGTCAACGCAGATCTTGTAATGCGTATTGTGCCATTAATTCTTTCATCAAGGGTACAGAGTACCTTATCATGAGGCCTTAAGAGCTGCAGGAGCTTTGGAAACAGGCACAGAAGACTCCAGCTTTTCCTTGGTCATTCCTCATTAGGCGTTATTACCGCTTGCCTGTACTATGATTACTTTTCTATGAAACCATGAAAGCTAGCCTATCTGGAAGGAGCCAGCTACTGGTTCCCCATCAGATACATGAGAATCAGCGTAGAGGGACTTTTGAGTCTACCAAGCCCCCAGGGGTGATATCATCATCCTTAAGAATCTCAGAAGTCATTTTTCTGGACAAGAATTCATTGGTGAGATTTCCAGTGGCACCGCCTAACTCGCCTGAGTTTTGAGTTATGTCACATTGCAGTAATAACGGACAGACATCCCCAAAAACCACCTAGGAACTTAACATTCTCACCAATTTGGTAGCCACAATTAATTATATATGTTTGGAGGTATCTGATAACATCAGGCTTGCACTAACAGGGGACAGTCATCTATCCTCGTGCTGCTAGATTTATCTGCAGCGTTTGCCACCATCTCCCATAGCATTCTTGAACATCGGCTTTGGGAGATTGGTGTCAGAGGTAAGGCTTTATGGTGGCTTAAAAATGATCTAACTGATAGAACTACGATAGTACAGGTAGGAAAGACCAGCTCCTGTAGTAGACCAGTCTGGATGGGAGTACCACAGGGCTCTATCCTGGGTCCCACACTCTTCAATCTTCATGTGACCCCTCTGGCCAAAGTGATCAGGTCATATAGTTTTGATGTTGTGTCATACGCTGATGACACTCAGATCCTGGTCACTCTTGGTCCCGATCCATCAGAAACCAAGTCCCGGTTTAAAGACTGAATGTCCCAAATTGATAAGTGGATGTGCACAAACCATTTACAGTTGAATGGAGGAAAAACTGAGATAATGCTCTATGGCAAGGCTCATGAGCATTGGTTTCCCGATTGGTGGCCTTTAAGCCTTGGCCCTTGTACCATTCCTACTCAATCAGTGCGTAATGTGGGCGTTCGAATGGACAATAAGCTGTCAATGAAAGATCATGTTAATAAGACAGTTGGCTCCTACTTTGGTGTTATGCGTAGTCTACGTAAGGTTTTTAAGTGGATTCCGACTAAGGCAAGAAAACCCCTAGTCCAAGGACTTATTATTGGTCGTATGGACTATGGGAATGCCCTGCTAGCTTCTACCAATGAAAGTCTTCTTTCTAGGATGCAGGTTCTGCAGAACATAGCTGCAAGGCTGGTACCTAATCTCCCACCAAGATCTCCTTCGGCACCTAGTTTGAAGCTTTTACACTGGCTGCCTGTAAGAAAACGTATACACTTTAAGATTCTTTGCTTGACACATAAAAATATGTATGTAAAAGGTCCTGATTTCTGGATCAAAAAGTTAATCTGGTATCAAACAGGTAGGACCTTGAGATCCTGCAACCAAGCACTCCTCTCATCTCCCAGAATTCGTACCACTATGTGTGGAGGGAAATCTTTCTCGTTCCTCGCTCCGTCCTTTTGGAACAAACTGCCTTTATCTCTTCGCACCCACCACTAGTGATCACACCTGTTTTCGTAAGAACTTAAAGACATGGCTATTTGACATCTAATGAACCTTTCAAATCTATCTCTGAGTCATCCACCAGCGCCATGAGACTTTCGAGTGATATGTGCGCTTAACAAATACTCTATGATTTGATTTGATTTGATTTTACTTAGGTTGTGCAGACTGGAGAAAGACATTGATAGGAGGTGCTGAGGTATGTGATTTTGGGTACAAAGCAACTATTTTAAATAGACTCAGCTTTGTGTGCCTTCTTTGTTATATCTTGCTCCCCTACTGAGGAGTTATGTCCACTAAAGTCTTTGTTGCAGGTTTGTGTAACCCCTTTAGCCATCAAAGAGCACTGCTGTATTCGACCCTAAAGTATTTTCGTGCCTTGTAATGTCTTAGTTTCTGGTAGCCAGCTGAACTTGAACCCTTTGGTTAACTCGAAAAAGGAGGAGGCTACAGAATCCTGGGAGGGCAGCCCAATTGAGGAATGTTTCTTTGGCAAAAGTACAGTTTAAAGAGACTGCATCCAGTGGTACAAAGGGAGTCCTTCACTGTTGATTGGTAGACCAACTGAATGGTTACCCTTTTTAAAACATTTGTAATAATAAACAAACCTTTGCCTGAACTTATCTGTACTTTTTATTTTAAACTAATTGTGATTGCACTGAGTTTTTTCATTTAAGCTTCCCTGATCACTTCATTGATAGTTACGCTTTTGAGTCTGGCGTTCAGTACTAATAATCAGGGGTGCATGACTGAACCCCGCAGGCATTTTCCCTGCACACCTTTATAACGCAGTCAGTACCCCACGTGCGACGTTACCACACTTTGCTTTAGCATGCAAGTTGTTACCACGACTTACTTTAGGGTATGCTGGACTTTAGAATACTGTAAATTACTATTCCAACTCCACTCTACATTAGGGAAGGTGTTGGGCTTAAAAATCCAACACCAGTCGAAGTCACTGTCTCAACTTGCGTGGTAAAGTACACGTCATAACGTCCCATGCGGAGTACTGACTTTGTTGCAAAGACTGGTCGTTTTAAAGACTGCGGGGTAAAGGATGTTGTTTTCCATTAACCATTATCGGATTTTCAAAAGGCCTTCTGTCCTTCCTTTGGATCTACGATTCTAGGTTTGCAGACTGTAGAGTATCAGCTGAAGCGCTTGTAAGAACGTATACCTTCCTTACCCTTATAATTTTGTTTTAGTTTGTTAGAAAGAAACAGATCTTGTATAGGAGAAACACTGCGTGATAGGTTTCAGCAATGGGTGAATAAGGAAGGCATTGCATTAATGGACGGAGGAGATGGGTAGGTGTTAGAGATGGGTCAAGGGATTGACGGTAGTCAGCCACTCAGACATGAATGTAGATAAACAACCCGGCTAAAGGCTACAGTTTAGTAGGGTCAGATGGTCAGTAACTTCCAAAATCTCATGAAGAAGCAGCAGAATCGTGACAGGTTTTGCTGGGCCGCAAAATGGGCATTAAGGCCCTTTTGAAATAGCGGATGAGCTGTCGTTCTGTCTGGTCCCAGTGCCAAAGTGTGGATTTGACGGATCTGGATTTCATTTGACAGAAAAGAGAGAGTTACAGCGCTATGGATAATGTATGGGGGCTGTCAGGCATATGTGGCAAGTGTCGATGTGTTACGTGTATGGCAGAAATTGCTGATACTGTGCTGTAAACAAGTCTGTAGGTGTGGCAACACATTGAGGGTGGGAAAACATTGTGAAGATAGATGCTGTCATGCATAGAAAGGGTACTGTGTTGCCAGACCTAGTTTCAGCGACAGAGTTGTGAGTTCTACTACACTCCTTTGATACACAGACATCCCTTGTGTTCTTTGCTTCGTGCCCTGAGGTTTGCCATTGTTTGCTATGTAGTGTGCCCTCGTTGCAGTGTTGACAGGTGTGCAATGTGTGAACCCTCAACAGGTACTGAAAGCTTCCTCCCATGTCTTCGTTTTAGCGATTGACATTGTAAGCTCCGGTGTTTGTCCCTACAACAGCAGGTTTTTTATTGCCCCGTGTACTCTAATTATAGTGGCAGGCATATGGTGTTATATTGTTACATCCACAGGATCTGAGTGTTGCACATTCCTTCATTACAGAGGCAAACGTCTGTCGTTTTTTGCTGAGTTGCATGACAGCTCTTTCGTTCTTTGTTATGTGCCGCTGTGCCCTTGTTACAGCGACAGGTGCTGTGTGGTCTATGGCGTTCGCTCGATGTAGTCACTGGGTATTGTTACTCATGTCCTTCTTAAAGTAGAAAGTATTTTGTGTTTTGTTGCGTGCCATCATTACAGTGGCAGAGGTTGTATGCTGTGTGGTGTGCCATCGCTGCAGGCAGGCATTGTGCTTTGTTTTGTGCCCACGCCATGCTGCAGCTCACGCTGCAGGAGATGTATGTCAGGTGGCTTTCCCCCTAGTCTAATCAGTGAGCCTTGGGCATGGGCAAGCCTTGCCCAGGCCCTGGTAACCAATATTTCGAGGGTAACAAACAAAAGGAACAAATGATGGATGGAATGCTGAACAATGCAAATATTCACCCCTAGTCACAAAGATCTGGGTTTAATCTATCGTTATTTTTTCTCACCACCCCACCCTAGTTTGGACCCAGCATATGCAAATCAGTCTTGACCCTGTTCCTCATGGGAACAGTCCAGCCCGAACTGCCAAGCCAGGCCCTCCCTGGACCAGAAACAAGCATCCTGGGACCAGTTTCGGGCATCACCCCATATCAGCCAGGTTAGCTTGAATCCAGTGAGCATGGGACCTACGTCTGGGCATACCCTTCCCACTTAGGGGGCAAAAACAAAAGGAACAAATGATGGATGGGATGCTGAACAATGCAAACATTCACCCCCAGTCCCAAAGATCTGGGTTTAATCCATCGTTCTTTTGCTCACCACCCCACCTTATATTTCGGGGGTGCAGCAGAGAGCTGTCTGACATAATGTCATAATGACATGCAAACAGCAGCTCGTCCATCTCACTTGGTCTCAATCGGATCCTGTTAAAGACTTTGTAATAAGCCCTTACTTTACCTCAGCATAATTATTACCACCCCGTCAACCACGTGCCCTACTCCCATCTTCCTCACACCTCCTGCTGTCACACCTCAATGATCCGCCCCCTCTCATCCTCAACAAACACCAAAATTCCATTTAGGGCCAGCTCTGGCTTTGTTGCACGCCCATATTGCAGGCACGATGTGTCATGTTGACCAATTTAGAGTGCCAAATTTTGTGTTCTGTGTTGCGTGCCCGCACAAAGGCACTTGGTGCTGTGATGCGTGTCCTCATGCCAGTAACAGTCACTGTGTGTTGTTTTATGTGCCCTCATTATTGTGGTGGCAATGGTGAGATGAGTCGTGTCCCCTGGCCATAGGCAGTGTTCCATATGGTGTACCCTTGCTGGAACGGAAGGCACTGTGTGTAGATTTGGTACCTTTATGCAAAATGGAAGACCACATTTAATGCTATATTTTAGTGTGCAATGAGTCCTCACATCCATTTTGGCTAAAAGACGTGGCACAAACAGCTGCTCGCATTCTGGTCATTCGCGTTCTTGCTGTATTCCTGCAATAGGATGCATGCACGTGTTTTAACTAGGCAACCAGGCGCATTTTGTTGAATTTCACATAACAAGCGTAATGCGAAATGCTCGGAATTAAATGAGATTACACTGGCACAATGAACATTTTATCTGGACCTAGTTTTTTTTGTGAAAATTTCTTTATTTGCAAGATAAGTCACTTCATAGTTTACAGGCAATCATATTGTATATCTCCTGATCGTGACATGTATCTCAGAATGAAATTCAATATTAACATTTTCAATTTCTATAAGTAGTAACATCCCTTACCTCCCGAACACCCTCCTCCTTCCCTCCCTCTCCCAGCACTTACTCAATTCACATACCAGCATTATGATGGTTTGGCTTCACTGTTCATATTACAGTCGGTATCTGACGGATTTTCCTGACTCCGCAATTACATCATATAGATTCAACATTTGATTTCCTGTGGTCCTGCATCTTGGTTCCTAGGTACGTTCGGTCATGTGCATGTTTTTCCCCCGTGGTGCTTGATAGGCTTGTACTAGTCCTCTTGGTCCAATACGCCTTGTTCTAATGCTATAATTAAGGCATTCCATTCCATTGAAATGGGATGCTTCCTGAGGCCTCTGCGTTCTTCCCTACCTAGTTCTTGCCCTTCAGCTTTTCCCCATCTGATCACCTCCCCGCTCCAGGTCTCTACCTCCGGCGGCCTGGCCGATTTCCACCTCATCGCCACTGACCTCTTCGCTAGTAGCAGTGCCAAATCTATAAATCTGGATTCCACACTTCGTTTTTTCTCTTTGTGTCCTATCCCCAGCATGCAATAAGGAGCGGATGTGTAAGGTCTACCTGGTGCTATGTCGCTCAGAATGCGGTGTATCGTACCCCAGTAGTGCCCCAGCTTAGGACACTCCCAAAACATGTGCATCATACCTGCATCCTCCAGCTGGCATCTTGGACAATTATCAGCCACTGCCGGGAACATTGTGTGCATCTTGTGAGGGGTCAAATATGCCCTATGTATGATCATCAACTGTATAAATTTAAACCTAGGGTTTCGGGAGACTTTTCTTGGCAATCTCAGCACCATCTCCCATTCCTTGTCATTCAACGCCTTTCCCAGATCCGCCTCCCATCGTAACTTCAGAGGCTGTAGGGGGTCAGCTCTGCCCTCCCTTATTCCGGCAGTCAGCCACTTAATCAGATGACTACCCATTCCCATGAGATATTGCATAGTAATCAATGTGTTGGTGGCAGGCTCCGCTCCACCCTCCAGCCAGTGGGCGCTTATATAGTGAGTCAGTTGTGCATGTTGCAGAAAGAGCGCCCTCGGCGTTTGATGGAGCCTGGTGAATTCCTCGTAGGACAGTAGCCTGTTATCTGAGAAAAAATCCCCAATTTGTGTTATTCCCGCTCCCTGCCACACCTGCAGTCTTCGTTCCGTCATCGGGCCTGTCCCCAGTGGGATGCCCAATAGTGGTATCGAGGGTGAATAGTTCGATCGCCTATTGGTGTATCTAATCGCCCTCTTCCAGTATGTAAGAGCCAGTTTGAGGAGGGGCGGCGTTCTGGCCCCTGGTAGTAACAAGCGATGTATAATCCCCCGATTCCTATCACCCTCCGTCATGTTCAGCTCATGTAAATTGCGACCTGCTAGCCAATAAGCCAGCCATTGCAGGTGGCACGCACAGCTATAAGCAAACAAATCAGGCACCCCCAGGCCGCTCTTATCAGTGGGTAGTTGCAGTTTGGCCATGCTTATGCGTCGTCTGCCCTTTCCCCATATTAGGTCGAGTAGTAGAGTATTTATTTTCTTAAAAAAAGGCATAGGGATGGAGATTGGTAAATTCGTAAAGAAGTACAACAAACGCGGCAATACCACCATTTTTGAAATGGCCACCCTTCCTGCCACCGATAGTGGCAGGGTATTCCAGAATTGCACCTGTGTAGTCAGGTTAGTCAAGGCTCGTCCCAGGTTACCATCCAGTAAGTCCTGCGGTTGTCGGTATATCTGGATACCCAGGTACTTAAATGTCACGGGTGCCACCTGGAAACAGTGCGGCGGAAACTGGATTTGTGTTCCCGCCACTGGGCCCCGAAAACCAAACCCATACGACTTTGTGTCGTTAATGGCGAGGCCCGATAACTCGCGGAAGACCTCGAAGATCCGCCGTAGTGGTGTCTCTGGGTTATTCATGTCTCTTAGGAACAGCAGTATGTCGTCGGCGTACGCCGATATGACATGATAAGTGGTAAGCCTATTTATCCCCACCACAGCCGCCGCTGATCGCACTTTCAGCATTAAGGGCTCCAGGGCGATTATAAATAACAAGGGCGAGAGTGGGCATCCCTGCCGCGTGCCTCTCGCCACCTCGATCCGATCAGAGATACATTTGTTGGTTCGAACCCGTGCCGTAGGTTTCCGGTATAACAGGGACACCCAGGCTATAAATCCGGCTGGTAACCCGAATTTGGTCATGACCGCAAACATGTAGTCCCATCTGAGGGTGTCAAATGCCTGTCGTAGGTCCAGCGAGATACAACCCTCGGTGTCACTCCCCCCTATATCTGGAGACATTAGTTGACTTAGTCTTCGTAAATTTAGCGCCGTACTCCTACCCGGCACAAACCCACATTGATCGGGGTGTATCATTTCCGGGATGTGCTGGGAGAGGCGCACCGCCAGTATCTTACTGAGAATTTTGGAGTCAGTGTTCAGAAGTGACAGCGGTCTGTAGTTGTCTAGGCGCAGAGCGTCCCTCCCTGGTTTCAAAAGGGAAACAATCAGGGCCTGTAGCGTCGTGTCAGGCAGGCCGTCTCCCTTCAATGCCTCGCTGTACAGCTCCTGAAGGCGGGGGGCCAGTATGTCTATGTATGTTAAGTAAAACTCCGCTGGGAGCCCGTCTGTCCCGGGTGCCTTGCTTCTAGGTAGAGCCCGAATGGCCATTCTAATTTCTGCAGCCGTTATGGGTTTCGCCATGTCCGCACTGTGTGCTACACTCAGTTGAGGAACACATGTCAGAGAAAAATTCCTCCAATGCCGGTTCCGAGAGTCGAGCGCGTGGGCCGTATAAAGTAGCATAGTAATGCCGGAATGCCATGTTAAGCTCCCGTTGCCCCTGGATCAATGCCCCAGAGGAGTCCTGTATCTCCATGATAGGGGTGGTGGCCGGCGCGTCCCTAGACATACGCGCTAGAAGCGCACCCGCCCTGTCCGCCTGTGTGTGCTGCCGTGCGGTGTATTCCCTATGATCTAGGACCCTTAGGTCCTCCAGGAGTTCCACATATTGTATATTAGCCTCTTGTAGTTGCGTGAGGGCGCCGCCTGTGCCTGCGGCTTCATTTCCCAGAGTCGCTGGACTGTCCTCTACTTCTCGCAACTTCACCAGTACCTGGTGTTTGACGCCTACTTTAGCGCCCATGGCCACTCCGCGAATGGTAGCCTTGAAGGCGTCCCATTCGACCTGCCTGGAGCTTGCCGTGCCCGTGTTCTCGGTGAAGTAGTTTGTGGTAGCGTCCGACAGTATGGACTTAAAAACCGGGTCTTCCAGCAGGCTTGGGGACAGGCGCCAAGTCGGTATAGGGGTGGGTAATCTTCCCCATTGCAGAGACAATTCCACCGGGTTGTGATCCGATAGCGTCTTTCCCATGTGTCCCACTTTCACAATTGACGGCGTGAGTGTCTCGGAGCAAAAGATGCGATCTATCCTGGTGTGGAGTTTGTGTGGAGGGGAGTAGAACGTGTATTCCCTATGGGATGCATGAAGTGCCCGCCATGTGTCAACTAAGTCCCAACCCTCAGCCCACTGTGCCAATGCTTCCGCCTGTCTCCGACTCTCTGTCGCATGTAAAGGGGGGTGTGATCTGTCTAGCGCGAGATCTAGTACCGCATTACAGTCCCCACCTATAATCCAATCATACTCCACCCAATCCGCTAGCGCCCTACCCAGTCCCGCAAAAAACTGCGACTGCTCCACATTCGGGGCATATAAACAACCAAGCACTACACACACACCGTTCAGCAGCCCCTTGGCAAGCACGTATCGGCCTTCCCTGTCTATTTTAGATTCGACAAGTTTAAACGGAACCGAGTTACTAATCCAAATAGCCGCCCCCCGGGAGAATGCAGAGTATTTAGTGGCGTATAGCTGGCCCTTCCATTTTCGTAACATCTTGGCACCCTCAGAGTCATTCAGGTATGTTTCCTGGAGGTAAGCTATGTGTACCCGCCGCCTGTGTAGTTGTGCTAAAACCCTGTGACGCTTGTGTACCGAGCCCAATCCCCGTACATTCCAAGTGCAGACCACATAATCATTAGAGGACGTCATTACCCCGGATACCTTTGATATAATCCAAAACCTTCGACCTCATCAATATCGACCACAAAATGGAAAATTTCAGTGCTACATATGCAAACATTGCCCCAACTTGTAGATCCCCCTCTATAACCATGGAGGACCGAACCATAACACCCAACATGGGTATGAGAATGCTATAACCGTGTCTAGGCTTGGGGGTGTGAGCCCAGTCAAACTTTCACAACAGTTCGCTTCTAAAAGTCTCGTAACCATTGTCCCCTATGGTCATAAGTATTCCAAGTTCTTGACCCCCTCCCTCAAAACAGAGCAGAGCATCCGCTACCTTACCAGACTGTCGCCACAATGATTAAGATCACATGTCCGCCGCCATCTGTGCTGTAATTTGGGGAAATAACTGTATGCTGCCTGCCGTGTCAGAGGCCGCTGTATGGGAACTTGTCTGGCTCGCTGGTGTTGACCCAATGTTCGCATCATGTTCCGCCAGTGCGTTGGTGGTTAGTCGCGCTATTGCTGCCGAGCCGTCATCTTCCTCCCGGTCTTGTCGGTCAGTGCGAGACCCTGCCGTGTCCTGGTGTCCAGGGCGGCCCTGAGATTCCGTCCGGCCGCCCGACCTCTGCGTCTCCGGTACCTCCTGTACTTCGTGTACGGACTGCAGCGGGGTGAGTGTAACTTCCTGCCATTCCGAAGCTTCCTCCGGACTGTCAAAGAAGTAAGTTTTGTGATCGTGAATGACCCTAAGGCGCGCTGGGTAAAACAAGGCATATTTCACGTTGCGTTCCCTGAGCTCTCTTTTCACACCCCAAAAGGATGCCCTGGCCCTCTGCACTGCTTGCGTAAAGTCTGGGTAGATGGATACCGAGTGGTTCTCATATTTTATGGGGCCTTTCTCCCTTGCAGCCTTCAGGATGGCGTCTCTGTCTTTGAAGTGGAGTAGACGTGCTATCAAGGGGCGAGGTGGAGCTCCCGGTTTCGGTGGCCTAGGAGGGACCCTGTGTGCTCTCTCCACGCTGTACATCTGAGTTAGGTCTGCCGGGTCTGCCACAGTCTTCAGCCATTCCTCCACAAACCGGGTCGGATTAGTCCCCTCGCTGCGTTCCGGCACGCCCAAGATGCGTACATTGTTGCATCTCGAGCGCCCTTCCGCGTTGTCGACCCTGTCTCTCAGGTGTTGCATTTGCTTCTCCAGGTGTTCTAGTCTCGTGGAGTGTTCCGTTTGTTGGGGTATCAAATCGGCGAGCGCAAGTTTCTGCTCCGACACTCTTTCCGCCAGCTTCTTATGGTCATCTTTGAGTAGTGATAGGCCTGTGGACATTGTATCCATCCGAAATTCAAGTGCCTCTCTGGACGCCCCTATCTCCGATAGTATGAGGTCCAGTTTATCCTCTTGAGTGGTGGTTCCCGTGGGTGGGATCACGTCCTCGGTGGAAGAAGCCAGGGGATCCTCCGAGCCAGAGGCATGCGCGCCACCACGGGGGAGTCTGTTCCTGCCCATCTTGCACCTCCACAGCGCTCCCCGTGAGTAATATGCGGTTGTCCTGTTCACCTTCCTCCGTCGCCTCCGGTCACTCACCACCAGATCGGGCCAGATATGAGTGGTGTCGTGCAACTGCGCACCCTGTGAGTGGACTGATGCTTCGGTAGTCTTCCCGATTAGGGGTTCTAGACACGGCCGCAGTCAGGACTGGTTTCTCGTCCCCTCCCCGGGGCAGGTCAGCAGTGTTGTCACGATCTCGTTAACCCAAAACCATGGGTGGGCCTGCAATGGCCATCCGGTGTGATGTGTGAGTGATATAGCACACACGGCGGCAAGCCCCCTGCACTGGGGCATACAGGCCGCTATGGATACGAGGCAGGCCCTCTCAATGACGGGTCCGGGTCAGCAGCGGTCCGGTGGCCGGCCCCCTCCAACTACGGGTCGCTGCGCACCTCTTCCTATGTCTCCGTGGCACCGCAGTAGCGCTCAGCGTCCCTCGGGAGGGGGGGGGGGCGCCGCTGTGTTAGTCCGCTCGGCGCCTCCTCCTTAATTCTTGCCTGAAAACCTGGCACCTCGATTAATGCCCCAATGCTTATATCACAACAGTACGAGCCCGTTCAGTGCCAGAGTCTCCGCCTTCCGCCCAGTCCCAGAGGATCCCGAGGCTCACCTCCAAATGTCGGGTTCTGGCCACAGTTTGTCGTCAAGCCTCATCAGCAAGTCCGGGTCCCGCCTCTGTCAGGCCGCCGGCTTTCAGGATGTGTCCCAGGGTAGTGCGCAACGCTGTGCCCCGGGCGTCCTACACCTCGCCGTGTTCCCGGTCCCGGGCCCCAGATATCCCGGAGCTCCGGCGGTTCTTCAGTGAGCTCCGATGTTCGTTTCTCGCCCCACGGGTGCAGTCTCAGTAGGGGGGCCAGCGGCGCTGCTCCGGTGATTCCAGATCACCCAGTGCTGCTCCGCCGTGCACAATGGCCTCCACTTATCCGGGCGCGGGTCACTTCCGGGCCACCCGCCAGCTTACTGTGGGCCGCGGTCGCCTCGTTGGTTTTAGGCCTTCCTTCCTGTGTGCGGCGTCTCCGTTTGGCGATGCGTGTCAGGGTTCCCGGTGCCGCCAGTCAGGCATCGGTATTGCGGAGCATATTGCGGTAATTTACAGGCGAGGGAGTAGGGGCCAAACCCCTCTGCTACAGGATGATTTTCAGGATTGTAGGGGAAAGTAGGACGGAGCGATCCTAGCTCACGTCCACCATGTTCGGCTGTTGGCCACGCCCCCCTTATCTGGACCTAGTTATGTGCTTTGTGGCATGTCCTCTTTGCAGGCTGTATAATGTGCTCTTGTGGTCGTTGCACTTGTGTGTTGTGTGCCATGCCCTTGCAGCAGTTAATTACTGGGTGCTGTGATTTATGCCCTTGTTCCAGCAGTAAGTGCAGTGTGTTGTGTGGCGTACCCTTGTTCCAATGGCAGATGCTGTGTTCCGTGGCTAGTTACGGCAGGAGGCGCTTGGTGTTGTGTTATGTACCCTCGCTGCAGGCATTGCCTGCTTTGTCGACTGCCCTTGTTACAGAGGCAGGCGTTGGAGCATTTCATTGGGAGATCATGCTCAGGGGCTGGCTCTAATTGTATTTCTTGATTTGATTTTTTCGTTATGAATGTTTTATGGCGTGCCATCAGATATGATCTATATCGCTCCATAGATAAATCTCATTACAGCGCTCAGTGATTGATGAGAGTGGGCTAACTGCTCGTGTGAACGCTGCTTCCCTCAGTTCGTCTGCATTGCGAGAGGCCTGAGAAGATCTGTCTGGACGCCCGTTCCCTATCGATCCGGTACATAAACCAACTGGTCACTATTCGACTCCCCTCTTTGTAAATTGTAAAATTGTAATTGATACTTGTATAGCGCACTACTCACCCGCAAGGGTCTCAAGGCGCTTGTACGAATACCGTTGTGGAACCCATCCTGGCTTTCCCTGTGAGGTGTCCACTCCTGGGCACCCCCTAGGTGGAGGTCAGGCATCCTTAGCGTTTCCCAAGTTTATATGTCTGTATGCCCCTCCCCTAGATATTCCTTCACCGTGTAGCCAGACTGTTGATTTCAGATCCCCGTCTTAATTCCTTTTTCTATCGATCCTTGTCACAGGCGCATAACCCTGTATTTGTCGATTTACCTGATAGCTAATGCACACGTCCTCTGCTGACCCTTGGTCTATACATCCTTACCATATACTCTGGATTCTCAGGTCTTTCTGTCTGTACAGCACTTGTCTTATGATCCTATACACAGCACAAGCACTTGTCTCTGCACCCTTAACCTGTAGTTCCTGGTTACGTTCTCCCAGTTCCCTATTTCTGCAACCAGCTAAGAGGGGTACTCAGAAGTTTTAAGGTATGTACATCCCTCTCTTGTCGCTTCTGATCACAGCCTCTCCCAGTCCCATGAGATCCCTAGCACCTGTGTAGATGCCCAGGGTTTCGTCTTATCCCTGTGATCTTCAACTTGTAAATTTCACTGCTTGATTCTCCACTCACCGACTAGAGAATCAAAATTCACCAATACTCTGCCGCTGCCCAAACTTGAAAGTCTTCATCCCTCAGACATCCAGTGCCTCAAACATGAAGTGCATTTCACCCATGCGTAGATGTCCAGCACTTAGCTAAAGCTCTACTCCACCAAGACACTTCTATTATTTGCAAAGAACAACAAGCAACAACTAGTCCAAATCTGGCTCGATGACACCAACCTGGACAGATTTAAATAACACCTTGAAACCAATGCCATGTCACTCGGATTCATCTTGGATACTGACCTCAAGAAACATATCTCCAAAAAAACCAAGGTAGACTGAAGATTGTGAAACAGTTCCTTCCAGAAAGCAACATTAGAAGGGCTGTTAAAGCCCTCATATTTTCACACCTAGATGGTGGTGGCACACTCCTTCACGGCCTCTGATACTCCTCACTGGCCCCTCTTAAGGGTATCCTACAGGCTGAAATGTGCCTGGCCAGTGGCCTGAAGAAATATACCCCATTGCCCTCACTCTCAGGGAACTGCACTGGCTTCCTGGCCAGCCTACATCACCTTCATAACAAGTTATGTGCAAAGCCATCACAACTAGCACGTGCCTTTCTGGCTCACTGTCTCCCCACCTGCATGGTCTTTTGGTGCAACTGCAGCCACGACATCATTCAACTGCAGACTAAGAAGTGCGAAAAAAGAAAAAACAATGCAACAGGCCTTCTCCATTTCTGCACCCAGAGTATAGAACAAAAACGCTGTTTCCACCTCGGTTGCCCTAATCTTGCCCCAATATAGGAAAGTGCTAAAGTCACACGTCCTGAAAGAACACTACATCACAGCAAAGTAGCAGCCCATCTCCATTCTTAGGGCTAGTTTCCCCCCCAGTCACTCATTGACTGTACCTTTGCTTTTGACCATGTACAGCGCTTTGGTTACCTTTTTGCTAGGTTTGCACTCTAGTCTGGGCCACTGGATTGATGTGATTCTTTTGTCGGTGCTTTTTCCGCATAGTTGAAGATTTGCCGAATTTTCTACATAATTCTTCTCCTACTGCATAATTTGTATATTTTACCCCCCAAAAAACTGTTTCTAGCTCAAACAGATCAAAACTTACTAAAAGTAGAATGACACGTGTTGCCACGCAGAGGAAGGCCTTTTGCAAAAGTTGACTGGTTCTCATGCAAAAGCTGACTTGTTCTCAGTCAATTGCCTATTGCTGTATTTAACTGTTACAATGAGGTGGGACCGTTGCCTAGGTAGCGCTAACATGTAAAAAAGACCATATACTGCAGTAATACTGTCACAAAATGTGGCACATTATGGCACATAATTAGCTTTTTCTTGCCACATAATTTAGTCAACCTAGATGAATAATTTGGACCTTACCTGTTGCATAATCGCTGTTGGCCTGGCTAAACTGATACCATGTACATACAATATCTGAGCTTCTTATGTATGCCCTGTACAATAATTCTTATACTCGTATGTAGTTCTAGCCCCCTTTACCAGCAAATGGACCATGTAGTTCTGTATTCACACCTAGAATACCTTTGTCTGAAAACCTCATCTCTATAGAACTATTACATATGCCACATGGGCTTCAGCTGTATGACCTCAGCCTTTAAATCAGATCCCAGACTAACTCTTGCGGTACATATTTCCCCTTTAAATTATTTACTAATACACTGAGGAATCTTCATCTGAACACACCTCCCATACATTGCAAAAACACTTGCACGTACCACTGCTTGTACATCTTATCTCTTATGCTTTCCAATCTAAGACTCTATGATTTAATTACAAGACCCGAGGCTACCATTATGCAAAAAGCCTTTTAATTGCTACTTCTGAAGTAACTTTAAATAACTTGGCTTTTTATTTGGCATTTTTTTATGAGTCATATACCACTTTGCATTATCTCATATCATTTTAGTTTCCAGTTTTTCTCTTCACAGAACTAAGGTTCTAATATGCAAAACACTAGACACAAAATTCTGCAGGCATTGAAAAATCATAAACATTTTACCAGACCTTCAGGTCTAGTGGCTTAAATAATCTACTTGACTTAACTATAATTGCCCTTTACCCATAAACTATTTTCAAACTATGCGATCTTCTTCAAATATTTTAATTCAACGAGCGCCATTTTCTTCATTATCACATATGATAGCACTTTCAACTAAGTTAGTTCAGCATGTCTGTTGTGCAAAGAACTCTTCTGTTTGGTTTAATAGAATAAACTTTGCTCCATATATACTATAATATAGCCACATATAGGATACAGATTGTGCCTGACTTGCCTCTTAGCTCATTAACAGCATTCTTAGCAGGGCCCAGCAAAAAAGTTTTTCAAATCATGTTTAAAAACTATCACCCATATGTAACTAAAGCAAGTAGTAGCACACTGTCATTTGCAATCGGCACATTTTCCAATGAGATAGCCTCAAAATCTCCAAGTGACCCAGTTTTACTGATACAACTATTCAGCGGTCAAACAATAATGTTTGGAACTCGAATTTCTGCAAATATATGTCATTTGCACACCACCAAGTAAAGTGTTCTGATTTGATTTGCCCTTATTTAAATGTTTGTTTGCATCACACTTCTGAAGTACAAAAAAAATTGCTTTTGTAATTCCTGAATTATTTGGAAATATTGGTACTATTTATTTGCAAGCTATTTAAATGTTATCTTAGGAAAAAACTGACATCCTACAGCCTTTTGTTTCACACTGATTGCCAGACAGCTCACTTTACAAAATCCTCTAAATGTAGTAAGAGAAGGAAAAATAAGCACCATTTTCCAGGATGAGATAAGCAGCAATTAGTAAAACACAAACTGACATCTGACTTCTGCCCTGTCATCAGTTATGTCAATTTCCAAATTCTGTTCCCAAGATGTACGCGGTTTAGTGCCCACATTAGGGCGAAGGGAGAGTGACAAATGGTACATGCGGGAAACCAAGTGACCACTATCCGAGGAAGATATAACAAGTGTGAGAGGTGGGAAATCGCTCAGTTCTGCTGACAGATCGGGCAGAATTTTTAGTAAAGCACAGCAAGTTCTATGAAGCATGAAGTTGTCCATATATGTATTGGCACTTAGTGCAGCCAAATCTGCAGTTGAGCACGGTTTGGAATCATGAAACAGATCACCCAATGTCAAGAAATTTAGCAGGAAGTTATCTTTTATGTCCGCAACAAACTTTGAATTTCACATTGTCACAACCAGGTATCCTGAGTGATGATTCATCGAATGGACTTCAATTTCTTATTATGAAGCAATTTCTGCACATTTTGCCTTGGATCTTGTTGTTCTTGAGAGTTTAGAAGCTGAGGAGCACAGAAGCAAGACAGTGTTGATAGCAACTGCTTAGAGGTGGTGCGCAAATGTTCTATCAGATATAATAAGCCATCTCCATCTAATATTGTCCAGCAAACTAAGCCTCCTCTTTGTGATGCAAGGGATGAGACTTCATCATAAACCAACATCTCTTTTTTCTGGCAGTCTATTTCTTGAAGGTGTACTGTAAAGTCTTGTAATTAATCTGCTGATTGTGTGCGCCTCTTGGGAGACCAGACAAATTGGATTTCCCGTTATCGTAAATGGAGGAGATTTTAAATGTGTAGTTTAAATTAAGGTTTTAATGCTGCTTTGTGCCACGATGTGGTTATCCCTCATTTGTTACAATTGTGCAGATCTGTCCTACAGTATTCCTACCTGAGAGTTGTCATAAGTTCTTCATTGGTTTCATTCGTCAGAATCTCTGGGCTATCTGATTCGCTCAAGGATTTATTTAAAACATTTGCTCCAGTGTTTGAGCTCAGTGTTGATCTTACTGAGCCCACTTAGGGCAGTTTGTGCTATGAATAAATGCAATATAAAATATATATTTCCCCAAAGGTTTTTGCAGTTGCTGTGTCTTTAGCACAATGCATTAGTTAAATATTCATTTTTGTCTCCTGAATCCATGCAGTTTTTCATATAGAGAAGGTTTTACTCTGTACACAGCCACATTTTCTATGTGATTCTGGATTACATGGTAATCAACCAGTGTGTATTTTTATTTTTCCCTAGCTGTTCTCGCTAGATGAAGAGTTTTGTATACTTTTGTTGTTAAATATGTTTTCATGTAGGTGGTGGATGTCAAAAAGCCCCTTTTGGCTAGGTAATCTGGTTTTCTAGTTGAGGGCTGTGAATCTGAGAAGAATCCCATTCTGAAGAATAATATGTTACTCACCTGTATCACAGGCTCTCCAGCCCTGGATTCATTTTTACGTCCAGATACAATCCACAGTATGGAATGTATTTTAAAGCTTCAAGCTTTAAAGTTATAGGATCCTTCCCAGTGTCTGAGAATTAGTATATAGGTTGTGAATTTAAGATGGAGTCTATGATTTAGACTTTCTGTTGCAAGTTGAAAACTTTATCTTAGTGATCCCAGACTCTGGTCCACTTTTGTTTACACCCATCCACCACAAACCTTTTCATAGTACCTTAGCTTCTCATGTTTGTTTCAAGCATTTATCCATAATATCATAGATGTTAACCGAAGAGTCTCTGTGCATATACCGTGAACTTACAGGAGATTCATCGCATGACGGACAATGGTGTGGAGCTCAGAACATCAGCGCGTGCAAGAGTTTATCATTGCGTCCTAGCGCTTGGACGCCTCAGGGCAGCAATCGCGCTTTATAAGTCTACGTTTCATTTCATTTCATTCATATGATATCGCTTCGATAGAGCCAAGAGCCTCTCTCATGCATATACTGTTCCCACACATCATAGTTGTGGAGCTCTGAACATCTCTGTGAGGGGTTTAACCTTACACAACACTGGTGTGGGGTCAAAAGCCTCTCTGTCCATGAGGTTAGCACATGATTTCCTACCATGCAGCCGCTAGCCTTTATATGTGGAAGAATTTTATTGTATGATATCCAAGGTTTGCATCTCGAGGCTCCATCTATGCATGTTCAACATTTGAAATTCCACGTGCCTGCCTCTTTGCAGAGGAAGAACCTCTTTATGTGCAATGATTTATATTAGTGTGGAGCTGAGAACCTGTCTGTGTGTGTGAAATGACTGCAGGATATTCCCGTTGAGGGGTTTAAACCTCTAAGTCTGCTGCAATTTATTCCAGCAAATTCCAGCTGCTATCTGTGCAAAGCATGTCTGTCCTGTGACATTCCAGGCTTGGAGGCAGGAGCCTCTCACTGTGCATACATCATGCTCTTGTATGGGATTTATTATTTGATTTCCCAGGTTTGATGCTCAGAGCTGATATCGGTGCAGGGAATTTAGTATATGGTTTCTCAGGAGTGGAGCCAAGAAAATCAATGTGCCAAGATTTGTGGTATGTTATATCAGGCGTGGCACCAAAAGCATTTCTGTGCATGACAAGTTCTTCTCTGGTTGTGGAGCTGTATCATATGATGTTCCAGAGGTGGATGCAAGATCTCTCCCTGAGCAATGTGATGCACTGTATGTGATCCTGAGGGAAGCAGTGACAATCTCTGTCTACTGGCATCTTTTCAGTATGAGCAAGGAGATTTACCGTATGATTGTGCAGGCCCACTGCAAGCGCTCTGTGTTTTACTGCGGAGGTGTGGGGTTATTGGTGCATTGGTTAATGGCGGCTCGCAGGCTCTTAATCTGTGATTGTAATGAAACGACCTTCCGATCAATATTCTTCCATTTTACTGGCTCGCTGAAGCTGAGCACTTTACCAGCTTCACTACACACAGGCTTACGACTGCCTTTCCTAAGCAACCAGGCCGGAGTCTTTTAAACTTGTTTATTCTCGCTTATCCCGGCCATTCCCCTATAAGTATTGTTACTTACTATACATTTCTAAAAGGATGTGTCCAAACACTAGAACAACTCTCAATGTGAAACGATGGAATACTATCAGAAACTTATAACTGGTTCGCCTTGAGGCGTCAATGAAGAGCTCAGATTTGTATTGAGTTTATTTTGACAAAAGAAACATATTTGTGCACTCCATTACCTCCTTTGAGTGGTGAATTTTAGATATCTGGTTGCCAGATAAGTGACTTTATCATTTTAAGAGGAGGAGTCGCCAATTTCAGTGTTCCACAACTACAGCGGAACTCCGATAACCTCAGAACGTGTACATTGTTACCAAGCTTCATCCATGAACTCAACCTGTCTTTTTTCCAATGCCTGTGACATCATCAGTGAGAGACTAACTGTGTAAAGATGAAAAAACTAGTATAAGAAGAAGATGTGGCTGGAACCTTCCTGATGATAGTCACTCTGCTACTTAAAACGAATTGTGCACCCTATAATGCAGAGGGGGCTTACAAAAGGTTTTTCCATAACCTTATTTTCCGGTTTCTTTTCTGCGTATCAGCATGTATAGCCTGGTATCACTGAGATCTCCCCATAAGTGGACACTTGACCCACCCCACACAACAGACCACCCCGTCCCAACATAGGTAGAGACTACAACTCCATTCTTCTTTGGGTTAGGGGTCGTGAACCTCTGGCCATATTTATTTACAATACAAAATTTCACAGTTAAAAACACAACACTTCCATGATTAGATGCAGTAACCCATTATATTTTACAGATTTGTTTACATGAGTTTGTTGACTAGCCTTAACAGAGATGCAAATATATTAATTGCCTAACCATATCTAGACTTGTAGTGTAGTGTTTGTTGCTCCGGAACCTCCCTTCCCCGCTGAAAGGAACCTGGATGGCTCCCTCCTTATGGGAGGACCACACCCACCTGTATCCCCCACCCCCAGGCACGCTTGTGCAGGGGGCCCGTCTGCCCGCTATTATACCTACCTCGGTCACCCCTACACCCATCATTGTCCCCACCAAGGGCCTGTGCTACCTTGACGCCCATTATGCCTGCACAGGTGCCTGGCCAGAAGGACCAGGTGGCAGTGATCACTCCCAACCCCCCTTGCCTCTGCAACCTCTATTCGACTCGCTGCAAGCACCCCTTAGAGGTCCCAGTGACATCGCTGTCATGTTTATCTAAAAGGAAAATTATGCCTTATATGTCCCACCAATCATGACCTCACATGCCAGCAATGCTACAAACAATGTACAATAAATACAACATGGCAGCTGAGTTGCAAGAGGAAAATGAGTTAACGCAACAGTCGATCAAAGACAAGACACTCTCCACCTGGACCCGTCCTCAGATAGAACTTCAGGAGACAAGAAACTTGCCTAATACCCCTTCCTTACTTATGGACAAAACCCAGAGAAACCTTGATTGATCTACACCAACAAAAAAGGGGGAAGGGGGGTTGTTTGCTAATGGGATGGTGGGTGGGAAAAGGAAAAAATCCCTCTGTGAGGAGAGGGGTCTCCAGGGAGTGGGCGTCGTCTTTCCAGCAAGGCAGCGAGGGGGAAACAGAGATCTGCTCGTACCCCCTTGTATGGGCAGGGCTTGCCACGTTCAGAGTGCGCAGCGCCGGAAGCACTCCAAGTACTTCCCGTGCCACAACCTCCAAGCGGAGCCAATCGCCGCTCGCCTTACTGGGAGGCGGTGGCACATTACGCCCCCTCCCCTTCCCCGACAAAACTGCCTTTCGTGTGTCTCCCCCAAGTTAGGGGTGTGTGACGGGGTCAAGAGAAATCGGCAGTAAGTGGGTCTTGGTTTTAACGGGTTTTATTATATTGTATAGATGATCAGTACACGTTTTCCTCAAATAAGTAGTTCGACGTGGAGATCGACTTCTACTCGGCCTCGTATGGTGATGTTTGGATGGGTCGAGTCGGTGAAATCCTTCTGGACTCCGTCGCGGTCTTCCGTCGTCCGTGTCCGTTTTGCCTCGGATTAAGCAGACAAAGATAATGTCTTGTGAGAAGGGTGTTCTTATATATATATATATACAAGTGAAGGGAAAAAGGAGTGAGGACACAGTAACCCGTGCGGCACTCTTGGCTACGAGATGCTACAAGTGAAGGATAGTGCTCGGGGAAGGGTGCACCGGGATAAAGAGGAGTCAGGTTTAAACTGTGGAACCGCCCTCACGTCCCACCCAGTTCCGGATAGTATCGCGTACCTGAGCTAGCCACACACCTCCCTTGGATGTGTGGCTGGGCGACCCGTGAAGACGTTGGCCTCCTGGCTTATCCTCCGTTCCTGGAGCCGATGTTTCGCCGCACTCTAACTCCTCCGCTCTCTCTGTCCCCGTACTTCTCCGCTCCTCGATAGTTTCGCTCCGCAACTCCTCCTCTCTCCGGGTGAACAAGCACACCTGGTTCTGGCGTTCCTCCGTATAAGACGTCTCCGCCTCATTGTACAGACCCGCCCATTCTTCTGCTGTCTCCGAATTAAAGGGCCAGTGTATCTCTTCGTTCTCCTGTGTGCCGGTTACGGTATTGAGGTGCTGTGAAGGGCAGAAGAGGGGTATTGAGGGTAGAGAAATGTCTTGTACAGTCTCTTGATCATGAGTATCCTGCGTGTCTACTCTGTTATAGGGTGCCTTGCCATGACAATGGCATTATATTTCTGAAAGCTTTTATCATATAATACCACTCACATTTACAGTTGTGCAGTATGGTGCCAGCCTGTGACTTCTCATCTGTGAAGCATCAGAAACAGATAAAAAGTCAACATTGAAAAGGGTTTCTATATGCTGTGTGAATGAAATAGGCACTCCTTTTAACACTCTAAAGCAGTGCTTGGAATGGAAATATAAGACTGCAAGTACTCACTATCCCAAAGTACCTGCTTGCTCCTGGAAAGTGCTGTTATTCTCCTATTTAAAGTATTGTGCCCCCTGTTGATAAGTGCTGGCACTCCTGTTCAATTGAATAAGTACAGGTACAGAATAGCTGACATTACCTGCTTATTTAGAGCATTGCATACTCTGCACAGATGACCTGTTCCTCACCAACCTGGCTCCTATGTACCATGGGGGTGGTGTAATAGAGTGTTCCATAACACACTTCATGGTCATGGGATGTTGATTTTTCGGAAGTAAAATAAAACATGCATTCCTGATGATTATTTACGCAGCTGCTGTGCTTGCCCTTTCAGAGAAAATTTAACCTGCGACCAAAGCGGGATGTACAGGAGTAGCCGCTTTGTAGCTTCTCCGATTCCAGGCGAAATTAAGATGCTCCTGGCCCCTTGTAAGCTTGATTGAGTCAGCCAAGGGCGTGCAGATTTGAGTGATGTTCCACAGTCACAGACAGGTTTCTCTCTTGACCAGTGTAAAGTAGCCAAAGCACTATTGGAGAACTGAACCCAAAGATTTGGCTAATCTTAAACAATAGATTGATACTGCATTAAATGAGCCTGAGCCTGTGAACACATGAACTGCGAGGCAACCTGTGTTATGATGTCAGCCTATCGGAGTAAAGGAAGAAGTGAATGGCAGTGATCTAATTCTGTAAGACAGAGTTTTTTTAAAAAGAGTTTTATATAGCGCGAACTAGACCCAAAAATATCAGGTATCAGAGGGCTTTACATGAGCACCGTTTTCATTACAGATGGACGCATTCATTTTTGTTAAGCACGCCAAGATTAAGTGATTTGTCCAGAATCACAGGATGTTGAGCGTTGTTGCTGAGAATCGAACCTGGTTCTCCAGCTACGAGGTTGACCGCTCTAGCCGTAAGGCTACATCCTCTCCCAGAGTTAGGCTGGAGCTGGGTAGACTCAGAGGCCTCCAAGGGATACTGGAGCTGAAACTTACAGAGGTTTTGGCAGTATCCTTGAGCACCTTCTTAATCACTCATTGGAGGAAGTAGTGATGATTAAGTACTGGAGTAGATCAGGTGGAATCCTGCGTCGTAAAAGCGAAAGCATGGAAGAGTCTAAGAGTCGAAGATCTCTATAGTTGACCCAAGTGCCTGGAACCTTCACTCAAGAATGTAGAACAAAAGATTGACGGAAAAGCCTAAAACCATTGGTTCCATAATCCAGAGTTGGTTCCAGCCAGAGACTGCTATTCCAAACAAATGGACCAGATTTACTTTAAAGCTTTCATTGGAGACGTCGAATGCATGTCATCTGCTTGGATTTCTGCACAGCCATTGCAGCCGTTTCATACACAAGGTCGTGTGCACAGTAGGTAGCCTAGGTGTAGGTGACAGGATAGAGAACTGGGTTTGTAACTGAATAAGCAGCAGGACATATACACTGCTGGGAATGGCCTCAGTACTGGATGGTGCAAGGTTCTTTAGCATGTCCCATAACTTAAAATCCATAATCCACTGACATTGTTAAAGGATTAGAAGGGAAGGCAGGTCTTCATGCAGACTGCATCGAGATCCGCATCAGAGGTGATAACCGGGACAGAATGGAAAACAGGGAAGGACTGAAGCAAACCTGCTGAGTGGTCAAAGAGGTGGCACTTTATATTCCACGAGGACACATACATATTGATCCATCTGGCGTGGAGAGACATGGAGGCTGACCATAACTGCTGATTTTGGGAATGCGTGTTTGTAAGGGAGATGTACGTTTATTTATTTATTTAGAATGTTTTGTATGGCGCGAACATGACCCTTGCGGGTATCAGGGTGCTATAAAATATAGCAAAGACAAATAGAATCAATAAATCAAAAGTCGAAAACAATAAAGGATAAGGCATCACCCCTGGAGGGTACAAAACAATGTCAGGAGCAATGGACTAAACACAGTAGCATAAAAGGAGAGCAATAGTCATGAGTGTAATTGACACGTTGTGAACAATCGGAAGAGAGGAGATCCTAGGATCTAGGGCAGAAATGTGTTCACAAGTAGAACTTTAACTTCTTTCTTGAAAGCTGCTGTTGAAGGATTCTGTCTGAGTTCAGGGGGCAAGGCATTCCAAATTCTCGGCATGATACCCAAGAATGCTTAATTTTGTGTGTGTTAACATGTTTGCTGTGTATGGGCTTTGTGTCTGTATAGGATTTATGAGGGAAAGCTACTCCATGACCAGCATGTGTGTATTGTTTATTAGATTGGTTGCGTCTTATGTGTAGCTTTAGGTACACAAGGGCATATTTACAATAACTGGCGCATCCCTGCAAATCAGCAGGGATGCGCCAGTTATTGTGCGCCACAGCTCCGCCATCATGGATGCGCCGCATTTACAATGCAAGCGCGACGCAGCTCCAGCAATTCTCTGGGGGCCCTTACGCCTGCTTCAAGTAGGCGCAGGGTTTTGACGCAACATGGGCCCAAAAGTGACTGAGTGAAATCTTGTAGATTTCATTCAGCCACTTTTAGGAGGAGTTCCTGCGCCGGAACGCCCCCCCCCCCGCACAGGAACGCCTACATGTGGTGCAGGGCATTACAACGTGACGCATCTCCCAGATGCGTCACGTTGTAAGTACCCCTGCACCATGGAGCAGGATTTGCGCCGCCTCTGCGTCACAAAAGTGACGCAACGGCAGTGTAAAGGAGGCGCAAGGGGCTTGTAAATCTGCCCCAAAGTATTGTGGGCAAATATGCAATTTATGGCTAGCACCTGCTACCCCTGACATAGACCTTGATGCTCCTAATCTCAGGGCCACGAAAACAGCAGAAATGTACTAATAACGTTTTTCATGTAGCTCTTCTGCTATTTCAAAGTGTTGTAAGTAACATGAGTTAGTATCACCTATTTCAATTATACTCAATTTACCTCCCTTGGAAGACTATATTAACGGGGTTGGCCTTGTCTGGATTTTAACTTGTGTTCTGCAAACAACCCCACCGCTCATTGTTATGGCTTTATCTCGCTGAGCCATCCTGTTGGATTATAGCTGACACATAGAAATTAAAGAAGTTTCTAAGAGCCCTGCTTGCTTTCTGTGGTTTCCACTCCTGGTCCGTCTCCCAGAATCACATCAGTATCCGATAGGAAGCTGCTATGGAGCTAACAGTGGGACAAGCGGTCAACCTTGTGATGCCATCGAGGGGGTCAAAGGATCTGTCATGCCACTTCCACATCAACCTCCACAGGTGTGAGACTAGGTAGTATGTGCTGGGTTTCTGCGCAGTCTTGTCTGTAGTTGTATTTTTTTGGGAAAATGTAGTTTATTGATTTTTCGTACCATACAGACATAAACACAATTGATCTGACGACCTCGGTAGTATCCCCACTGCGGTCGTTTACCCCCCCGCCTAATTCACGTTACATATCACATCAATGTGTCAACTGTAAACCTGTAATACCCCCAATAGTCCAATAATACCCGTCCGTAGGACCCTCAACTCCCTTTTCTTTTAAACATTTTGTCTGTAGTTGTATGGTTGTTTGAGGGGTGGATCTGTGCTTTGATTCACATTTCCTAAAGTGGCCATTTCGTGCTTCAGCGTTGAATGTTGAAGGAAGCTTTTTTTTGCAAAGTAGAGGGGATACAAATGGGTCGAATACAGCATATGTTAAACAATTGGCTCTTGATGCTGCATAAAAATATTCAACATATAGTAATGTCTTCCAATGCCTGATTCTCTCCTGGCACTGCCAAAGGCAGGGAATTCCTGCAGTTTTAATGTGACACGTGGTATTTCCTGTAGAAAGTTAGGGAGTTGGAAAGGGGCTGTATGAGCATCTGCAAGAACCACCTAAAATATGGACAATGGTAATACCTACCCGATAGTCACTCATTTTTGGTGCATTAGGCAATAATCCCATTTTCCTCAGGTTTCTAGTATGGTAGAGACTGGGGACCTGATATGGAGTTTGGTGGACAGACTACTTACAGACATGGTACCCTGTCCACAAACTGGTGGTCCGTCTTCTCCAGAGTTGGGTGGACCCCCATATTTCCACCGGCTGTGGCCCTGCTAACTCTGCCTACGGAAACCTTACACTGATGGCCCAGTGGACTTAAATAGTCGCTGGTATAAGTACATGAGACAGTCTCAAGTCCTTTTTTTCTTGTCTGGTTCGCCATTAAAATCCATGCGCTCTGAAGAGAAAAAAAGAAAAATTACCCCACGCGCTGGAAGAGAACTCCCAGGGTGTTAGGACCATTAGTTTTTCTTTAATTTATATTTTTCAATACAAATTCTCACTTAGGGAAAACTTTGCCTAGTGGCTACATGTAACATGGAGGCTGCTCAACAAACATTCAGTGCCTTCAGAGGAGCCACTCTGGGGAGATCTCCAAGTAAAGCAGGCCGCTCAGCAGACCCCCAGCCAATCTCTAAATTGAGCCCTTTGTTTTGAACTCAGGTTACAATTATTGCATCTTTAACAAACCACTGTGCGGAGAGACTTTGTGGTGATGGGGCATCTTTTCTGTCGTTTTCGCCCTTAGCAGCACTGAGAAGTGTGCCCTGGAAAGCCCTGCTCATAATTAACTGATTAAAATACTGACTTATCTTATCAAAATTATTCCATTTTCTAATACGATGCTTCTCTAAGTCAGCCCAAAAGGGCATTTGACCTTCTCTGGTACAAAAGCCAAACTGGGAGGCCTTGCTTTCTAGCCAGAAGATTGGAAGCTGATCCCAGGCACAGTGATTGCACCAGTCCTCTGTGTGACCATCGCCTTTCCATCAGTAATTACTGCCGTTCCGCTTTAAGAGGAACGCATCTGACCTGCGAAGCTGTTACATCTCCGTTTACACCTTTCCTTGGTGCTCTGCTTTCCCTGTTATCGCGTGAACTCCCTGCCTGCTTGTTTGCAAATAAACCAGTAGTCGTGGTTTGCCGCGTCGTTAAAGTATTACTTTGCGGGTTGTGGAACCTGTTAGTTCACTGCCTCATTAGGGAAGCAGGGGGTCTGATTGAGAAATTTCTTTGCCGTCTCACCTAGTTTCCACACTGTTTGAAACTATAAAAGGAGACAACAGCGAATGATCCCTTTTTTAGGTCTAGCCTTTCAGACAGTGCAAGCTGTCTAGTTGCAAAAGGTGGGTTTTATAGTGGAACTTACAGGGGCTTGATGCCGCCCACTGCTTACCATTGGTTGGCTCAATTGTCACTGGCATTTGCTGACTTATTATTTTGTTGCTTTCTTTGTCCCAGCTTGTCCATCTAGTGTTTGTCCTTCCCCTGAACCATAGCCTCATTACCATCTCTCTAATTGGCTTACTTATATCATTCCACTGCTCACTTTTAGGGAACTACTGTTTTCTTTTTGCTTAAGCACTCCACAAGAGTACATGTGTTTTGCTTATGGGCTTCCCCCTCTTCCAAATACCACGTGCTCCTTGCTGCTGCCGTACCCGTGTTCCTAGCTCCCTCTCATGTGTTGTCCCTCGCAACCCTCTCTAACTCCTACTTGCTTCGTGTTGCTTTCTCCTTTATCTGCTTCTCACTTTACCCCCTGTGTTGGTCTCCTTCTTGTGCTGCTTTTCCCCTCCCCTTGCCCACTTTCACTTGCTCCACCCCAAGCCACGCCCACCATCTTTGTTTTCTTTTTTAATATTTTTGGGTAGGAAGGGGACCCAGGCAGCAAATTGCTGCCAGACCCTCTGCCTTAACAAAAGCACCTTTTGCACTATTTAGTTTTATTGTACTCAAGATGGATCAGTAAATAAATAAAAAATGCCTGAATCATTTTGTAATATGAGCTGGAAGCTGCAATGTGTTCTGTTGGGTAATGCAATTGCTTAGTGTAAACAAGAATTGATTTAACGCAAACACAACACAATCCCTTGGTTAAAGCAATCAAACCGTGGGACTTAATTGGACATTAAATTTAAGTCAACACACCACTCAAGATTATTGTTTAATTTATGTATTAAATTTCATATGTTTGAGTCATCATTTCTTTTGTATAGGGCTGTCATATATACAAAAAACCTAAACAAAACCAAAATTAAATATGTGACTTGGTGAACCACATGACCTAAAGTGCAACAGTGTTTTATACAAAAATAATAAAACAAAATAATTAATCAAAACATGAAAAATCAATGTAAACAAATGTCCGTCCTTTCTCTGAACAATAAGTTCAACAAACATCCTGTAAATCTATTGGGTACGAATTTAGAGTGATGTGACTAAGGACATGGACTGAGCAGAATAGCGTCTGCGTTTTGACCCCAGGTGTATGCGCTAAAATGTATACATCACTGCAGGTTTTCTTCAGGACTATAAACTTGTATATCATATCATAACACGTAAGAATGGATGGACGGTCCATATTCTAAATATGTCTAATTCATGGATTACAAATGGCATAAGTAAGACACGTCAATCCATTGATATTTATTTCTATCCGGGCTATCCCCACCCTTCATGAGAAAATATGGAGCACAATCTAATATCAATCATGGAAAATTTGACTGTTTTGACAGGAAACAGACTCTGGATCTTTTGCTTTAAAAAAGCACCTTAAAGTTACAAAAGACAGTGCTGACCCTGAAGACATGTACTTAATTAGTATTGTAGGCTAATATTGACTACTTGGTAACTCTTATCACAATGGTTCAATTCATTTTTTTTAAATCTACAATATTCTTGCATGTTGGGAGTCTGTGGAAGCGAGGTAAAACCCTACTACCAGTACCAAGAGACTGGGAGCTATCCATACCATCCTTTCTCACTGGAGTACTGCGTCCATGCCCATGGCTAACAGGCCTAGCCGAATGCTCTGCGTGAGTTCTGTGACTTAAAGCAGGTATACATATGTACCACCAGGCCACATGCCAGCAGAGCATCCCCACTATGGCTTCAGCCAGAGGCGAGGCAAAGGAACATGGATGCCCTTGTGACAATCCATGACACACGAATGGAGCTTGCGGCCAATAGTAAGGAGCAGAGAAGCATGTCACACCGGTGTAGAGGCACATCTTCCTGCTTGAGAATATTCAGTCAGTAGCACCAGTAATTTGAGGAAATCCAGCAATGTCATAGGATGTACTTTTAACAGTGGTGTCTGTGGCAGCTTACCTGGGGGAGTGTGATGACTGTGCATATTTGATAGGGTCAAAGGAAAAATGATATTGACCATTTCACCTTTTTTTTTTTAAAGGAGTGGACCATACAGAAATGGAGCAGTGGTAGTTGCATCACTGATAAGGTTAGGGTTACAGCAATTGCAACCCCCCTTTAATCTTCTTAAATGTGGTGTGCACATCTAGTTTGTCACAACTATACAAGTGAAAAATGTTTCCCTCTGCCATGCCTTTGAGCATTGCTTTTGCATACCTTTACATCCTTGTTTCCCCACACCTTCCCTTAGAGCCTTACTTGCTCTTTCCTTCTGCCTGCGATGCTGCTGAAGTAGGAGTACATTCACACATACAGTATTCAAATTGCATATAAATATCACTTACTATTGCTGACAAGGCATTGAAGGGCTTTGTGGTAAGTAGAACGCTACTCCAAAAGCCACTCCAGAACCCAAATGTAGTTCATTCTGTGGGCGTTGGTTGTTGGTAATTGAGCATTGGTATTAGTCTTGTGCTCTCAAGAAAAGCATTCCATGCTTTTACTCCAGTTTTTGTGGTGGATTAAATTAATAGGCATTAGATCTGATGATACTTGGGGATGTGGTGGTGTGTGAGTTCATGAGATGGTTGGCAGGGTGAATAGAGAAGATTAGGTATTTTTAGGTTGCAGGAATATGGTTGCAAAGAAGGAGAAGTTGTGATCTATGAAATGAGGTTTTGGTCAGTTTGCAGAAATGTATCGTTAGGGAATAAGGCAGACATTCATGCGGCTTAAAGTCGACTATACTCAAGGGAGGAGGCATGCAGATGATTGAAGGTAAGGAGAGGAAAGGAAAACAATAGTTTTAAGTCAAGGGCAATTTTTCTTGCAGGGTTTTAGGAGTTTAGGGGATGAGGCTTTTTTTGAGGTATGATACAGTCTGAGGATGTAAAACTGTAGAACAAAACATTATTTTCTTGTGAGGTAGCGTATTGAGTTGTAGCATTTGTGTAGCGCTTAGTACCACTATGTTAGGTGCTGAAGGGCATAGCCACCTGAATAGCATGCTGTGAACCTATCTGGGAAGTATTTAATTGATGTGCGTCATGACCATCGTTGTTATCGTGTTATGGGATGCGGTGCTTGGTGTTGTGATGCATGAGGAAATGTGAGAAAGAGATGGCTTTTTAATAGTTTGTGGTATACTGCCAGCACAGATTAGCTCTGAAGGTTCCTTTGTTGTTAGTTTCTTTTTTATGTTTTCAATCCCATTTCATTTACTAGGCTGGCTGTGGAAGGAGATTGTTCACTCTGTGATCTTAAGGATCTGGGGAAGGGGCAGATATAGGGCCACATGTATGAACCTATTTTGTGTTCGCAAAACAGGCCGATTTGCAGAATCGGCCCATTTATGAATGCAAAAACAGCTCCTCCTATGTATTACACACACCCTGTTTTGCAATTCGGTAGCCCGTTACCGAATCGCAAAATGGGTTTGTGATTCTGTAGTTGGAAGGGAGCATGTTTAGGCGTCCCTTCCAAATACCTAACCGCAGCGGTATATATGAATGTTTTGTGACTGTGAATGTGGTTGCAAAACATTACCATTTTATCACCAACTTCTTCCAGGTGGTAACCCATTCTCAAAAGGAAAGGGGTGGGGACCCCTTCCCCTATAGGAATGGTGGCGAAAACGTTTTTGAAGAGCAGGCAATGGTCCCACAGACCTCTGCCTGCTCTTAAAAAATGAAGAGAAAACTTTTAATTTTTTTAAACACAGACCATTTTCCTTTAAGGAAACCAGGCTGCATTTAAAAAAAAAGCTTTATTTTAAAGCAATCATGGACATGGCGATCTGCTGACCCTAGCAGGCCACCATCCCCATGGTTTTAGCAATTCCCAGGTGATCGTTAATTGAGACCAACCTCATTCATTATTCATGAGGTAGGTCGGTTTGCGACCCCTTAGGAATCGCTAAATGAAACTCCTGGAGTTTCATACATTAGGAATAGTGATTAACTAATTGCGATCCACAGAAAATTGCAATTTGGTAATCACTGTTCCTAATGTTGCTACATGTGGCCCATAGTAAAGGAGTGAGTGGGAATCAAAGATCTGGTCAAGTAGACTGCTTCAAAGCTCTCCTTTATATGTGAGTAGTAGTTACTTCCACTGTGGTTCCCGTGTTTGGGACAGTGCTTCACACATTTGCTCCTCATCTCTGCTGACATCGACTTCCAGTGCCATTTGCACCACATTCTCTTTGTTAGTGCAACTCCTAATCAGATTCTTGTTAAAGCTCTTTATTAAGTTCTCTGATGTTCTTGATACCATCCTTATTTGCATTTCTTCCATTTCGTGCACCGTATAGTTTCATTTTTCTACTGACATCATTTGGAATAGTGCCTCTTCTGTGACCCTGCCACTAACTAAACAAGCATTGGCAAAGCCAATAGGTCTTGCCTACGCAAGAGCAATTGGCTTTGCCAATATGTTTTGGCAATGCTGTATACCAAAGTTTCTGCTGTTCAGCATGACTAAAGGTTAGTAGGGTAAAGTAGAGTGGTGTGGAGTGTTGTAAAGTGGAGTAGAGTGTTATGAAGTGCCGTAGAGTGGCGTACAGTAGAGGTGAGTGTCGTGGAGAGGAGTGAAATGGAGCAGTGTACAGTGTTGTGGAGTGCCCTAGAGAGAACAGTGTCTCGTAGAGAGGTAGGGTGTGGAGGTGAGTAGAGTAGAGGACAGTGTCAGAGTTGAGTAGAGTGTCATAGAGTGGAGTGTCATTGAGTGTCGTGGAGTGATGTAGAGCAGAGTGGAGAGGCATAGAGTGTGTTAAGTATAGTGTTGTAGAGTAGAGTGGATTAGATTGTCATAGAGTGGAGTGGCATAGAGTGGAGTAGAGTGTTGTAGAGTTCAGTGGCTTAAGTAGAGTGTCATATAGTAGAGTGGCATAGAATGTCAGAGTGGAGTGGCATAGAGTGGAGTAATGTGTCATAGAATAGAGTGGAGTAAAGTGGCATAGAGGAAGTTGCTTAGAGCATCGTAGAGTGGAGTAGTGTCGTAGAATGACATAGAGTGGACTAGTGTGCTGTGGAGTGGCATAGGATGGAGTAGTGTCAGTGGAGCAGAGTTTAATGGAGTAAAGCATCAAAGAGTGGAGTATCATTGCGTATAGTGTCACAGAGTGTTGTATTTGTAGAGTAGCTGTTCACCCCTGCACTTGCGTCGCCACTCTCACTACAATCACTTTTGTAGAGCACCAAGTTTTATATGGTTGTCACCAATTGAATTTATGCAGTGCTGCTTATAACTGTATACTACTGACCATGAATGTATACCATGAAATAAGATGAATGAATATCTTACTTTAAATCAAAGAGTGTTCTCCTTTTTCTTTGCCAGCAATGCGATACGCATGCATGTTTAATTGACTGTCAGTTTACCCTATTAGGACATTGTTTTTTGATTATAACCTTCATACCCAGTCCTAATCAGGTATATGGGTCACACTCCTGTAAATTTTTACTGGGTAAAGTAGAGTGGCATAGACTGCAGTGCAGTGGGTAGAGTGGAATGGCGTAGAGTGCAGTGGAGTGGTATGGAGCAGAGTGCAGGGGCATAGAGTGGTGTAGAGAGCAGTGATGTAGAGTACAGTGTTGCAGAGTATAATAGAGTGGCATATAGTACAGTGTCGTAGAGCGCAATGGTGTAGAGTGACGTAGCAAGCAGTGCCGTAGCGTTCACTGGCATATAGTAGAATGGTGTAGAGTATGGGACGTAAAGTGCAGCAGTGCAGAGTAGTTGGCCTGGGTACAGTGGCGTACGGAGTATTGGTTTTTATTAAAGAATTGTAAAGTGAAATGGTGTAGAGTGCAGTGGTTTAGAGTAGAGTGGCGTAGCGTAAAGTGCAGTGGCGTAGAGTGGAGTGGCGCAGGATGGAGTAGAGTGGTGTGGAGTGCAGTGGCATAGAGAGCAGAGGGTAGATTGTTTCAGGATAGGGTGAAGTGGCATAGAGAGGAGTGGCGTAGAGTAGAGTGGTATGGAGTAGTGGTGCTAAGTGCACTGGCGTAGAGAACAGTGTTGCATAGTGGAGTGGTGCAGAGTGTAGTGGCCTCGACTGGAGCGGTGTAGAGTGCAGTGGCAAAGAGTGTAGTGGTGCATAGTAGAGTGGGGTAGAGTGCACTGGCATAAAGAAGAGTGGTGCAGAGTAGAGTAGAGAGGCATAGAGGGGAGTGGCATACAGGGCAGTGTCAAGAGTGTAGTGATGAACAGTAGATTAAAGTGGCATAGAGTTCAGTGGTATAGAGTTCAGTGTCAGAGAGTGCATGCAGTGCTGTAGAGTTGAGTGTCGTATAGTGCATTGGTGTAGAGTGGTGCAGAGTAAAGTGACATTGAGCGCAATGGTGAGGAGCAGAGTCGTGTAGAGTAGATTATAGTGTCTTAGAGTAAAATATAGTGACATACAGTGCAATCATGCAGAGTACATTGGCATAGAGTGTATTTGTTCTGTATAAAGTGGCGTATTGTGCTTTGGTGTAGAGTACAGTGACGTAGAGTGCAATGGTGTAGAATAGAGTGGCATAGTGTGGAGTGGAGTGATTCAAAGTGGAAAAGATTTTGAATTGAATTGGAATAGAGTGGTGTAGCATGCAGTGGCATAGAGTAGATTGTTTCAGAGTAGAGTGAAATGGTGTTTAGCACAGAGGTATCAAGTAGAGTGTCATAGAGTGCAGTGGTGCAGATTAGATTAGAGTGGCTTAGAGTTGATTGGCATAGCGTGCAGTGGTGTAGAGTAGAGCGATGCAGAGTAGAGCAGCATACAGTTAAGTGGCATAGAGTGCACTGGTATGGAGTAGAGTGGCACAGAGTTCAGTGTGGCAGAATATACTGTCGTAGAGTGCAGTGGTATATAATAGAGTGGCATGGAGTGCATTGGCGTAGAGTGGAGTGGTGCAGAGTAGAGTGCCATAGAGTACAGTGATGCAGAGTAGAAGAGGGTTCCGTAAAGTGCAGTGATAGAGTACAATGGTGCAGAGTGCTGTGGCGTAGAATGCAGTGGTGCAGAGTAGACTGGCATAGAATGCATTTGTTTTGAGTACAGTGGTGTAGCGTGCATTGGCATAGAGTGCATTGGCATAGAGGGGTGCAGAGTAGAGTGGAGTATCGCTTAGTACAGTGCATAGAGTAGATTGTTTCAGAGTAGAGTGCAGTGATGCCGAGTAGATTATAGTGGCGTAGAGGGGATTGGCATAGAGTGCACTGGCGTACAGTGGAGTGGTACAGAGTAGAATGCAGTCGCATAGAGTGCAGTGTTGCAGAGTAGGATGGAATAGAGTGGAGTGATGTGGAGTGGTGTAGAGTGCAGTGGTGCATAGTACAGTATTGTGGGGTAGAGTGCAATGGCAGAGAGTGGAGTGGTGTAGATTAAAGAGACGTAGAGTGGGGCAGATAAGAGCGCTGTGACAAAGTGTGGAGTGAAGTGGCATAGTGTGAGTGCAGTGGTGCGGAGTGGTGCAGCGTAGAGTGGAGTGGGGTAACATGGAGTATGCATGGTATGGTAGCGTACTGCCATTACAGACAACACATCTTCAACTGAAATTACCATTACATTTGCACTCACATAGGGCAAAATCCTAACTAAACGATTCAAAAAAGTAATCTGAGACAAAATCCTAACCAAACCTATGACTTTCGGTATTCACAAATGGCATTTAGTAGTAGTAAACTTAGGATTCCTAACTTTACTTCCACTAAACTGAGACAAAATCCTAACTTTATGACTTTCAGTATTCACAAAAGGCATTTAGTAGTAGTAAAGGTAGGATTTCTAACTTTACTACTACTAAACTGAGAAAAATCCTAACTTTATGACTTTCGGTATTCACAAAACGCATTTAGTAGTAGTAAAGTTATCAAATCAAATCAATACATCACCTAATGTATTGATTTGATTGTCAGCGCAGTTCATCTACAGCCATTTAAATTTTGTTGTGTGGTAGAAAACAAAATAACATTGTATAGCCTTCTGTAAGCAGATTCCCTGTAGCCAGCATTATTGTCACATATATCTTCTCCTTTGAAGTCAAAGAAAGAAAAATAAACACTAAGCTCCCTGGAAGACACAGTATGGCATTTGACCTTCGTCTTGGAATCCATAGCAAATGTGACAAGATAACAACAAAATTTGAAGGGCTGTTTACAAAAAGCGAGTTTGTGGAAGAATACAGTAAACAAGGTTTGGACAACAGGAGGGACAAACTCGAGCTGGACAGCCTAAGGCAAATAAAGCGAGCAAATAGAAAGCCTGAAAATGTGTGTTACAAACCACAAAGCCAATGGTAAGCAACGGGCGGAATGCATGCCTATGTAAACTTTCTGAATGTCCCCAAGATGTCTTTAGCAAACCAGACAATTGGTCTGTCTGTCAGGCTGAGACCTAAATATATTGTATTCTCATGTAAAGTGTGCATTAAAAAACATCACTGATATGCCTAGCTCGAATGATCTGGAAAAGGGTGTCTTATTCTGAAGCCCAGAGACAGTTTGCAGACAGCCAGATTGGGTTCTGCAGGAGGGATGTATCCTGCTGTCTCAATGGTAATTCAAATATTTCCCCATCACAATCTCTCTTCTCAAAACTGAAATACTTCATACAAATTAGAAACCAATGATGGACATTCCCAATTGTTGATTGGTACCCCAAGCTCGTTTTTCTAACGCGCCCTATGCACCCACCACCTTAATAATATGCAATGTGTAATGCCTCACGAAAAACTAAATGTTCTCGGGCAAACCCTTGCCAGTGATTTAATTTGTGAAAATGATGTGGAGCCGAGAGGCAAAAGGCCTATTACAGGCTTTACGGCAGGGACGGGAAAAAGCCTCTGAAGTGTAATGCAGAAAATAAAACAACCAGTCAGGTATCTGATCAAGAATATAAGCCTAATAGGGAAATTAACATTCAGCAGAGCCAGAGGAAATGACATTTTGTGTGCCTGGAATTGTCATTCGTGTCTTGTTCTACCGATGTGGACAGCCATGTGGGGAAATAGAGTTGTTTTAAGAGAGGTCTGGCAGGCCGGGCTGGCCATAGCGGGCACCAGGCAATTCCCCGGTGCGCCGCACGGGTGGGGGGCCGGTTTGTGGCACCAGGGGGCCGTTGTTGTTACAGGTCCGTTTTTGCAGCATAGCAGCATAATCGGCCATGTAACAAAATCGGACGAAAACCGGCCCCTGTCAAGGAGCTCGGAGGCACCCCGAACCACCCCCCCCCCCAGTGGGGAGGGAGGGGGGCCGGCCGAGCACTTTGCCAGGGCCGGTTGTGGTTCCCAGTCCGGCCCTGAGGCCTGGGCTTCCAAAAGGAGGGGTGGAGCTGGGGCTTATCCAGCCATATGTCAGGAAAACGATAGGGCTGGGGAGGTGTAAGTTGTAGGCCACGGAACGAGCAGTACTTTTGACTAGTGTTGAGGGAGATGGGATCCAGGACATGCTGTCGGGTTCTGAGTCCAGATCACGCGAGGTGCAGCCCTGCATTGCTCTAAGGGTAGAAAGTAGTACCGAACCAGATTTAGTAAGAGTCACCTGCCAATGATGTTAATGGTGGCCCTCATAGTATATGTGTCTGTTCTGCATAAGGCAGAGTCTCAGTGAATTGTGCTGTCTAGGCAGGCTTTGAACTGGAGGTAGAACCTCCAGTAAAAACTCCTATGTGCAGACACCAGCAAGGGTCAGGAATGAAAGATGGGTGCTTTAGGTATAAACACATGTTACATTGAGGTATATAAGACAATATACAGATTACATTTATGTTTGCGTCTGCTTTTCTTTCGTTTTACGATTTAGGGAAAAATCAGATCATGCAATTTCAGTAAATAAGGCTTTGTGCCAAAACTTAAAGTCTGTGCGCTGGCCAGCCTTTGACATGCCTCCATGCATATATTAGCAGGCGGTGGCATAATGGATTGGGCGCAGTGCCAGGGTCAATTTTCGGTGCAAAATAGCTTTTAAGCATGAACATGTATCAACACGTTGAGACCCTTCGTGTTGCTCAGCGTTGCGTGAGCGCTTGCGCAAAACATTAGTATTTCTGGTCCTTGGTCTACTGACCGTATGTAAACGTCTTTATTATATTACATGAATGCATCTGATGATTTTTTGGGAGATGCAATTTTTATTGCTGCTGTCTTTTCATGTCATATTTACTTGTTTTAAAAGCACCTTGAAGGTGAACCAGCTTGGCAGTGTTGCACATTCATCATCATCATCAATAAATCTTTATTCGGCTGCAAGTCAACCATAAAAGATTACATAATAAAAACATTTCATACAATTAAAACAATCAAATTTCTGTTAAAATATTGTTTTAACCCCTTCGATGTGGATGACAAAGCCAGCTCGTCATGGGCGTTACCTGCGCTACGCGGATGACGAGCTGGCTTTGTCACAAACCGCGCATTTTTCAAATTCCAGCGCACAGCGGGAAAACGCGGTAGCGGTTAAGCAATATAAAATATCAACCATATTCAGAAGCCGCATTGCGGTGGAAATATACATTAAAAGGAAAATAACTGCAATATCTTTCCTGGGGGCATATATGGGAAAATAGATGGTATAATAGGTATAAGAGGAATGTGCTAAATACGAACAATTGTTATTTTGCCAATATAATTATCAACTTGTGCTTATCACCACATTTTCCCCCAGTACTGCTATAAATACCAGTCGTTAACCAATTCAATGACACCCATTTGTTGACTTTAAAAGTTTGAAAAACTGACTTAACTTTGACCGGATTCAAACAGTAAACAATTATTTTGAAACCTTAGGCTCTGACGTTCCAGCTGTTGGACACACGTCGATTGTCGTGTGCTCTCCAATTAGGATTTCAACTTCCTGACTTGATCCACGTCTGTCTAGGACTAGGTGCTCGGTGTGGCGTTAGGCAGAAGAACAAACATCACCATAATAGGTAAATACCCACCAGAGGGAGATATCGTCAATTAAAAGCTGATGATTGGAACATAAATCACTCTGGCGCAGATTACATTACTTAATAATTAAGAAATAATTTATGTACATTATTGTGATAATTGTTAACTGTTGGTAATCATTTGTCGCAATCTGTTTTATGTATCTGACTTATTTTGAGTAATAAAATAATGTTAAAAATTGAAATATTGTTTCTGAATACTAGACCATATTGGAAACCAACACACTAGCTGCAGAATCATGGAATGTGCGAGTAATCACAGACCTACTCTTAATATAATAAAACCTGCCGGTAAGCTTGCCTTGTGTCCCTGACATACAATAAAAACACCTCATTAATACCATTAAATATGAATGAACTGTGTAGTGGCAATCAACTTAATGGTGTTACAGGTGATTGGAAAATGTTTTTTAAAAACGTTAAACAAAAGCCCCAGGTGTTGTGACCCGTTCCTAACCTGGGAAGGGAGGCCATAGACAGAAATAGAGTGTGAGACATAAAACGAAACAAGAGAAACTGTCAGGAAAAACACAAACTGACTGAAAGTGATGGGATTGGAGAATTTGTGGAAGTCAAGGGCGGATATGAGGTGTCAGACACGAGTAACATCCCACTGAAATATTGTTTGTGGTTGCACTGTTTCTGAAAAGTTATATTTATTTCAGATATATATTTTGCCGAAGCAATTACTGTAAAGAGCAAACAAAATAATGATGAAATGTTTCATACTTTTGTAATGTCTTTCCAAACAGCAAACTCAGGATCTGCTGTTTGGTGTTCGGTGGTGGTGGTGGGGGGACGGGGGCATTATAATAGTTAAAATACATGAAACAATGATTATGTCGTTTTTAATTCTAAGGATAATTGACTTTCAATTGAGCTTCATTGCTTTTATGGCAGTGACTAACTTTCAGTAGAGAATTCTGAATCTTTTTCGGAGGTCCCTTTTTCTCTTGTTCTCTGTGGCTCTAGCTCGAGTGTAACAATCAATTCAACATCTACTCTACCTCTGTAACCTCATCAAGTTTCCCATAATTCCCTGATACCTTAATACAAGTGTTGATTTTATGTCATGGAAACTAACATTAGAGCCTTATAGGCTGCCGTAGAGGGCTATATCGGCTATTAAAGGCCCTCTTCAGCGTTAAAAGGCCCGAGCCGAAGACTCGAAGGCTCCAGCTACGAAGGGCTATAAGACTATTAGAACATTCTGCCACTAGAGGGCAGAATGTTCTAACAAAAAAGAACAAAGCCTTATGGGAGCGTGAGGGGATTGGAATCCCCTCAGGCTCCTTGAAGCCTTTGTTCACAGCTGTGAACAAAGAAACATTGGAATGTTGGAGATCCAGGCTTATACCAGCCATTATAAGCCCAGAGCGCTCCCTTGTTTTCAATGGAGCTCCCAATATACTTGTATTACTCCTACTCCCAGCAGCAACAAAAGATAGAATTCAGAATTTTGACCAACATTCTGAAATACCATAAAAACCCAGAACACTCAGTCCCCAAACTACGTTTGTTGCTGCTGCTCACAAGATAAGTACTTATTGTTGTTATATTTGGTAGATAAATGTATATTTTTTGTATAAGTGAGACTGAGAATATCTTTTAAACAATTAGGCACCTATTAGCATATTGGGCGGATCGCCAGCCCGGCGTTGGCGATCCGCCCGCCAGGTGCTCCCGTTTCACCCCCCCACCAAATTAAAATGGTAAGGGGCACCGCGGCGGATGGAAAGACTGTCCACGGCTTTTCCGCCGGTCGGATTCACAGCCGGGCAGAAAAGGCCCTCAATATGGTGGCGGTGCCTTGCAGGCACCACCATCCATATTAGGATGTGCATTTTTAGAGGCCTTTCCATGGTGGAGACTCTGCCATAGAAAGGCATGCGGTGAGCACTTTGGGGGCCAGTTGCGGGCCCCGGAGAGGTGGGTTGGTGGGGTGGCTGCACTTGGGGCATACACAAAGTGCCAGGCACCGCGCGGTGCCTGTCACGTTGTGCATGCCAATGCACAACATGCTTATTGTGCATTGTGGCGGGTGCTGCTGACAGAACCGCCTGCCGCAATGCATAATATGCAGGATGCGACCGCCAGGGTGGCGGGCGCATTTTAATTGACATAGCGGGACCGCCACACCGTTACGGTGGCAGGCGGACAAAGTCGGCACGCCATCGTAACGGGCCCCTAAGTGTACAATTAGAAAATGCATCACAAGGTACTCCAACATTGTCAACCACCAACAAATAGCAAATTATCTTTTTTCACAGATTGTAGTGGACAGGGCATTCTGCCTCAGTTATATGCTTATATTGATAGACTGTGACAACTGAGAGAAGGGCAGTCACATTTTAGCTCAAAGAGTGAATAATAAACCACTCTTTGGATGTACAGAATAAGTAGCTGAATATCAATATTTCTGCCTCTTCCTATACTTCAGACCGCTATCTTTTTATTGACAGGTTGCACTTTGTGTTTGGGTATCTTTTATAGTGTAGTGTCACTTTATTAGTGTCACTTTAAATTGCTTGTTTTGGTTTAATATGTTCTTTAAAATGTAGTGCACAATCCAGATCTCAGGTGCATCTGACATCGGTTGTAGCTGACTCAGGAACTGTGAAGATCTGTCTCCCGTTATGAGTTGTTTTCTTGAAATAACGATACCTTTATCATCTTCTCTAGATCCTGTGTTTGTGTTACTACGTCCCTCCAACCCCAGTATCACATTTTGGTAGCAGGAGTTGGGTTGTGGAAGAAGAAAGAGAAACCTGTTCTTGATAAACTATGTGATGAGGGAGTAATTCAATCTATCGGCTCATCAGAATGGTTCTCACCAGTCGCTTTGGCAAGATAACGTCTGGAGATTTGCACTTAATGTGTAGATTTATTCTCCCTCAATCAAAATATCGTAGTAGATTGTCACCCTTTGCCTCATATTCACAAATTGCTTGCAAATGTTGGGAAGGCCAGGTATTTTTCTATGATTGATTTACATTCTGCATATCATCAGATTCTAATATTGTGCAAAACTTATTCATCAGACTCCAGACATGGGCATGGAACAACCGAATGATCCTCTATCATCCAGGGATCCATTTTATGATCACAGCCACTAGTGCTAGTTGAAGAAAATCATAGATCTGTACCAGCACATTTTTATCACGAACATTGATATACCTGCCCATCAGAATTTAAAAATGGTTTGCATATTTTTTTACCTTTATCATGCCCCTAAATACCCAAATCAGCACCTCCCCCTTTAATGGACATTGTTTACTTTAGAAAAAAGAGTCTCATTTGGTAATGCAGAGTCAGAAGTCTGCAGGCCCTCAACCTTGCATTCACAGCCAATTGCTGGGGGTAGTAAGTTTTGAACTGCATAATTAATATTCATTAGGCAGATCATTTTCCAACCCTGGACAGTTCATTATGTGACTTATTTATACATAGGTAGGGTCCAGTTAGTGTGCAGTTTCCACATCCTGGTGTGCTAAGAAGGATTAATACATTGGCAAATCTCAAAACTTAAAAATTGGCTCCTGAATGTTCTTGTTTTCTTTATCTGTATATTACACTTTACGTTTTTTTTCTATAAAGCAAAGGCCCACCGGAAAGGCTCCATGATGCAGAGGACTACTGACAAAAAGAGAACAAATCAAATAGCAATCAGCATTAAATAACTCAAACAACACAAACCAGAATAACAAGTAACAGGAAAGAAATATTGCTAGCCCCCAGAGGAAGGTCAGATGATTTTCCTGCTCTCTGCATTCTAATGGTAGAGCACCCCAGGGGCTGGGTGCTAGATGACGAAATCTCCCTCTTGGGCTCTTTTGAGGCACTTGTTCTCAGAGTGTAGGGAGCATGTTGGTGTCTAAGGGCTTAATTTATTGGTTGGCAACTGGAAACTCTGTCACAAACGTGACAGATATCCCATCCATTTTAATGAAAGTCCATTAATCCTACGATTGTGACTAAGTAAGCCACCTACCAAACACTAAATCAGACCCTAAAAATGTAGCATGTTGCTTAGAGTTATCCTTCCTTTAAAAAGGAAATTGAACTACACACTCTGCTAACCTTCTAGCCAATGCAGTACTCTGTTGACCTTTGTCACATATTCTAATTTGCAGAGGTTTTTAACAGTTCTTAAAGCAAAATTCTGAACTGTTGAAGAGTTCTCATAAGATAAACTGGAAGGCTAAGTTTTGGACTGTACTACCAGTCATTTGTTGACAGGAAGGCATGTTTAGCCCTCGTAAGGAAGGAGGAGATGTTTTTTAACAGCAGGCAAAGAGTAAACAATTGTAAGTGATGGTCACGGCACTGATTTGCATTTTAGAGACCTCTTGTGATCGAGTGGGTGTCCCAAGGACCCCATCCATCTGAAAGCAGAGAGATGGGTGGGGAGACACCCATGCAAGAAAGTAACAAGGTGCTATCCCATCATGCCATGTTGCCCCCAAATACGAGCAGCTGAGTCTTCGTAACATTTAGCGTGAAATAGTTATGAGCCATCTACTGGTGAATAGAAGATCACATGAAAATGGTAAACAAAATAGGCATCAGTGGTGGGTCCTTTAGTACCTTGCATGTCACAACAGAATTATCTGATTTGTAGGAGGGATAGAAAGAGATTGTAGTTACCCAAGATGAAAACCAATCCAATCCAACACCACTGTGTGAAAAGTGACAGATAAATCTAGCAGGATCACTTATGTTGTGCCCTTGCACCCTGAATCGACCTGATCTTATCAAGGACAGGAAGCATTGATGATTCCTTACTCTAGCCTGGATAGAAGTTGGTCTGGCAAGAATCCAAATATTAGAATGCTCAACATAATTTTACAGTCTTTGCTCATATATCATGTAAACGCCACTTCCAAATAGAAAGACACTGGGGCAGATTTATGATGACTGGCGCATCCCCAGAGATGCGCCAGTCATCCTGCGCCGCTGCTCCGCCACCCATGGTGCGCCGCATTTATAATGCGGCGCACCATGGGGCAAAAACGGCACAGATGCGTGATCTGTGCCGTAAAGGTGGCGCATTGCTGGAGCTGCGTCGCAAGCGCGACGCAGCTCCAGCAAGGCTCGAGGGTGCCCCATCTCCACAATGCTGCGTCAAGACCTACGCCTGCTTCAAGCAGGCGCAGGGTTTTGACGCAGCATTGTCCTGAAAGTGACTGAGTGAAATTTCATAGATTTCACTCAGCCACTTTTAGGAGGCGTTCCTGCGCAGGAACGCCCCCCCTGCGCAGGAACGCCTCCTTATGGCGCAGGGCTTTACAACGTGACGCATCTCCTAGATGCGTCACGGTGTGAATAGGGTGCATTGTTTGCGCCGCCGTTGCGTCAAATAAAGTGACGCACTGGCGGCGCAAGGCCTTCATAAATCTGACCCACTATTTTTAGTCTTCGTCTTAGACTGCTAAGATCCTCAAGCAAGAGCCTTTTGGATACCTTTAAAGTAGGAATTACACCTAACGTATTGTTGGGCATTTAATAGACGATACTACAACATTTCAGAATCCTCCTGTTGGTGTAAATGTTCCTTTTTAACCTTTTTCATAATTTCCAACTGTAACACCCGAAAGGTGGCACTTGGCAATCACTGTCTTTCTCCCTCTTACTATTCTCTGAATAATTTCAAATGGAAGTGAGGCACATGTTCATGTACGTGAATGCTCCACATACAGTAGCAAAGTGACAGGTACCCATGTTTCCTTTGAGATGTGCCAGAGAAGCAAGGAGGAGAAGGATGGCAGCTGAAATGCAACAGTTATTAAAAGTAATAAAACGTGAAGCATTTACAGCAGAAAGAATGAAATAACACATGATTCTAAGATTCAGTATTAACCAGCCGCGGGTAGTGCAGGTAAGAGTAGTGGGGGGGGGGGGAGGGGGTGTGATTTCGACAGACGACCTTGATGGAAAATTATTTATTTAGTTTTTCCTCATGGACGTCTGTTGAAATTCCCCCCTCCATTCCCACCTAACCCCACCACTCTTACCTGCACAGGCCACGGCTGGTATTAACAGTCATTAAGTGACCCAAAATTCATGTTAGGTAGAACTTCTCCCATAACCTGTGCTTATGATAAACCTTTCTCAGTTGTAATATCTAAAGGGTAAAATGAACCGCCTCCTGACATCAGACTGATTGAAGTGTTGCATCATTTCTGGTCAACATGAATACGTAAAAATGTGTTCCTTATGTCTCCTAACTCCAGTCCTTCCACACAACACTTGGATACCCAGTGTGCTCCAACTTGCCCTCTTCGTTCCCTCGATAATCTGTTCAGCCCACAACAGTCTGGATTTCAGTAACTCCATTTCACCAGAACCACTTTCTCCGAAGTGTCCAGCTTCCTCAGCCCATCGTAACCACTTCTCCTCCATCTTTAACCTGCTTGACGTTTCTGTAGATTTTAAAACTGACCACAAACCCACCATACTAGCTTGTTTTGTCTCCTTGAAGTTCCCAGTACACTGTTCAACTAGTTTGCTCCTATCTGTGTAATGGCTTTTTTTCTGACTCCTGATGGCTTTTCAAATTCTCTACCCAAACTTCTATGAGTGGATGTCCTCCAATGCTCTATTTGGTGCTGTCTGCTTCTTTTCCTTTATACCTCATCCCCTAATGACCTCACCTTTCCGTTTGGTGTCCCTTTTCACATCTTCAGAAGACATACAGATCTTCGACTCATCTATTCCTCCAGTGAAGAATCTCTGATTATTTCTTATATCTCAAACTGAACTTCTCCAAGAAACAAATACTGCTTCGCAGTGTTCTCTCCATCAGATGATATTACTTCCTCCTTTTCCTTCCCACTGGTACACCCACATCACCTCATTCCACCAGGAATCCTGTCAAAATTGTGAGGAAAATATTGATGTACCAAAATATCCTTAGTCTAAATACAGAAGACCAGAGCATCAAGAATGTTGGTGGATATGTAACTAAGTATGTATTTACAATTCCGTAACTCCATATCTACATACCTTAAGTATATATTGTCAAGCTACATATAAGTTGAGTTAGTATAGTAAACCTATATGCTTACTTTGCGGTACTTTGGACCTCGATTCTTAGGCTATGATATTTTGGTTATCAATCAAAGACGAGGGGGGACTAGGAGCTAGTTGAGGTCGAGTACCCGTATCCATCTAGCAGTATAAATCCAATGTGTAGAATGGTGCCAGCTTGTAGTAACCACTAGTATTCTGGCCTATTAATAATGTTCTATAGGCTACCTAGTCTATCGAATGGCCGCCCGCACTGTAATGGGGTTTTTGCAGGGTGAATGAGTCTGCTACACCTACTCTCACATACGTGCCTGGATGTACGCATGCGAGGCACGCATGCAAGGGTAGGAGCCTATTGAACATTATTAATAGGTCAAAATACTACTGGTTACTATGAGCTGGCGCCACTCTACACATAACACAAGGGGGACCGATCTACCACTTTAATATACAGGGGATATCTATTTTTTAATTTCACAACTATAACAAACATTTTTGCTCCTGCTGGAGCGGCAAGGATCGTTTTGAACACCATAGGGCGCGAAACATGTCAAACTTTTAGTCACTAGGGTACATCATTACCCCATTAGTAACAATACCCTACGGGTTCTTTACTCTGACAGGGGAACCAACATATTAAAAAACTTTAAGGTATACCCTAGCCAGTTTTAAATACTCACTCACTCACTCACCTTTCACAACCCCTCTTTAAATAAATCTCACACCTTCACTCATCACACAGCGTAATAAAAAGATCTCCGCAAAGGAGACCCTTCGGGGGACCCATAGGGCATTGCAGTGCCGGCCCTACGAGGAGCAACGCCCAATGATGAAGCTTGACATCCCTTGGGATGTGTGAGTGCAACAAGAGGCAACACTTGTGATTGTCCCATTTTGAGAGAATAGAACCTAGAAACTCCTTTCCCCACTTTTCTTTACTTTTCTCTGGACACTAGTCGTGTCCTCATACGAACAGTAACCCATTCTTTGGATTCATATGATATTTTGGCACATTTACATTTGCCATATTTTCCACATGATATTCAGGCAGTAGTCCAATCCCAACATTTACTGAGATAATCCGGTGAAGACACTTTTGATGTTGTCATTGTCACTTGTAAGATTCTGTACGATGTCAATAACAGCGCATCGTGTAGGAGGCTAACGTTGCGTGCTCATGCCTAACTCCACAATTTTTGTGAGTTTAGACTGAAACCTTTACATGACGTTCAACTTTTGTGGTATTAAAACAAATATGAAAATGTGAGATTTTTGTTTTGCCAATGACCTGTTTATGTGATGTGTCTCTGATTATCCTTTTTAGTTCAGACATCACAATTTGTAATATTAATCATATATGTTATCTAGATATTTTATTCATTGTGACCTGTACCTTGAGACTTTTTTCAGTGTTTATTTGCATGCCACTCTTGCAGCACATTGTAATGCTGTATTTCTTTGATAAATAATGTTGCTATTCATGATAAATATATCTTTAAGATGGTATTCATATTTTTTATTTTTTTATTTACATGGAATATTTGTGTCCAATCTTTCCAGTGAATGTTCAAATTTCACTAAGTCAGGCATTGGTCAACGCTCCTGATTTAGTACGAACTTGAACAAGCGTTCAAAAGTTAAGCAGGGGATTGGCATGGGGTGGACTCCAAATAGGTTTTGAATTTTTGCTTTTCTAGGGCAATATATTCCTTTCTAAAGTAGGGAGAGCTTTTTGATTTTTAGTTATGGAAATTTCTGTGGCCATTTTAGTCATAAAGGCAAAACGGAACCCTGCAACCCGTTTATTTTTGATAGTGAGCCTTAAATCTAGTCCTAAAAATCCATGTTAAGACTCACGGGTCATGTTTAACAACTATGAAAAGACTACAATGGATTCAAACCCTGCTGCCACACCACTCTTACACATAAAGCCAAAATCCAACATTTCCCCTGCCTTGAAGGCCCAACATTGGTTACCAGTTGCCAGAACATCCACATTCAAGCTGCTTTGTATCACCCACAAAGCGATACATGGAACAGGGCCGCTCTTCATCAGGAATAAAAAGGTGGCATATCCTTCTCTGTTCAAGCAGCCAAACTATGGAACTCTTTACCCCCAAACATAAGATCCACAGATAACTACCTTATCTTCAGAAGACTACTCAAGTTTTGGCTCTTCCCCACATAACCACCATACTCAAACATAAATATACATAAGCAGTTTTTTGGATTATATATGTGTACCTAGATATGTGTATTCCTTTGTATAAATGTGTATAATAATCATGTTTATAAATATATAGATATTCGTTTGTTCTGCTTAGCAAATGTGCATATTACTTATGGTTATATTATTCTATATTTAATATGTATATAAGTCATTGCAAAAATAAGTACATTATCATAACTATTCATCTACAATTACTTCACTATTGAATAAAAAAACTATAAAAACAAATAAATTGGCTTAAAGTACAGCAGCACTAGAAAGTCTGAGTTTATGAAATACAACTTAAATCTATATATATCACCTTACTTATACATATATACCTTCCATATACTTATGTATCTTTATATGTATTAGTTTACTCCTAATTCAGAATCTCCAATGCACTACCCTATATCTCACCCTATACCTCTCTCAATATATCCTCTACCGCCACTCGCTGACTCATCCCAAACCTCAATCTACTACTCTCTCCAATGCATTACCCTATTTCTCACCCTATAGCTCTCTCAATATATCCTCTACCTCCTCTCTCTGACTCATCCCAAACGCCATGCTACTACTATGATCCCCAAGATAACCCTTTGTAGACCCTTCCCTCCTCTACCCCTCTTTGCATCATCTCAAACCTCTTTTACTATTCAGATCTCCCCAACTAGCCTTTCTAAACCCTTCCCTCTGACTCTTCCCCTCCCCTTTATTCATCCCAAACCTTCTCCTGCTGTTATGATCTCCAAATAAACACTCTCTAGACCCTTCCCTCTTCTATTCCTCCACTATCCTTTTCAATCCAACTGACAGACTCACATGTCCACCGCTCAAATTAATTTCATATTTTCCCTATACTAATTCACCATTAATCCTGTTTGGGTTACGGAGTAGCGTGCTGCTTGCCAAAAAGCACCTTTGACGCCTCATCAGGGGTATCAAGCGCTATATAAATGCCGACCTTCCCTCTTCTATCCCTCCGCTATCTTTTTTCAATCCAAATAACAGACTCACATGTCCACTGCTCAAATTAATTTCATATTGCTGTATACTAATTCACCACTAATCCTTTTTGGGTTCTGAAGTAGCGTGCTACTCGCCGAAAAGAGGTTTGATGCCTCTTCAGGGGTAGTGAGCGCAATATAAATGCAGTTACAATTACAATATAGTTTGCTGGTCAATTTGTATAATAGATATATGGATAAATGTGTGTGTATGTTGGTTAAAAAAAGCATAGCATTACAGAAGGCCTGCATTAAACACTGTGCTGCACACATCTCAGAGTCCCTAAATCTTGTTTATTCGGCCCAGGCGCATTATTTAAATTAATGGCCCCCATGATTTGGGAACTCTGCCGACTGCACAAGTGGGACTGCTGAGGGGATGTGACGTCCCCGCGGCAGCCGCGGAGAGACATATCTGCATTCGAGTCACACTCCCTCCTCTCGCACTCTCCCTCTCTCTCTCTCGCCTTTTCTCTGTCATGCCAACGAGGCGCTGTTTTGCATCTCAAAATAACTGTCCTACTTCAATAATTTTAAGTAAAGATAGTATTTAATTCCACCGCCGCCGCGCGCTGGCGGAGAGATGTGGCTGATAAATAAAGTCGTGCCCGTGTGCCAAACAAGGTAATGCGCCGATAAAACTCAAGCCGCGGCAGCATAATTGCCAGCAATTCCCCAGATCACAAAGTGGTCTCTGGTTGTTCTCCTTTAACTGGCAGGCTTGGGGGTATCTCATACACGCCTGTGTAGTACCCAGGCACGTGATCCTCCCCGCACCCCACCCAGGCCCAAACTGGCCATTGCGGGCACAGGGCAATCCCCCGGTGCGCCGCAAGGGTGGGGGCCGGTTTTGGGCCAAGGGGGCCGTTTTGGTTACAGGTCCGTTTTTGCAGCATAGCTGCAAAATCGTCCCTGTAACAAAATCGGCCGAAAACCGGCCCCGGCAAAGAGCTCGGTCGCACCCCCAACCTCCCCCAGGGGGGCCGGCAGAGCACTTTGCCGGGACCGGTTTTGGTTCTCAGTCCCGCCCTCACCCCACCTACAAAATGTTGTGTCAAGCTAAAGTTCAAGGATTTCAACTTTCGAATTTCGCCATCCCTTTTAATCATTGCCTAGTGCCTCACTTGAACTGCTAACACTTTGGCACAGAGGAAAGTGACAAGAAAATCAATCGGTTGGTATTAGAGTGCATGGGTCGAATGTCTTGTTTGAAAACGCCCTTTGCCACTGCATATGTCTATTTATATCTATTTGCATCTATTTACATTTATCCTCGAAGTAACGTTTGTACCAGAAACACAGGAGATAGTATCATGTGGAAATATATCATAATCAGGGGAATGTTGAAGAGAGCGACGTACAACGACCGTGCATTACATATGATTGTACAGATAATTCATGTACAAAATTATATACTAAAATGTTCTAACAAGCGACGGTTGGATTGCTTAATAGTAATGTACAATACTCCAGTTTCTATTCCTCGTTACATTTCTAATCATGTGGTATTGTCTACCTCAAATGACATGCACTCACCTGCTAGCATCAATAGAAGCATAGTAGTCCAAACGTCCGCGACACCAGGTGGTGCTATAAAAGGGAGGCCAGACCACAACCCGCCCTGTTTCTTTGACTGTCTCTCCTGAGACAAATTGTTTTTTTAAGTATTGCAATGTATGTGTGTATTAGGGTGACCAACTGGCATGGATGGAAATTCAGGATGGTGAGTGTAAAAATTCAGGACAAAGGGTCAAAATTCAGGACATAAGTTCAGGACTGGAGGTCAAACTTCCGGACAAAACTTTGGGACAAAATATACATTTTACAGACACATCAGGGGAGGTCGCGCAATAGAATATAATTAAGTCCATCCATATCCAAACATATTCAATCATTTGCAAACCTATCCATCATGTATCCTTCCATCCATCATTTCACTCATCCATCCCTCCATCCACCCTTTCACTCATCCATCCATCCACCCTTTCACCCTATCCATTGGTACACTCATTCAACCACTCTTCCACCCATCCATCCATTCACTCATCCATCCAGCCTTTTAGCCTTTCAGCCATTCTTTCACCTACTCATCCATCCAGTCACTCATCCTTCCACCTATTCACCCTTTCAGTCATCCATGCATCCTCCTTTTCTCTCTCTATCAACCCTTTCACTTAGTCATCCTTCCTTCCACCCAGCCATCTACTCATCCACTCATGAATCCATCCATTGAACCTATAAGTCTTCCATCCACCCATTCACTCCTTCACTCAACTATCATTCCCTTTGTCCCTCTACCCTCCCTTTCACTCACTCATCCATCCTTAAATCCACCACTTTCACTAATCTATCCATCCATTCAACCTTTCACTTATCAATTCATCAATCCATCCATCATTTCACTCATCATTCACCCATTCACTTGCTCATCATCCATCCGTTCACTCATCCATCCATCCTTTCACTCATCCATCACCCTTTTACCCATCCATCGACTCTTCCACCCATACATCCATCTTTTTACCTTTTCTCTCATCCATCCTTCCACTCACTCATCCATCCATCCTTTCTCTCATTATCCATCCATTCACCCTTTCATTCATCCATTCACTCTTCCACTAATCTATCCAGCCATCCGCCCATCCCTTCACTTATTCACTCACCCACCGTTTCAAATTAATTATGAGCTAAGCCTTTGTCTGCAGAGTTCCAGACAGAAGAGGCGCATCAAGAATTTTACCCCTGCTGTAGTTCCTAAAGCAAGGGGTGGGGTGGGGGAGGGCTCACAGTGCCAGGCCTTGAGGTGACTTTGACATGGTATTGTTTCCAGGGCTTTAAGTGGGATGAAAAAACTGGTGTGTCTCGCCAAAGGGGGTGTTCTAAGTAATTAAGGGCGTGGCTTAAAACGCCTACGCTGAAAATCTCTGCTTAGTATAGTGCACCACCTGACTGGTATTTTGCCTCTTCTGTCATTGTATCCAGATATATAACAAGTAACGTTACACTTGCAACTAGCCAGAACTATTGGCTTTGTCAATGGTTGTTAGTTGCATAAAATAAAAAAGTAGCAATCATGACTTCCTTGAATATAATATTGAAAATGCATCAGTTCTAAAATGGCAGGCTGTGAAAGAACTCTAGCCTCTTCTTTTTAATTTCTTGAAGAGGATTCTCACCTAGCAGCATTGGCGTTTTTGCACATTTCTTCTGTCTGACAGAATGCCCTGCCCTAGACACAGGCTGGGGGAGGCCACCACATGCTTTGCAGCCCAGTCT